>NC_080676.1:7385000-7685000 GCF_030445035.2 Dasypus novemcinctus | reverse complement strand
TGAGTTTACTTATTCTGAGTATTTCAAGTCAGTGATTTCATACAATATTTGTCCTTTGGCATTTGGCTATATTTTACTCAACATGATGTATTCAGGGTGCATCCATGCTGTCGCTTGTATCAGGACTACGTTCCTTGTTACAGCTGAGTAATATTCCATTGTATGTATATACCATATTTTGCTTATCCATTCATATGTTGATGGACACTTGGGTTGCTTCCAACTTTTGGCAGTAGTGAATAATGCCACTGTGAGTATGGGTATGCATATATTTGTTTGTGTCCCTGTTTTCAGTCCTTTTGTATATATTCCTAGTAGTGGGATTACAGGATCATATGGCAATTCTATACTTTAGCTTCCTAAAAAACTGCCAAACCGTCCTCTGCAATGGTGGCACTATTCTCCATTCCCACTAGCAGTTAGAGTGTTCCCATTCCTCCAAATCCTCTTCAACACTTGTAGTTTTTCTGGGTTTAAATTATTTTTTAATAGTGAGTCTAAGGTGTAAAATGATATCTTGTCCTAGTTTTTTTTTTTTTAAGATGTATTTATTTTTTTATTGATCCCCCCCCCTCCCCGCATCTTATTCCCTTTCTTTTGCTGTCTCTTCTCTGTGTCCATACACTGTGAGTTTTTTCTCTATCTTCTTGTCTCCCTTTTATTGCCTCATCTTGCTGCCCCAGCTCTCCACGGTGCATGGGCCAGCTTAGCCTTCACAAGGAGGCCCCGGGACGCGAACCCAGGGCCTCCCATATGGTGGACGGGAGCCCAGCTGATTGAGCCCCAGCCGCTTCCCTCTCATCCTGGTTTTCATTTGCATTTCCTTAATAGCTAGTGATGTTGAGCATCTTTTCATGTGGTTTTCATTTATTTGTATTTCCTTTTTAGAAAAGTATTTATTCAAATCTCTTGCCTATTTTTTTTTGTTTTGTTTTTTGTTTTGGAGAAACCTACTTTTATTTAAACTTTTAGGGAAAGCAGTCATTCTGAATTTTACTTATGGTCAACCACGTATTTTAGGCATGGGTAGAGATTATGATCATTAATGATAATAGGTTTTTTTTGTTCTGTTTTATTTTGTTTTAATTTGAAATTTATCACTCATACATAAAGATACATAAACAATAAATGTATAATAGTTGTGAACTTACAAAACAAACATATAACGTCAAACAAACATATATAACATCTCACCCTACCACCAATAACTTGTATTGTTTTTAAGCCTTTTTAACTAATGATTAAAGAGCATTGTCAAAATATTACTCCAAAGTATTTTTCCCCTAACCAATCCAGTTATTATTATCTTTATATCATTTATATATGAACATACATAACAATTAAGTGTATAGTAAAAGTTGTGAACTTACAAAGCAGACATGCATAACATCATACAGGAGCCCCATACATCAACTCTCCACCAACACCTTGCATTGTCACGAGACGTTTGTTACAAACTATGAAAGAACACTGTCAAAATCTTACTACTAATCATAGTTCTTATCTTACATTTGGTGTGTTTTTCCCCCAACCCACCCTATTATTATTTTTTAAATATTTTTTTATGACAGAAGTTGTAAACCTATACTACAATCATGCACACGTGCAGAATTCCCGAACAACACCCCTCCATCAACACACCACAATGTGGTGTGTCATTTGCTACAGATAAAATAATATCATCTGATTATTGCCATGTCCATAGCTGCCATGTCCATGTGTACATTTGGCTCACATTTTCCGTACTGCCTCAGTATACACAGTACATCTTTTGCATAGATGCAAGAATATTATATTATTACTACTAACCACAACCCATAGGTCACCCTGGCTGTATTTTTTCCATGCTTCTCCACATTCCTAACACCCTGCAGTAGTGATATACATTTGTTCTAGCTAACAAAGGACACTCTTGCATCTACCACAATTCTCACCCACCTCTTGGTTTACTGTGCTATCCAGTTCCTAGATTATTCTCAAGCATTCTGTCAGTTGTCTTGCCCATTTTTTAATGGGTTGTTTTTTAATTTTTGAGATGTAGGATTTCTATATATATGCTAGATATTAGACCT
Organism: Dasypus novemcinctus; assembly: GCF_030445035.2. Taxonomy (NCBI): domain Eukaryota; kingdom Metazoa; phylum Chordata; class Mammalia; order Cingulata; family Dasypodidae; genus Dasypus; species Dasypus novemcinctus. Next base: position 7,682,928 of record NC_080676.1, on the reverse strand, counting down.
TTACCGGTCTAATATTTGGTTCCCAAATATCTCTCATTGAGTAGGCTGCCTTTTCACTTTCTTGACAAACTCCTTTGAAGCACAAAAGCATTCAGTATTGAGAAGGTCCCATTTATCTCTTTTTTCTTTCATTGCTCATGCTTTGGGTGTAAAGTTGATGAAACCCTACTGCAAAATCTTGTAGGGGGAGCAGATGTGGCTCAAGCAGTTGAGCGCTTGCTTCCCACATGTGAGGTCCCGGGTTTGGTTCCCCGTGCTTCCTAAAAAAAACAAACAACAAGCAAATAAACAAAAAACCAACTCAAGAGAGCCAATGAGGCTCAGTGGTTGAGCGCCGTCTTCACACAGAAAAGGTCCTGGGTTCAATCTCCAGCCTCAGTACCTAAACAAAATCCTTGTAGATCCTTTCCTACATTATCTTATAGCAACTTTATGGTCTTGGCTTTTATATTAGGTCTTTGATCAGTCTTGAGTTAAGGTTTCTATGGGGTGTGAGATGGTGATCCTCTTTCATTCTTTTGGATATGGGTATCTAGTTCTTCTATCACCATTTGTTGAAGGGTCTGTTTTGTCCCAGTTGAGTGGTCTTGGTGGCCTTGTAGAATATCATTTGGCCTGATATGTATGGGTCTGTCCAGAACTCTCAATTCAGTTCCACTGGTCAGTATGTCTATCCTTGTGCCGAAACCATGCAATTTTGATCACTGAAGCTTTGTAATATGCTTTAAAGTCAGGTAGCAGGATTCTTCCAATTTCATTTATCTTTTTCAATATGTTTTTGCCTGTTTGGAGCCCCTCTTACTTCCAAGTAAATTTCATAATTGGCTTTTTCAGTTCAGTAAAAAATGCTGTTGTAATTTTTATTGGGATTATGTTAAATCTGTAAATCAATTTGGGTAGAGGGAAACGGACTTTGGCCCAGTGGTTAGGGCGTCCGTCTACCATATGGGAGGTCCGCGGTTCAAACCCCGGGCCTCCTTGACCCGTGTGGAGCTGGCCATGTGCAGCGCTGATGCGCGCAAGGAGTGCCGTGCCACGCAAGGGTGTCCCCCGCGTGGGGGAGCCCCACGCGCAAGGAGTGCGCCCGTGAGGAAAGCCGCCCAGCGTGAAAAGAAAGAGCAGCCTGCCCAGGAATGGCGCCGCCCACACTTCCCGTGCCGCTGACGACAACAGAAGCGGACAAAGAAACAAGACGCAGCAAATAGACACCGAGAACAGACAACCAGGGGAGGGGGGGGGGAATTAAATAAATAAATAAATCTTTAAAAAAAAAAAAAAAAATTTGGGTAGAATAGACATTTTTTTTTTTTTTAGATTTATTTTGTTTCTCTCCCCTTCTCCCCCATTGTCTGCTCTCTCTGTCCATTCGTTGTGTGTTCTTCTGTGTCCGCTTGCATTCTTGTCAGTGGCACTGGGAATCTGTTTCTTTTTGTTGCATCATCTTTCTGCGTCAGCTCTCTGTGTGTGTGGCACCACTCCTGGCCAGGCTGTGCTTTTTTGCATGTGGAGGCTCTCCTTATGGGAGGTACTCCTTGAGCATGGGGTTTTCCTATGCAGGGGACACTCCTGAGTGGCATGGCACTCCTTGTGTGCTTCAGCACTGCGTGTGGGCCAGCTCGTGACATGGGTCAGGAGGCCCTGGGTTTGAACTCTGGACCTCCCCTGTGGTAGGCAGACGCTCTATCAGTTGAGCCAAATCCGCTTCCCAGAATAGACATTTTAATGATATTTTTAGTCTTCCAGTCCATGAACATGGAATATTCTTCCATTTATTTAGGTCTTCTTTGGTTTCCTTTAAGAATGTTCTGTAGTTTTCTGTGTACAAGTCCTTTACATCCTTAGTTATTTATTCCTAGGTATGTGCTTTAGTTGCTATTGTAAATGGAATTTTTTTCTTTATTTCCTCCTCAGATTGCTCTTTATTGGTGTACAGAAATACTAGTGATTTTTGCATGTTGATCTTATATCTTGACACTTTATATCTTGACACTTGTTTACCAGCTCTAGAATCTTCGTTGTAGGTTTTTTGGAGCTTTCTATGTATAGGATCTCATCATAAGCAAATAGTGAAAGTTGTACTTCTTTCTTTCCAATTTTGACTCCTTTCACTTCTTTTTCTTACCTGAGTGCTTGAGCAGGTACTTTTTTTTTTTTTTAAGATTTATTTTATTTGTTTCTCGCCCCTTCCCCCCGTTGTCTGATCTTTGTGCCATTTGCTGTGTGTTCTGCCTCCACTTGCATTATCTGGGGGCACTAGGAAACTGTGTCTCTTCTTTGTTGTGTCATCTTGCTGAGTCAGCTCTCCGTGTGTGCGCCGCCACTCCTGGGCAGGTTGCGCTTTTTTCACTCAGGGTGGCTCTCCTTGTGGGGCACACTCCTTGTGTGTGGGGCACCCCTACTTGGGGGCGCCCCTGCGTGGCATGGCACTCATCGCGTGCGGCAGCACTGTACATGGGCCAACTTTACCACATGGGTCGGGAGGCCCTGGGGATCGAACCCTGGACCCTCCATATGGTAGACAGACGCTCTATCAATTGAGCCACGTCCACTTCCCTGAGTAAGTACTTCTAATTCAGTGTTACATAAGAGCAGTGACAGTGGGCATCCTTGTCTTGTTCCAGATCTTAGAGGGATAGCATTTAATAATAAATTGATTTAAAATACAGATATGTTAAATATATGTGTCTGTGTTATTGGGTATTTTTCCTGAATTATTTATTTGTAATAGGTAATAGATTCCTGTGGTTCGAAAGTAAAGTATCAAAAGTGTAAACAGTAGAAAGTCTCCATGCCATCTCTATTCACCAGCCAGCCCAGTTCATGTCTATTCTAATCCCCTAACACTTCACTCTGCTTGGAAAGGGACTATTTGTTTCTTGTGTGAGTATTCTGTGTTTCTTACACACATAAGCAAATGGGAATATAGATTTTTATTTCTTTCCATCTTTATCCTCTCCAGAATACAATTTAGCAACTATTCTGAACTTTTTAAAAAATTTAACATCTTGTGTTTTTTCCTTTTTCTTTTTCTTTTTTAGCATATCTTTCTGTATCACTAAACTTTTATTTAAAGTTTTATGGTTTTCAGTTAATTTTCTTTGCAATATAGTATTCTATTTTTATATCAATTCATCCGTTTTGCTTTGAGTTTCTAATTTTTACTCACTTATTTTATTTTTTAAAAGATACTTCAATTACATAAATGTTACGGAGAATATATAGGGGATTCCCATATGCTCCGCTCCCCACATTTTCCACATTTTCCCACATTAGCAACATCTTTCATGTTTCTAATTTTTTGCTATTCTGAATAATGTTTTTGGCAAAAGTATGCACATTTATTTTGGATGTTTAGGGTGTAATTGCTGGACTTGTAGGTATGTATGTTTTCATTGTTCTGCATCCTCAGTAACAGTAAATATTATTTCTTTAAATTTTACCCATTCTGGTTGTATACAGTGGCATTTACTGTGGTTTTAATTTGATTTCCCTAAATACTAGTGAGATTGCCCGTTTTTCCCATGTTAATTAGCTTTATCAGCTTTTTTGTTTTTGTTTTGTTTTTTAAGTTTTTTAGGAGGTACCAGGGATTGAACCTGGGACCTCGTATGTTGGAGGCAGTCCATTTCCTTAAGCTATAGCCATTTCCTTAAGAAAAATTTTATTTTCAGAAATGTCAGATACAGAACATCTAGTTGTCAAGCAAAAAGAAAGAGTTAGAATGACATATCCATTGTAGTATTACTCTCAGTCTGGTTATTTCTTGGGTAATAGGTATCAAATTGTAATTGCATATTCTTTTTATTGTCAATTTTATTGAAATATATTCATCAACCATACAGTTCATTTAAAGTGTATAATCAGTCGCATTTGATATAATCACAGAGTTGGGCATTCATCACTTCAGTCAATTTTAGAGCACTTTCATTACTTGACAAAAAAAGAAAAGAGGAAAGAAAAAAAGAACAAAAACAAAGGGTAAAAAACCCTACCCATTAGTAGTCACTTCCCAGTCATTCTGCCCTTCTATCCTGCTAATCTATTACTTTTTTTTTTCCTCTCCCCTTTCCCCCCCCACCCCAGTTGTTCTCTGTATCTTTTTGCTGCGTCGTCTTTGTCCGCTTCTGTTATTGTCAGTGGCACGGGAATCTGTGTTTCTTTTTGCTGCGTCATCTTGCTATGTCAGCTCTGTGCGGCGCCATTCCTGGGCAGGCTGCACTTTCTTGCACGCTGGGCGGCTCTCCTTACGGGGTGCACTCCTTGCGCGTGGGGGTCCCCTACGCGGGGGACACCCCTGCGTGGCAGGGCACTCCTTGCACGCATCAGCACTGCACGTGGGCCAGCTGCACATGGGTCAAGGAGGCCCAGGGTTTGAACTGCAGACCTCCCATGTGGTAGGCGGATGCCCTAACTACTGCGCCAAGTTCGCTTCCCTGCTAATCTATTTCTGTCTCTATAATTTATTTGTATTTACATTTCTATAGATGGAGTCCAGTATTATGTAGTAGATTTTAATTATTTTCTTTCACCCAGCATACTTTTTTTTCTTTTACCATTGATGGAAGATTATTAATTTGTTACTTTATACTATTACTTTATAGTCCATAGTTTGCTTTGGTTGTTTTTGTCCAAGTATCACCCTGATATTAACTTCTTGTAACATTAATGTGCATTTGTTCTCTTTCAGAGAAAAACATTCTTGTGTGTATGCATGATTACCCATACTTATTTTTTCACAAGGATTGACATCTTCATGATATTTAGTCTTCCAATCAATGAACATGAAATGTCTTTACATTTGTTTAGCTCTTCTTTGATTTCTTTTAGCAGCGTTTTGTAGTTTTCTGAATATAGGTTCCATATTTTGTAAAAATCTGGGAGGGAATCACATTCCTTTGATGTAGCACTTGGACTTTGCTGTGGTATGTGAGGAGTTCTCTAGAGTCAGTAGGAAGAGGAACAAGCACTTGCAACATAAAGTGCTTTTAGAATTTAGAGAGCTGTTCACTTAGTTGTGGAAAGAGGTTGAAATCATTATTACTAGAAGATGAAAGAAATAGAGTAGTTTAGCTGGCTTTTTTTTTTTTGAGGTACTGAGACCTGGGATTGAACCGGGACCTTGGCGCTCAACCACCCAGCCATGTCGGCTTCCCTGAGTTTTTTTTTGTTTGTTTGTTTGTTTTCATTTGTTCGCTTGTTTGATTTTGTTTTTAGGAGGCACTGGGACTGAACCAAGGACCTCCCATGTGAGAAGCAGGTGCTCAACTGCTTGAGCCGCATCCACTCCCCTTTAGCCAGCTTTTGACTTGCACATTGCATGGTTGGAGCATGTTTTTTTGTTTGTTTTTAGCAGTAATATTTTTAAAAATTTATTCGAGTATATTACTCATACATAAACAGTAAGTGTATAGTAATAGTTTTGAACTTAAAAAACAAACATACATAGCATCATGCAGGGCTCTCAGCCTCACCCTTCCCCCAATACATTGCTTTGTTGTGAAACATTGTTAACTAAGGATTTAAGAGCATTCTCAAAATATTACTACTAACGAAAGTATCTTACATTTGGTGTATTTCCAACCCCCCATACCACACTGTTGTTATTATTTTTTTATCATTTATACATGAACATACATAAAAGTGTATAGTAAAGTTGTGAACTTACAAAACAAACATGCATAACATCATACAGGGATCCCATACGTAAATCTACCACCAACACCTTGCATTGTTGTGAGACATTTGTTAAAAATTATGAAAGAATATCATCAAAATCTTATTATTAACTATAGTCTATATCATGCATTTGGTGTATTTTCCCCTCAACCTGCCCTATAATTATTTTTTAAAAATATATTTTTATTATAGAAGTAGTGATCTTATAAAACAATCATGAGCATGTGCAGAATTCCCATACAACATTGCCCTGTACCAACTCAACACCATGGTGGAACATGTGTTACAGATTATGAGATAATATCATCAGACTATTATCAGTACCAATTGTCCATAATGTACATTTGGCACACTTTTTCCATACTCCCCATTATCAACGCAGTACATCTTTGGTGTAGATGCATGAATAGTACAGTATTACTGTTAACCACAGTCCATAGGTCACTCCAGTTGTAGTTTCCCCATGCTTCTCCACATTCCCAGCACCCTACAGTAGTGATGAACATCTGCTCTAGTTCACGGAGGACACTCTTGCATCTGTACCATCAACCACAATTCTCTTCCACCTCTGGGTTTACTGTGTTACTCAGTTCCTAGCTTATTCTCTAGCTCTCTTTAACATTTACATCCCTAGGCTACTGTTTCCAGTCACATTCCCATTTATAAAGCAGCTGTTACTCACTGTTTTGTGTTACGATCAACTCTGTATATTTACAAACTTTTACGGTAAAGTGAATTAAAACTTCTCCTTATATTATTAAGCATCAGTAATCCAACTCAGTCCTACTTTTATCTCCTTTAAGAGTCTACCACCTACCGCCATTTCTTGAAGGTGTTTTCCTACATTTTCTTTCAGAGGCTTTATGGTTCTTGCTTTCATATTTAAGCTTTTTATCCATTTTGAGTTAATTTTTGTATAAGGTGTGAGATAGGGGTCCTTTTTATTTCTTTTGACTATGGATAACCAGGTCTCACTGCACCATTTGTTGAATGAATTGTTCTGCCTGAGCTCGGTTGATTTGACAGACTTATCAAAAATCACTTGATCATAGATGCGAGGGACTGTTTTTGAACCATCAGTTCAGTTTCATTGGTCTGTGTATCTGTCTTTATGCAAGTGCCATGCTGTTTTTACCACTGTAGCTAGGTAATATAATTTATTTATTTCTCTCCCCTTCCCCCACCTCCCCTTCCCCCAGTTGTCTGTTCTCTGTGTCTATTTGCTGCATGTTCTTTTTTTTTTTAAAGATTTATTTATTTAATTCCCCTCCCCTCCCCCGGTTGTCTGTTCTCTGTGTCTGTTTGCTGCTTCTTGTTTCTTTGTCCGCTTCTGTTGTCGTCAGCTGCACGGGAAGTGTGTGCAGCGCCATTCCTGGGCAGGCTGCACTTTCTTTCGCGCTGGGCGGCTCTCCTTACGGGGAGCACTCCTTGCGCGTGGGGCTCCCCTACGCGGGGGACACCCCTGTGTCGCAGGGCACTCCTTGCGTGCATCAGCACTGCACATGGGCCAGCTGCACACGGGTCAAGGAGGCCCGGGGTTTGAACCGCGGACCTCCCATGTGGTAGACGGACGCCCTAACCACTGGGCCAAGTCCGTTTCCCTGCATGTTCTTTTTGTCCACTTCTGTTGTTGTCAGTGGCATGGGAATCTGTGTTTCTTTTTGTTGTGTCATCTTGTTGTGTCAGCTCTCCGTGTGTGCAGCACCATTCCTGGGCAGGCTGCACTTTGTTTCATGCTGGGCGGCTCTCCTTAAGGGACGCACTCCTAGTGTGTGGGGCTCCCCTATGCGGGGACACCTCTGCGTGGCACAACAGTCCTTGCATACATCAGCACTGCGCCTGGGCCAGCTCCACAAGGGTCAGGAGGCCCGGGGTTTGAACCTTGGACCTCCCATGTGGTAGGCAGATGCTCTAACCATTGGGCCAAGTCTGCTTCCTGGTAATATAATTTAAAGTCTGGAAATGAGAGCCCTCCAACTTCATTTTTCCTTTTTAAAATGTTTCTGGCTATTCAGGACCCCTTATTCTTTCTAAATAAATTTGATAATCATGTTTTACATTTATTTTAAAAATGCTGGTGAAACTTTTTGTTGGGATTTCATTGAATCTGTATCTCAATATGGGTAGAATTGACATCCTTAATGATATTTAGTCTTCCAATCTGTGAACATGAAATGGTCTTCCAGTTATTTAGGTCTTTTTAAAATTTCTTTTAACAACACATTGTAGTTTTCTGACTACAAGTGCTTTACATCATTGGATAAGTTTATTCCTAAATTTTTGATGCTTTTTGTTCTTTTAAATGAAATTATTTTCTCTGACTTTCTCCTCAGATTGCACATTACTAGTGCCTTTTTTTAAAACTAGTGTCTTTTTTTTTTTAAGATTTATTTTATTTATTTCTCTCCCCACCCCCCTTTTTTCTGCTCTCTGTGTCATTTGTTGTGTGTTCTTCTGCATCTGCTTGCATTATTTGGTGGCAGTGGGAAAACTGTCTCTTTTTGTTGGGTCATCTTGCTGCCTCAGCTCTCTGTGTGCAGTGCCACTCCTGGGCAGGCTACGCTTTTTTCACGTGGGGCAGCTCTCCTTGTGGGGTGCATTCCTTGCACATGGGACACCCCTACGCAGGGGCGCCCCTGCGTGGCACGGCACTCCTTGTGCGTGGCAGCACTGTGTTTGGCCAGCTTACCACACGGGTCAGGAGGCCCTGGGAATTGAACCCTGGACCCTCCATATGGTAGATGGATGTTCTGTCAGTTAAGCCACATCTGCTTCCCTTAACTAGTGTATTTTAAAATCTGTTTCATCTGTATAAGTATGACTGCTCTGGCTTCTTGTTGTTGTTGTTGTTGATACTGAATGTGTGGAGTATCTTTTTCCAGTCTTTCTCTTTCAGTCTGTTGGTATCCTTGGGTCTAGGGTGAGTCTCTGCAGATTGCATATGGGTGGCTCATGTTTTCTTATTCATTTTGCCATTCTGTATCTTTCGATTGGGGATTTTAATCCATTAGCATTCAGTGTTATTAGTGTGAAGGCAGTTCTTATTTCACCCATTTTGACCTTTGGGTTTTATCTGTCATATTTTATTTTCACCACTCTTTTGAGACTTTCAGTTACTTATATTGATAAATCTTCATTTCTAGATTCTTTCAAGCCTCTCTCTCCTGTCTTTTCAGACTGTAGCCCACCCTTTAGTATTTCCTGTAAAGCTTGTCTCTTGGTCACAAACTCTCTCAATTTATGTTTATTTGTGAATACTAAACCGACCCTCATTTTTGAAAGACAGTCTCTCTGGATATAAGATTCTTGATGGGAAACGGACTTGGCCCAGTGGTTAGGGCGTCCGTCTACCACATGGGAGGTCCGCGGTTCAAACCCTGGGCCTCCTTGACCCGTGTGGAGCTGGCCCATGCGCAGTGCCGATGCGCGCAAGAAGTGCCGTGCCACACAGGGGTGTCCCCCACATAGGGAAGCCCCACGCGCAAGGAGTGCACCCGTAAGGAGAGCCGCCCAGCGCGAAAGAAAGTTCAGCCTGCCCAGGAATGGCACCGCCCACACTTCCAGTGCAGCTGACGACAACAGAAGCAGACAAAGAAACAAGACGCAGCAAAAAGACACCGAGAACAGACAACCGGGGGAGGGGAGGGGAATTAAATAAATAAATAAATCTTTAAAAAAGAAAAAAGATTCTTGAGTGGCTGTTTTTCTCCTGCAGTATCTTAAATATATCAGACTACTGTCTTTTTGCCTCCATGGCTTCTGATGAGAAATCAGCACTTAGTCTTATTGGGTATGCCTTATATGTGTATCGCTTTTCTCTTGCTGTTCTCAGAATTCTTTGCCTTTGACATTTGACATTCTGAGTAGTATGTGTCTTGGAGTTGGTCTATTTGGATTTATTTGGATGGGAGTATGTTGTGCTTCTTGGACATGGATATCTATGTCCTTCGATAGGATTGGGAAATTTTCTACCATTATTTCTTCAAATATTCCTTCTGCCCCTTATCCCTCTCTTCTTCTGGGACACCCATGACACATATGTTTGCATGTCTTTTGCTGTCATTTAGTTCCCTGAGACCTTGTTCAATTTTTTGCATTGTCTTCTTCATCTGTTCTTTTGTATATTCGCTTTTGGAAGCCATTTCTTTGAGCTCACCAATCCTTTCTTCTGCCTTCTGAAATCTGCTGTTATATGATTCCAATGTATTTTCATTTTTTTCTAATATATTTTTCATTTCATTTATTGGACCTTTCATTTCTCTAAGATCTGTTATTTTTCTGTGTATGCTTTCAAATTTTTCTTTGTGCTTATCCAGTGTTGTCTTAATATTCTTAATGTCTTTAGCCATCTCATTGAATTTATTCAGGAGATTTGTTTGAACATCTATGATTTGTTGTCTCAACTCCTTTATGTCATCTGGAGGCTTATCTTGTCCTTTAACTGGGCTACCTGTTTCTTGGTGTGGATTGTAATATTTTGTTGACATCTTTACATCTGGCTTACTGGGTGTATTTATTCTGGATGCAATTCTCTCTTTAGTTAGGGCTCTCTTGCCCTTTCTCCCTTGCTGGTTGTGTAGTAGGAGCCAAAGATGCAGTTGGTGCTATAAAATGTGGACACTCAGGCTGCCTTACTGCCTCAGGGACCAGACGGAATGATGCTTCCCTCACTTTTCTCCTTTGCCAGGGGTAAGGATAGAGCCACAGCTGTGTGTAATAACCCAAGTTGTGCAGGCCTAGACTGTAGTTGCCCAGAGAGACTGATGAAACTTCATGCCCCTTCCTTCCCTGTGGGTTTGGAGGTGCAGGTGTGGGCAGCAGTCTGTTCTACCAGTCCAAAGTGACCACAGTTGCCCCAGTAGACTTCTGACTTTGCAGTCTGTGCCCGCTGAACGTACCTGCAGTTACCTGGAGAGGCTGGTGCAGGTCCTGCCAGCTTCCTCCCTGTCGGAGGTGGGGCTCTAGCTTAGGCGAGGTCTGCACACGGATCTGAGTAGTGAAGAAGCTGGTTCCTACTGGCATTGTGATTTTCAGTCAGCCCGGCTTCCCACCATGCCGGAGGCAGAGAGGAACATGGTGGCTGCCAACCTCTCTGATTTGGACTTGCTCAGTTTTAAGGTGTTTTAGCATTATTCTTTAACCCGTTGAATTTACTAATCTGTAGCTGAAATTAGTTCCCAACCGCCTTTCTCCCTCATTTTTGGGAAGTGTACCTTCCACTTCCAGCCACGGAATAGCTTCCGAGGCAGCTTGGTTTGGCCATGGGCTATTCTTAGTGCTTGGATGAGCTTTTGAAATTCTTTTCTCCTTTTTAAAGTTTAAAGGTTATTTATCTAGAGCTTTCTCCTTTAGTGAATTCAAACCTTCACTTTACTTTCACAATAAATTTGTGATTGTGAGTGGATCTTCTTGTATAAGGTTATTAAAAACTTTTTTTTTTTTTACCTATAGCATTATTAGGAGTTTGAAGAATGAATTTTATTGAATTCTTTGTTTGAAGAAACTATCATTGTGCTTTGGTTGACTGTGCAAGGATAGTAAACTGACTACTTTCATCCCTATGAATGTATATTGTGCCAAATGGATTATATTTAATTTTTATTATTGTGGTAATATATACAACATAAAACCCATTTTAACCTCTTTCAAGTATACAGTTCACTGGTATTATATTCATGATATTGTGCTTCCATCACCCCCATTTATTGTTAAAACTTCTTATCATCCTAAATAGAAATGCTGTATCCATTCTCCCTCCCCCCACCTATGGTAACATCTCTCTGTAAATTTGCATTTCTAGGTATTTCACATAAAGGAAATTGTACAAAGTTGTCCTTTTGTGTTTGACTTAATTCCAAATGGATTATTTTTGAAAAATAAACTCCCTTATTTTTGGTAAAATAAACAGGTTGATATACTTTGATATTCTAAAATTTACTTTATAACATTCCTCTTATTTTTTTAAAAAAGTGTATTATTGATCCTATTTCAAAAACAAAGAAACTAAGACCTAGAGAGTAAATAACTAGCTTCCTACCCTGCTTTTATTTTGAAAGTACAAAATGAAAAAGATTTTGAAACTTAATAACCACAATTTGAGTGGGACCACCCAGGAATGAATTAAATGATATTAATCAGGATGCTCCTACCATAAAGGTGATATTTAAAGTTTCTGTAAGAGGTTGATACTAGCAAAGAATGGGATGTATTGCTGAAGAGAGAGGGCTATGAGCTGACTGATCCTTCAACTCAACTGTAAAAGGCAAAACTTTATGGGAGCTTTAAGAATATAAGATTTCCTTAATAAGAAAAGTCAACTACAAAAATGATAGTTTTGATGACATTAAAATTAATGTTCCATGAGAAGACACCATATAGAAAATGAACAGATAAGCAAAGAATTTGAATAAAATAATTGTAATGCATATAATAGATGAAGAATTAGTGTCCAAAACAGGGCCAACTGCATGATTGTGAAAAACTTGGGCTTATGTTCAGTTTAATACTCTGTTGTCACTGTCTTGAAATTCTTAGGAACTTTTGAATAAGACATTCTACATTTTAATTTTGGCTGGACCCTGTAAATTATGTAGCTAGTTCTGGTCCTGAATGTGTAAAGGAAGCCTGCTATTAAGACAAACATTTCAATGAAAAATGGTCAAAAGCTGTGATCAAAGGAATGTAGAAAGGAACATACGTAATGGAAAAACATAGGAGAGTCTTCAATATCATTAGATCCTTGACCTAATCAAGCAAGTGCAAACTAAAACCACAGTGAGATACCATTATGTATGTTCTATATTGGTACAAGTTAAGAAATCTGACTTTACAAGTACAAAGATTGCTATCCGTTGTAATTTTTTTTAAAGATTTAATGTTTATTTATCTCTCCCCTTCCCACCCCCCTCCTGCCCATTGTCTGCTCTCTCTGTCCATTCGCTGTGTGTTCTTCTGTGTCCACTTGCATTCTTGTCAGCGGCACTGGGAATCTGTGTCTCTTTTTGTTGTGTCATCTTGCTGCATCAGCTCTCCATGTGTGCAGTGTCACTCCTAGGCAGGGTGCACTTTTTTCGTGTGGGGTGGCTATCCTTACGGGGCACACTCATTGCATGTGGGGCTCCCCTATGCAGGGGACACCCCTGCATGGCACAGCACTCCTTGTGCACATCAGCTCTGCGCATGGGCCAGCTCACCACACGGGTCAGGAGGCCTTGGGTTTGAACCCTGGACCTCCTATATGGTAGATGGATGCTCTGTAAGTTGAGCCAAATCTGCTTCCCCATTGTAATTTATATACTACTCGTGAGTGGGTGAAATGATACTGTTGGAATACAAATTTGGCATCTTTTGGTAAAGTTGGGAATTCACATGTCCTGTGACCCTCATATTCCACTTGAGTTTATAACCCTAGGGAAATTCTTTTTCGTGAGCATCTGGAGATTTGTATAGTAATGTTGATGAAAGCAAAAAATTGAGTCATCCAAATATCCATCAATAGAATTGTTGCATACTTCTACAATAAAATACTGTAGAGCAATAAAAATATAACTTGAAGCTTAGAAGCGTATTTGAATGAAAATATTCAAACCTCAGGTGATTCCACGTATTAGATTTTAAAAAAGGGGTGAGAAGCAAAAACCTAAGCAAAATAGTGTTTAGGTATATATGTATATGACTATGATAAGGTTATTTTAAAAACCAGTGGAACAATATATGTAATTCAAGATTGAGGTTGGGATGGGAGGAGAACATCGGTAGGTGCAATATTAATGGTGTTCTATGGGGTGGTGATTTGCAGTGTTTGTCTTATGGTTGATTATATGGATTTTCCATATATTATTTTGTTGTGTCAAATTACATTAAAGAATAAGAGGGGGAAATGAAATAATGCATGGTTGACAGCTTGTGATATAGATAGAAGAATGAATTGTGAAGTAGAACAAAAACCACTGTAATATAGAAGAGAGGTTTCAAGAACGAGGAGGTGATCTGAGCTAGAGAATTTAGAAAGATGAAGACTGGAAAGAGGTTGGTCCATTACCGTGTAACCCTGGGCAGGTAGTGCATTTGGTCCTCTGGGTTCTTAAGTTAGAAAGGAGGGAGTTACCCAGGATGTTCTCGGAAGTTCCTTCCAGCTCTAACAGTTTATCATTTTAATATTGTATAGTATTATATAAATATAATAACATTTATATTATTTAATAATATAAAATTTAATATTTCACGTATTTAAAAATGTGTAAAGTTATAAGCCGTTACGTACTATAAATAATATAAATTTATTATTTATTTTAAATTTAGTGCATTTAAATAACATGTTATATCTCCAAACTTTTTTGTAGTGTATCTTCTAACCTGGAAAAGTCTTCTATGAAAACCTTCACCTTTTAAAAATAAGTAATGCCATCTGTTTTCCTAAAAGACTGAAATGGGGGCTATCATTTCAAGGTAAGTGTCCAATTTTGAATTTTGAATTATGCTATTTTCCTAGAAGTTAAATATAGAAGGAAAATACAAACACTACTTATTTTACATATTCTAAATCTTAGTTAATCTGCATGAGGGGTGGGGGTAAGGGTGAGAAAATGCTAAACCTTGTTTTAGATAGTGTGGTATTTAGGATTATGTTTATTATAGAGTTTCTTAAAGTAGACGGGAGGAGTTAGTAGTGTTGAAAACCTTTTAGAGAGATTAATTGAAAACTGAAGAAGCATTTTGGATTTGGCAGTTAAACCAATATGTAGTATGTACTAGGAAGCTGCCATCAGTTAGGGTGCCCATATGTATCAGGTTTACACTTGTTGTAGGTCTGTTAATTCCGAACTATTTTTAGTGTCCTCAAGTCTATTGACTTGAACATTAAATAGATGTTCTCCCTATTTATAATGTTAATGGAACAGACATGTTACTTGCCTTCATTAGGCAAAGGATAGCAGGCAAGGTAGGTGCTAAATACATAGACATGAAATTGCAACTGTGATAAGTGATGCAGAAGTAAAATAATGATTACCGGAATGAGTGGTGGGTGTGGAAAGAAGGTGATCTCTGAGTTCATTTGGCAGGGTAGATTTCATAGGTAGATTTGGCAGGAAGCGTGGAAGAAAAAAGTCACAAATGAGTCCAAGATTTTGAATTCTGGTGGCTGGAAACCTGATGTTGCCATATAGGGAAATAAGGAAGCCATGAGGAAAGGGTTGTATTAGGGGGAATTGAGCTGGGCTGTAACATGAATTCTTTTGTAGAGAATTTGAATTTTGAGGTATAGATAGAATTTTTGTTGTAACTCCTTAGTTGTGAAAATATGAAACTGAACTTAAAACATAGTTTAGGGTCTGAAGATCTTGGAGTAATTCACATAGAGCTTAAACTGTGGAAATGTATGACATTGCTAGTGTCATAGGAGAGAGTAGAGAGATAGAAAGAAAGATAACACAGGACTTTAGGAATACCTGTTTTAAATGAGTGGTTGTTGATAAAAAAGAATCTGTAAAGAAAAAGATAAATAGTTTTGAGGGGAATGAGGATAATGCAGTATCTTTCTCTGAAGCACAATAAAGAATTTCAAAGATACTCTTCAGATGTTTAACTTGCTGTAGAAAGTTCAGAGATTCTGATACCCTATAATAGGGTATTGGATTTGATTAAAAGGTTATTGATAACTGAGAGAGCCGATTGAATAGACCAGGATGAATCAGGATAAATGGTTTTATAAAAATAATACAGCATGAAGAATAAAATGGAATGTATTTCAAGAAATTTAATTGTGGGAGAAGTGAGACAGTGATCATTTTGAGGAGTTAACCATATGGGAGAAGATATTTTGGCATCGGCACGCTGTATATTTTAGGCAAAAGGGAATAATCCATTAGAGTAGTTTAAGTATTAGAGAGAGTAGTTAATTGCCTTGAAGGGGTAAGAAGGTTTAAAATCAAGGACATGTGCAGAAGTGAGTAGCAGCCTTTCCGCTTAGATACCAGAGGAAGGGAAGGGGATGAATTAAAATATAAAGGAGGGAAGCGGACTTGGCCCAATAGTCTGCCAATAGTCTGCCAATAGTCTCCCACATGGGAGGTCTGCCTGGGCCTCCTTGACCCGTGTGGAGCTGGCCCATGTGCAGTGCTGATGTGCGCAAGGAGTGCCCTGCCACACAGGGGTGTCCCCCACGTAGGGGAGCCCCACACTCAAGGAGTGCACCCCAGCGCAAAACAAAGTGCAGCCTGCCTAAGGATGGTGCCGCATACACGGAGAGCTGACACAGCAAGATGATGCAACAAAAAGAAACACAGATTCCTGTGCTGCTAATAAGGATAGAATCGGTCACAGAAGAACACACAATGAATGGACAGAGAGAACAGACAACTGGGGGGAGGGAGGAAAGAGAAACGAATAAATAAATAAATCTTTAAAAAAAAAGATATAAAGAAATTGTTAGGCAAAGAAGAAAACTATAGAGTTTCCTATCTTACTGTTTTAATGAGGTAGGAATTGAGGTTATTTACTAGGCATGTAGCTAATCAGTGGTGGAGTTGGGATCCTGGGAGAAGAAAAAATTTAGGATTACCAAATTCACCAAACGTTTTATCGAATACCTCCTTTGTGGTAGCCACTTGCATAGACAAGAACCCTGATCTCACAGAGCAAATCATTGAAGTGAACAAAAAGATGCCAAATAGTGATATGATAGGAAAAGAATTAAAATAGGATAGTTGGCTAATTCTAAAGAGGAGACATTAAAGTGTGAATGACAGGAATTCAGTCACTAAAAACTTCAAGGTGGAAATGAGTTTACTATGTTGGTGGAATTCAAGTCCAGTGCATTTGGAACAGGGTTGATGGAGTCCATGGTATCGTAAAATGAGGTAGAAGATGTTGGCAGGGCCGGCCCTGTAGGGCCCTAAAGCACTGGTAAGGAGTTTGGACTCGAGGAGGTCTTGTGGAGGCTTTGAACAAAAAAAGTGTCATGATATATATTTTAAAGATTTCCCTGGCAAGGAGATGAGTTAAGAAGCTGTTGCAGGGAAACGGACTTGGCCCAGTGGTTAGGGCGTCCGCCTACCACATGGGAGGTCCACGGTTCAAACCCTGGCCTCCTTGACCCATGTGGACCTGGCCCATGCGCAGCGCTGATGCGCACAAGGAGTGCCCTGCCACGCAGGAGTGTCCCCCACGTAGGGGAGCCCCACGCCCAAGGAGTGCGCCCCGTAAGGAGAGCCGCCCAGCGCGAAAGAAAGTGCAGCCTGCCCAGAAATGGCGCCGCACACACTTCCCGCGCCCCTGATGACAACAGAAGCGGACAAAGAAACAAGACGCAGCAAATAGACACAGAAAACAGACAAACGGGGTGGGGGGTATTAAATACTGTTACAATTGGCCAGAGATGGCGGAAAAACTTAATATAATCGCCAGGATGGGATAGGAAGGATTACTGAGTAGTGTAGTAAAGGCTCAGTTTGAAATAGACCAGCGTGGCTTTGCAGACAGCATAACTTCAGCTACCAAGGCCTTTTAGGTAGAAATGAGCATGAGCAATTCGGTCTTGGTGGTTGAGATAGCTTACTGTAGGATGTACACTTGATAAAGGAGATGTGTCAAGGGATTAGAAGTCATGTGTGAGTCTATACATATTTACTGAGCACTTACTAAGTAATATACCAAGAACTGTGTAGGGTGTAAGGGTGTAGGGTTACAAGAATGAATAAAAATGGGGCATTTTTCTCGTGGAATTGGTATTTTAGTGAGCATGGGAAAGATAAAAAAATACACGTATGGGAGCTGAAGTGGCTTGGTGGTTAAGTGCTGGCTTTCCACACACAAGGTCCCGGGTTCAATCCCCGGCCCCAGTTTCTCAAAAAAACAAAAAGCATGTTGGGTAGTAATGAGTGCTATTAATAAGCAAAATATATTTGGTCAAGGTAGACATTGATGAGAGGTGGATAGGCTTGCTATTTTATATGCTGTGGTCAGGAAAGCCCTCTTGGGTAAGGTTGCTTTTGAGCTAACGGCTCCAAATAAAGTGAGGGAGGAGGCCATCCCCGTTTGGGATGGGGTAAGGGAGCATTCTAGGCTAAAGGAGCTTGAATACGAACTGACCTGGGGTTCTGTACAGTGCCTGTGTCAGTTATCAATAACTGTTTACTGAATGAAAATTAATTAAACATGGTATACAACTAAGCTATCAATGGAGAAATGTATGTTAAAGTTTAAAATCAGGCTGCAGCTCACTGATGTTCCCCAGGCCCTTGGGTGCTCAGGAATAGCAGAAAGACACTCCCCAAAATCGTGTTAAAATCCTTCCTCACAGGGAAGCGGATGTGGCTCAAGTGATAAAGCCTCCACCTACCGTATGGGAGGTCCCAGGTTCGATCCCTGGAGCACCCTGGTGAAAAAGGAAAAACAGTGCCTGTGCGGCGAGCTGAGTGCCCATGTGGGTGCCTGGATAGTGAGCCAAGTGCCCATGTGGTGAGCCTAGCACCCATGCAAGTGCTGCATGGCAAGCCAAGTGCCCATGCGAGTGCCTGCATGGTGAACCAAGTGCCCACGTGAGTGCCCGTGCGGCAAGCCGAGTGCCCGCGTGGTGAGCCAGTGCCTGTGCAGCAAGCCGAGTGCCTGCATGGTGAGCCAGTGCCTGTGCGGCAAGCCGAGTGCCCGCGTGGTGAGCCAGTGCCTGTGCGGCAAGCCGAGTGCCCGCGTGGTGAGCCAGTGCCTATGCGGCAAGCCGAGTGCCCGCATGGTAACCCAGTGCCTGTGCGGCAAGCCGAGTGCCTGCACGGTAACCCAGTGCCTGTGCGGCAAGCCGAGTGCCCGCGTGGTGAGCCAGTGCCTGTGCGGCAAGCCGAGTGCCCGCGTGGTGCGCCAGTGCCTGTGCGGCAAGCCGAGTGCCCGCGTGGTAACCCAGTGCCTGTGCGGCAAGCCGAGTGCCCGCGTGGTGAGCCAGTGCCCGTGCGGCAAGCCGAGTGCCCGCGTGGTAACCCAGTGCCTGTGCGGCAAGCCGAGTGCCCGCGTGGTAACCCAGTGCCCGTGCGGCAAGCCGAGTGCCCGCGTGGTAACCCAGTGCCCGTGCGGCAAGCCGAGTGCCCGCGTGGTGAGCCAGTGCCCGTGCGGCAAGCCGAGTGCCCGCGTGGTGAGCCAGTGCCCGTGCGGCAAGCCGAGTGCCCGCGTGGTGAGCCAGTGCCCGTGCGGCAAGCCGAGTGCCCGCGTGGTGAGCCAGTGCCCGTGCGGCAAGCCGAGTGCCCGCGTGGTGAGCCAGTGCCCGTGCGGCAAGCCGAGTGCCCGCGTGGTGAGCCAGTGCCCGTGCGGCAAGCCGAGTGCCCGCGTGGTGAGCCAGTGCCCGTGCGGCAAGCCGAGTGCCCGCGTGGTGAGCCAGTGCCCGTGCGGCAAGCCGAGTGCCCGCGTGGTGAGCCAGTGCCCGTGCGGCAAGCCGAGTGCCCGCGTGGTGAGCCAGTGCCCGTGCGGCAAGCCGAGTGCCCGCGTGGTGAGCCAGTGCCCGTGCGGCAAGCCGAGTGCCCGCGTGGTGAGCCAGTGCCCGTGCGGCAAGCCGAGTGCCCGCGTGGTGAGCCAGTGCCCGTGCGGCAAGCCGAGTGCCCGCGTGGTGAGCCAGTGCCCGTGCGGCAAGCCGAGTGCCCGCGTGGTGAGCCAGTTCTTGTTGCGGCATGCCGAGTGCCCGCATGGTGAGCCAGTGCCCATGTGGCAAGCCAGGTGCCTGCGTGGTGAGCCAGTGCCTGTGTGGCAAGCTGAGTGCCCACATAGTGAGCCAGTGCTTGTGAAAGTGAGTCACAAAGGCAAGATGATAATGATGCAACAAAAGAGAAAGGGGAGAGTCAGGTGAAGCTTAGCAGACCAGGAGCTGAGGTGGCGCAATTGACAGGGAACCTCTTTCCACATAAGGTCCCCGGGATCAAATCCTGGTGAGTCCTAGAGAAGAAGTGAGAGCTAGATACAGAAGATCACACAGCGAATGGACACAGACAGCAAAAACAGCAGGTTGGGGCAGGGGAGAGGTAGGGGGTCAAGAAAGAACAAAATAAAACAAAGAAAAAAACCCCAAAACCAAAATTTAAAAAAGCCTTTCTCACATTAAAAGGTCGTTTTATAGTCATGTACAGTATAAATAATCTCAATGATCATAACAATTTGAATAAAAATTTTAGATCCTTTTAAAAGTAACTTGTTTTATATATTAAATTTTAAATGTTACAGATTTTATTAAATTACACAAAAATGTACTCTGTATTATGCCTAAAACTAGTAATCCTCCTCATAAACAAAACTGATATTTAATAATGTATGTGACTTGTTTAACATACTGTCATATTAGGAAACTGCATTGAGATCAACAAGGCAACCATTTATATTGCCCTTTATGTACTATTTCCTCATGTCATGTGACAGTCAAAAGGCCAAGTGAGATGCTTGCAACAAAGAAAACAGTTTTGAAAGGTCATGCTACACAGCCAAAATTTCTTTCACAATTATCTTACTGTCTATGGCAGACTATATGACAATCTCAACCACAGTTATTTTCTGAGTAAAAACAAAAGCACATCCGTTATCAAAGGCCCCAAAAAAGTAGGCACTCCACAATATAATCTTTATGAGCATTTTTTCTAACTGCATAAACACATTTGAATTATAGATAAAGAACTCTGAAGCAAGACTGATAAAGAACTGGAGGAAGAGGAACCAGTAAAAACCGGAAGGCGCATTTAAATTACTGTTTCATAGTGTTCATATAATGCAGGAAGCTTCTAAAGTAAACTTTTTCAAATTAACACATCATTTACCAAGGAAATGTATAATTATACAACATCGAAGACAATAAATAGGCTTTACTTCAAAATTTTTAAATCTTAATGACTATTCTAAAGAAGTAGCAAAATCTCATGTAAACCTTTCTACAGTAGCTGTAATCATGTCAACATTTTTTTCCCTTTTAATAGCTTTTATTGGTCTATCATCCATCTGTTACATAGATAATGCTTATTAAGTTAAAATGTTTCCAGCTCCTTATAAAATTCTCAGTTTCAGAAGATAACAAGAACTCACTTAAAAAAGGAAAATCATACTAGTTTCTTTAATCATTTTGTCCAATCCTGCCCAATAATAAAAAAGCACAACCTTCTCCTGAGCCTAAATAAAATTACTTAAATATTAGATATCACAGTCTGGTTATAGAGACTGACTCTAAGTTTCTGGCAAAGTATTCTTATTGTTCAGACCACATATTTTTTTCCATTTGTAGTTTTTTATTATGTACCTGTTATTTTCTTTAGAAAATCTTTTTATTTTGAAATAATTTTAAATGTTCAGAACAGTTGCAAAAATAATACAAAACCTTTAGAGAACTCCAGCATAGCCCTGTACCCTAGATACCTAGATCCAACAACTTTAACATGGTTATTTTAAAATTTTAATTTTAAAATAATCATCCCAAATATATTTTACACACTTACTATCAAGTAAAAATGGATTGATTTTTCAGACATTCTTTTTAGATTCTTTGCAGATATCACAAAGCATTGCTTGCGGCCAGTGCTTATGGAACACCTGAGTAGGTTATATGTCAGTGCTCCTGGAACACTTAATACTACTGTGCACATTTCCTGTGAGCAAGGATATTCACTTAATGTATCCACCTTATGTGCAGCTAACAAATTCAAGAAATTTAACGAGGGAAACCGACTTTGGCCCAGTGGTTAGGGCGTCGGTCTACCACATGGGAGGTCCGCGGTTCAAGCCCCGGGCCTCCTTGACCCGTGTGGAGCTGGCCCATGCGCAGTGCTGATGCGCGCAAGGAGTGCTGTGCTACACAGGGGTGTCCCCCGCATAGGGGAGCTCCACGCGCAAGGAGTGCGCCCCGTAAGGAGAGCCGCCCAGCGCGAAGGAGGGAGCAGCCTGCCGAGGAATGGCACCGCCCACACTTCCCGTGCCGCTGAGGACAATAGAAGCGGACAAAGAAACAAGACGCAGCAAAAAGACACAGAAAACAGACAGCCAGGGGAGGGGAGGGGAGGGGAATTAAATAAATGAAAATAAATCTTTAAAAAAAAAAATAAAAAAAATAAAAAAAGAAATTTAACGAAGATTTAAAACTTATAGCCATTCAATTTTTTCATGCCCCAATAATGTCCTTTTTAATTTTTTCCCAATACTGTCTTTTTAAGTGTTCTTTTCTCCCTTATTAGGTATTGCCCAGAATCATGTATATTACTTTTAATTGTCATTGTCTCTTTATTTGCACTTTCTGCTTTTTAAAAATATTTTTATTTTTAAAATTTTTGAGAGCGTAGATATACAACATATGCTTTACCATCTCAGCCACTCCCAAGCATACCATTCAGTGGGCTTCATCACATTCACTGTGGCACGGTACCCTCACCACTTTCTGCCACTAAAACGTTCCCTTTGCCCAAATAGAAACCTATATCCATTTTGGATTTACAATCCATTCTGTCTGCTCCCTGCCCCTGGCAACCTGTACTCTAATTTCTGTCTCTGCAAGTTTCATATTTTCTGAAATTTTCTTAGTAGTCTATGGGCTTAAACTTAATATTGCAAGTCTATAACAAGCTCCTTTGCTTTCATACCAACTTAACTCCAGTAGTGTACACAAACTATGTTCCTGTACACCTTTGCCCCCCACCTTTATGTAGTTCTTGCCATAAATTAGGTGTTTGTACATTAGGAGTCCCAAACTATTGATTTGTCATTACATTCTACACATTTGCCTTTTAAGATCCTGTAAGAAGTAAAGTTGGAGTTATAAGTAAAAATACAATAGTAGTAGTGTTTACATTTACCTTGTAAATCATTACTGGACATCTTAATTTCTTCATGTGGTTTCAGCCGATTGTCTCGTGTCCTTTCCTTTCAACCTGAAGAACTCCCCTTAGCATTTCTTATGGGGCTTGTTTAGTGGAATCTGGTCTAGTGGTAATGAAATCCCACAGCTTTTATTTGTCCAGGTATGTCTTAATCCCTCCCTCATTTTTGAAAGTTTTGCTGTTTACAGATTTCTTGATTGACTATCACTTGCTTTCAGCACTTTAGATGTGTCTTTCATAATGCTCTCTTGCCCCCATGTTTCTCATCAGATTTCTCATTAAGAAATCACTTAAGCTTATTGAGGTTCCCTTGTATGTGATACTTTGCTATTCTTTTGCAGCTTTCAGAATTCTCTCTTTATCTTTGGCACTTGACAGTTTCATTGTAATGTGGTGCAGTGTGGGTGTGTTTGAGTTTATCCTGTTTGGAGTTCATTGAGCATCTAGGATGTGCATATTCATATCTTTAATTAATTTGGGAGGTTTCCAGCCATTATTTCTTTGAATAATTCTCCTTGGCCCTTTCTCTGTTCTCCTTCTGGGTACTCTTGATGGTGTCCCACAGGTTTATCAGGCTCTATTCACATTTCTTTTTAGGATTTATTTTTATCCCCCCCGTCTGCTTCTTGTGTCCCTTGACCATGGTCTTCTGTGTTGGCTTGCATTCTTGTCAGGCAGCATGGGAACCTCTGTCTCTTTTTGTTGTGTCAGGCTGTGCTTTTTGCCCGGGGTGGCTCTCCTTGCCGGGCGCACTCCTTGCGTGTGGGGTTCCCCTACAGAGGGGACACCCCTATGTGGCATGGCAGTCTTTGCGTGCTACAACACTGCACATGGACCCGCTCACCACACGGGCCAGGAGGCCCTGGGTTCGAACCCTGGACCTTTTATATGGTGTGCAGATGCTCTGTCAGTTGAGCCATATCTGTCTCCCTCTATTCACTTTTCTTCATTCTTTGCTCTTGTTCTCCTGACTGAATTGTCTTATCTTCAAGTTCACAGATTCATTCTTATGGTCTTCAACTCTGTTGGGTAACTTTTTATAATTTCTTCCTCTCCATTGATAGTCTCTCTCTCTCTCTGAACATATTGATGGTCTGTTTGTGTTCATCTATCACTTTATTGATTTCCTGTAGTTCTTTGTCCATGTTTTCCTTTAGCTCTTTGGACATATTTAAGAACATTTTAAAAAATATTTACCTGGAATGTCCCAAGTCCAATGCTGTGTAATGCTTTAATCTTCTCCTTTGCCTGTGCCATCACTTCCTGTTTCTTTGGTTTTTTTTTTTTTTGGTTCTTTTGTTTTTGTTTTTGTTTTTAGTTAGGCCAGTAGTTTATTAAGAAAATGGGAGAAAATAACAGATTATGAGTCCTGGGTATACTTGCAGGTTGGTCCAGGCAGAGAAGAAAAGGGTGAAAAAAGAAGGGTGGAAAGGGCTCATTTACAGATTACAAGTCCCCGTCCCAAGGTGTACTTGTGCTCTGGTCTAGGCAGAAAGAGAAAGGGCAAAATGGGATAAAAAGAAACGGGGCCTCCTGTTTCTTTGTATGTTTTGTAATCTTTTCTTGAAACCTGGACATTGTGATATTTAGTGTGCTGTTGCTGGAGTTTACACTCTGAGGTATCTGTTCCTTAAGCATGTGCCCAGCTAGTGTTATGACAAAGCTTTCTTTGGATGCCAGTAGCCAGCAAAAAAAAATCAATAAATAACAGAAGGAACAAAACAGACATCTTTCCCAGTCTTTGCAGATTGGTCTGTGCTAGTGCTGCTCGTTACAGTTTATCCGAGCAGTAGGTGCAGAGAGCAGCTCCAGGCTGGAGTGTGCGAGCGTCCCTGGACCTTTCTGTGCATGCTCACATCGCCCTGGAAAGAGCAGAGCTCTGTGAGCTGCCGCCTTCTTGCAGGGCAGGTTCTGGGACAGTGAGTCCCTCAGGACGTCTCCAGACAGATCAGGCCATAAATACATGCTTCCCAGTTTGTTCATGTAACCAGGACCAGGGAGCCACATCGAGAGTGCTGGTTGGTTCTGCAGTGTTCCAAAGCGGGGCCAGCCAGGCCACCTGGAAGTCAAATAGGTTTTAAGTAACCGTTTTCTTGATTTGTTACTATAGTCCTTTGTTTAATGGAGCTTTAGGAAAAATCTTTCCGCCAGATCTTGTTAGTTGTCCAGAGCTTCTGAGGGGGGATGGAGCCCTAAAGCTTCTTATTCCACTGTCTTGATTGGGACACTTTATTCATTTTCCAAATTCCTTTTCTTCTGAATCAAGGGTGTAAAATGTTGCCTTAAACAGAATTGGTATTCAATATATATTTATTAACTTGAAGTCCATTAGTTTCTGCTTCTCTGTCCCTCTACAGTTTTCATCTCTTCCTCTTCTTTGACCATGGTCTAGCCCTGAGACGACACTATCAGCCTGCCTCTGCTAGCTTATTGGTCCTCTAGAGAGAACAGGCAGTTTAAGAAGACGACTTGGCATCAAAGACAGATACCTTTTCAAGTTGGTTTTTTTTGTTTTGTTTTCTGTTTACTGTCTGTGGTGAGGGGCAAGTGAAAGCCTTGTGCAGAAGCATTTTGTTATTCTTGTCTAGATAGCAGGAAAACTGGCCTCCCAGGAAAGGTTTGAAACAAACTAATAAACAATAAATTCTTAATAAATACTTGTACAGACTAATTTGAACTACTGTTGAAATGACTTAAGAAAAATGCCAGTCTTTAGAGAATGCTTTTTTGTTTTTAAGGCGCCAGGGCTGGGGATTGAACTTGGGACCTTGTGTGTAGGAAGCTGGCACTCAACCACTGAGCCACATTGGTTCCCCTGAGTTGTTGTTTTTTTCTGTTTGTTTGCTTATTTGCTTTTTTTTGGAGACGCTGGGTACCCAATCTGGGGCCTCCAATGTGGAAAGCAGGTACTCAACCACTTGATCCACATCTGCTACCAGAGGGCTCTTTTAATTTTTATGCATTACAGCTTATTTTCAAAATGACTGTAGAGAAAAATAGCTACAAGGTTCAGAGTCTGGAATAGTGGTGTTTTTTTTTTTTTTCCTGTCCTCCAGCTGTAAGCTATTTAAAATTCCTCTAGTGTTACTGTTTGCCATCCAGATGGCTTTCTGGCACTGGTTCAGTTCTCAGTGTGAGGGCTGTTGGTTAGTTACTCACTAGCATCACCACACACTTCTACAATTTGGCTAATGACTCACCCTCACAGCAGTTACTTGTGGATACCCTTTGCTATCTAACAGTCATTCCTCAATGTCATGATGTCACTTGTAAACAAGAACCAGAATCAACTGCATACCATTTCTCAGATATGAAGATTTATTGATGTTCTAAAGAACATACCCAGTTAGTCTGTTGGACCCATCACCCCTGGAGTGAGAAACAGAAGTGGTCATCCAGACAATGAGACTTTTGCCTAAAAAGTATGTATCTGAATGACTGATAAGTGTAAAAGTATGTCCAATGAATGAGAATAATTATATGGATATTTGCTTCACTCCTTTACTATTACCTAAAATGATTAAAAGGCAAAGAAGGAGCCTACCACAGAAGTCAGAGTGGTGGTGGGAGAGTGACGTGGTTGTTACATGGTAGGAACATCAGGGAATCTGAGATGCTGGCAGTATTTTATTTCTTTCTTGACTTGGATGGTGGTTACAGAGGTATTTGCTTTCAAGTAATTCATTGAACTCTACGGTTACATATTGGGCACTTTTGTTCTCTGTTTTTGTGTGTATTTAAATAATAAAAATGTTTCAAAACAAAGAAACATATTCTTTCATAAGTGGAAGAATTCTCTCGACTGTATCTTCAAAGGCTAAAGAAGACCACTATATTATGTAATCAATATTGGTTGTAAATCTTTGTCCTATAAATTTTTTTTTAGGAGGTACTGGTGATTGAACTTGGGACCTCATGCATGGGAAGCAGGCGCTCAACCACTTAAACTACATCTGCTTCCAGTCCTATTAATTTTTTTTTTTTAAGATTTATTTGCCTATTTTCCCCCTTCCCCTCCTCCCTGCTGTGTTGCAGTTTGACACTGCTACCGTTTTTCATCGGACTGAGGCATCCCTCAGGCCAGGGGGCTCGAACTAGTTGGCCCCGGGGGAGTGAGGACGGATACGGAGACTATGCACACTCCAGAGACAGGGTTCTGGACCCAGTCTAACTTTATTACGTAGGAACAGCAATTTATAGTTCAGGGCAATAGGGAAGGGGGGCTAGGCGGTATTAGATTGGCGGGGGTGAATATATGTCCAAACAAGGAGAGGGGTAAGCTATGGGGGTCGTTAGGTTGATCACGTAGGCTGAGCTTTTTTGCGCCATACTGCCTGATTGGTGGGGATCAAGCAAAGGGAGAGGGGCTGGGAGAGGAGGAGGAAGACCGGGTGTAGCTGGACAGGGCCTGGTTGCCATTCTGTCTGACCTCGTGGTCAGCGGCCATTCTGTTCAGCTGTGTGGTTGCCTTAGAGACAGCGTGTCGGCAGCTGATGAGCTATGCCTCGTCGGCTGTGCGCAGGGTGCTCGTGGCCGCTTTTATTCCTCCTACTCTGCTGTTCTTGCTGTCTGTGTTGTCTTCTCATTTTCTCTCCTTTAGGATTCACTGGGATTCGATCCTGGAGACCCCTAATGTGGAGAGAGGGTCCCTGTCAATTGCGGCACCTCAGTTCCTGGTTTCTGCTGTGCTTCACCTTGACTCTCCCCTTGTCTCTCTTTTGTTGCGCCATCATCTTGCTGCGTGACTCACTTGCACGGGCACTGGCTCACCGTGAGGGCACTTGACGGGCACTGGCTCACCGTGAGGGCACGCTTTCTATTCTTCTTTTTCACCAAGATGCCCCAGGGGTTGAACCAGGTCCTCCCTTATATAGGCAGAAGCCTTATCACTTGAGCCACATCTGCTTCCTAAAGGAATTATTTATAGCTCGTTCGGCTTTCTTTTTGAACATTAGCCTTAACTTTATCATGCATTTTTAGAGACTTTTAAGCAGTTTTTGCCACAAGGAGTATAACTTTGAATAACGCCCTTCTAAGGCTAGTCTCTTTTTTGAGCATTTTAGACCTGATAATCCTGAAATAAATGAATTGGGGATATATGCAACACAATACTCACAATATGTGACAAAAGTGAACTCTAACAAATGAAATAAAATATCCTTGTGGAAAGTGGATGTGGCTCAAGCAGTTGGGCACCTGCCTGCCACATGGTGGGGGGCAAGAATGTCCTGGGTTCGGTTCCCAGTGTCTCTTAAAGAAGACAAGTAAGACGGTGAGCTGATGTGACAGGCTGGCGTGGCGAGCTGGTGCAACAAGCTGACACAGTGAGAACACAATGAGAGATGAGGTACAACTAGCAAGGAGCGGATGTGACTCAAGCAATTGGTCGCCTCCTTTGGAGGTCCTCAGTTCGGTTCCTGGTGTTTCCTAAAAAGATGAGGAGACACAGAGAGCACACAATGAACAGACACAAAGAACAGACAGTGAGCACAAACAGTGGTGACGGGGGGATAAATAAATCTTCAAAATATATATATGTATTTATTTGTAAGACTCCCAGCATCATATTAACTGAGCATTAGCCAAAAGAAATTAAACGACACAGCTTTGCTAGCACAGAACCGTTCAGTGGAATTTCTGTAGAAGCTGTAATTAATTTTACATTGCAGTTTAGGGAAATGGATGTTACCAAACCATGTGACTGATCACTGGATACCATGTTTTGAGAAACATGGCTGTAATTATTTCACACCAGGCAGTCAGGCCTGATATAATGCTCCTTTCATTGGAGATGTCTTAGTGTAAATTAATATTAGTCATCTTTTATTGAGTGCCTTTTGTATGTCAAAAGCTGTGAAAGGTACTTTTTTTTTTGTTATTTCATTTAATCCTTACACTAACTCTACAAAGTGGATATGAATTTTCTTATTTATAGGCTAGGAAATTGAAGCTCAAAGAGGCTAAACCATCTTATCCAAGGTCACACAGTCCAGACTGTACAACAAAGCACATAGGTGAAACAATTTTATCAAAAGGACCTCTTAGCATTTCAATAATTAAAATCCCTGGGTATCTGGTCCTATATTTGATGGGCCTTATCCAAATTTTTTAAAAGGCATTGAAAAAATGAGAAATATTTAATGACTATTTTATAAAATAAGGTTTATTTTTAAACTATTCATCATTAGAAAAAAATAACATTTACACACTGAATAATATTATGGGAGAGAATTCCTTCATTGAATTTGGATTCTTTAAAAACTCTAAGCCAATAAGTGTATTTTTTGGGGAGGGGGGACTTTAATAACAATATTTTAAATTCAAATTGGTACTATTTTAATTATATATATATATGCTGTGTTAGAATTCTCTAGAGAAACAGATCCTACAGTAGATATCTATAATATGAGATTTTATAAAATTGTTTCACGTGATGTGGAGATGCACAAGTTGAAATTCCACAGGGTAGGATGGAAGCCAGGAGCTCAGATGAAGGTCCTCCAGTTTCCCCAAGAGAAAGCTGTCTGTGTAAAATAGAGATGGGAATTCTCTCTCTGAATACTGAAATCATTTCTCCTTTTAAGGCTTTCACCTACTTAGATGAGACCTTACTCATTGCTCATTAGCAGTCTCTTCAGTATATTTTAGATGTAATCAGCCTATATGCAAAAAAGCTCACTGATGATTAAAGTCCATGAAATGCCATGTATTACAATTGGCCCAGTGCTTGCGTGACCAAAACAGCTAGGCACCGTTGCCTGGCAGAGTTGACACAGCCTAACCATTACATATTCTTTACTCTTTGGATACTTACTATGATAGGTTCTGGCTCTTGGTGTATTATAGAGGGCTCATTGGGAAATTTGAAAAGAGTAGAGCGGAGTTTGTTAAGTAAGACAGTTGTTAGATTTGTCTCTGTCTAGGATAGCCACAAAAGTCCCTTTGGTATATTAAGTTTATATACTATGGTTTTAAAAGATTGTTCTGTATTCATGGTTATTAAAATAAACCTGGGTTATAATAAACTTGTTTTATAGAGGCATGCTAAATATTAATAAGTATATTCTGTTTATAGTTAGGCTAATGAGAATATAAATCTGGATATAGAAATACAAATGAACATTGAAAATATAAATTAGAGCATTAGGATTAGAGAGGCAGGGTCTAACTTGAGTCATTCCTGTGAACCCATTCAAAGGGTCCTGAATAACAACCTAATTAAAAGGTATGAGGGGCGTGGACATAGCTCAGGTGGTTGAGTGACCGCCTCCCATGTATGAGGTCCTCGTTTCCATCCCACCTTCCTCCAAAAAATATTTATATTTGTATGTGTGTGTGTGTGTGTATAAGGCTTATGGCCTGTGTGCCTGCATTAAGAAACACTGAAGGAAAGAAACATTTATTTGTAGTTACTTTTGAACATTAGCATATTTCCTTCCAGTTTCAATTTTCATGCATTAGGTTGTACTCTTGGCTTTTTAAAAAGTAAATTAAATTCTAAGTATATTGTGTGTACTGTTTTATATTTTGCTCTTTTCATGTCATTTTAGACATTTTCATAGTATCACCCATACTTTACAAACTTCAATTTAAATGGCTGCATAAGATGCCATCTAGTAGATAGATCACTGTTTACTTAACTATCCCTTCATGTTTAGGCAGTTAGGTTATTTGCACATTTTGCTTTGTGCCTGAAATCGTCTTTCTTTCAAGTTTTTAAACAGATAAATTGTGTTAGTATTCTTTGTTAAGAATTAACAAGTAGTTAAGATTACTAAATAATTATGTAGATGCCTTTACGTTATAAAATAGCAGAAGGTTAAGACCTGAGATTACGGAAGCGGGCTAGACTGGTCCCACCCCTGCTTGTGGTTACTCTAGGCCTAACCCAGCCTGGAGCATGCTTACTGTTGTGGTGGTAATTCCAGGCTGACGCCCTTGCGCATGCTTGCTACTGGGATGGTGACCATTGCGCCCACCTCTGTTTAACATCCGTATGAAGGGCCTTATAACTAACGTTTGTTCTGTACACCCCTATCCCAAATCCTGTGACTAACCCTAGTTTACCACCATACCTCTGTCAGTCCGGTTCGGTCCCTTAATGTTTACTAAGGAAGGAACCTGTTTCCAGCTCCATCCCAATCTCTGCTCTTTAGCTTGCACTTGCACAGCGCATAACACTCTCTCTTTGAAACCCTGGTATCTCAGGAATTGGCTTTAAAAGGTGCTTTGGTAGAAAAGTACCTGCTTTTGCTGGGTATCTTTTGTCTGTGTTCTTGACTATGCTGCAGAAATTAATTTCAAGAGCATGTCAGGTTAGTTAGGCCAGTAATTTATTAAGGTATGGTAAGAAGAGGAATGGGAGAAAATAACAGATCATGGGTCCCAGATAGGAAGGGGCTGAAAAGTGATAAAGCCAGCTGATTTACAGTAGCTGACTACAATAGATGATAAATGCCCAGGGTTTGCTTGCATGGTAATCGGTAATCGTGGCAGGGAAGAATGGTGAGAACAGGACGCAGAACAGGAACAGGCCCCGAGGCTGGCAGTGGGACCGGGCGAAGGCAAGAGAGCTCTAGAGAGAGCAAGAAGTCTTCGCGTTGGCTCTTTAAACCGTCAATTATTCTGCCCCTTTGCTAATGGCAGGGAGGAGTCCCAGCTCTTTGCTGTTTTGATTTGATTGCCCCACCCATCAATCCCCGGGAGGGCTCAATAATAAGGCCCCTGGAGAAGATCCAGGCCTTCTCCCAGCTTCCGGAGGAAATCTTTTTCTGCAGGGCAGAATTTCGTGAGACTCTTCCAGCAGTCATGGGGGGCGGGACGAGGACGACGATGGGACACACACACACCGAATGACACATGGGCTTCTTGCCAGGTTCCAGATTCATCTGTTGATTTTCTGTTTCACTAGCCTGCTTCATTCCCCCCTTAGAGAGTTTATACCTTTAGTCTTTTTTTTCCATTTTAAAAAATTTATTGTCTTTTTTTTAAAAAAAGATATATAGATCACACAAAATGTTACATTAAAAAATATAAGAGATACCCATATACCCCACTCCCCACAGCCCTCACTCCTCCCACATTGACAACTTCTTTCATTAGTGTGGTACATTCATTGCATTTTATGAGTACATTTTGGAGCATTGCTACACAGCATGGATTATAATTCATATTGTAGTTTACACTCTACACCTTTATTCTTAAAGGGGTGCTGAAGGGAGATGATCTTTGTTCTGTAGCTACTTCCTGCTGGTTAGAGGCAGTAGACCCTACCTGACAAGGTGTAAAACCTTCCTGCTATTCTGTCTCAGTTGGAGAAAGATGAATCTGGCATTCTGGGTGAAGCTTGATGAAATCCCCATATGGCTAACAAGATGCTGATTCTGGAAGAAATAAACGTGATTAGAATTTTGAGAATATATGATCCCACTAAAGGGATACTGGACCACACAAGTAGAAAAGGCCTGTTGCCTATAAAGGCTGTATTTTCCCGAAGTTGGTTGGAAACAGTATTTTTTCAGTTATTTTAAGCTGTTGGTTAACTCTAGGGTGAGATTGCAGTAGACAATGAATTTAGGTATAAATTGCCAATCCCATTTTCTGTGGTAGAGGAGAGGAATGAAAAGAGGCATTGCCCTTTTAGTTAAGCTACAGGAGATGAAAGCAGACAAGATTTTTGAATGGGGCGTCTGGTTTGCCTTCCCCCTAGCAATCGGCATTTGGGCTAGAGTTAGAGGGGACAGCTGGCTTTGACACAGATGCTACTTAGCTCTTTCTCTTGAAGAGGGATTTCAGGCTATGCAAGTGACGGGTACTTGTGCGTTCCGTCAGATGCTTCTAGTGAGCTGGCACTTTCTTGGGCAGCTGGCTTCACTCGGGATAAGTGCACCAAGCTGGAAATTAATGAGCTGTAGGAGTGGTCAGAACTGCAGAGTGTAATTCTTTTCTTTTGGCTCTAATTGAGAGTGAGGCTTGTTTTCTTGCCACATTTTGATCAGAACCTGGTTTCCAGGTCCTGAGTGAGAAAACGTTGCCCATGGACCATCTCAAAGGGGCTAAGCTGAAGTGAGTCTTAGCCACCTCATTTGTCATTTTCCTTCTGGTGGTAAAATGCTTAGCCCTGGTAGGATGGCATGTGGATCTGCCAGTCCTCCCCAGGGTATGAGTGGGACAGGTTCTGTAATAAGGGTTAGGAGGGATACCTGGGTTAATCACATTTATTAACTACTTAGAAATTGAGGTTTACCAGGACTTTTAAAAATGTTCAGTGTTAATGATCTAGAATAGAGAAGATATCACCGTAATCATCAGGCGTATATCTAAAGTAGGAGAGATAGGTATAGCACTTAATACTAATTAATGCAGTACTCAATGCATACGTTTTTCTTTGAGCTGCAATTAATAGATTTAAGTTCCAGGTTTGCAATATCGTACATGTTATCCCTCCATGGGAGCAGGCATAAAGCCAATTGTGTTTAAGTTCTACTCACAGTACTCTCGTGACCATTGCTCCACTTGGTATGTCCTTCACACAGCCAGCATGCTGCAGCACCATGACCTTAGAAAGAAGTTAGTAAGGTAGTTTCCAGTATTCCACTGGCCTGGTACATTACACCCTTCCGCACTATAAAAGAGTCTGGAGGTGATCTCCATTGTACATTTGGCTTATT
This sequence comes from Dasypus novemcinctus, assembly GCF_030445035.2. Taxonomy (NCBI): domain Eukaryota; kingdom Metazoa; phylum Chordata; class Mammalia; order Cingulata; family Dasypodidae; genus Dasypus; species Dasypus novemcinctus. The sequence goes on along the minus strand of NC_080676.1, from coordinate 7,649,762 downwards.
GAGCCATCCTTGGCTGCTGCCAGAGTTTGAAACTGCAACGTGTCTCCTTCAACTTCAGGAGCATAAACAGAGATGTAGCAGATAACTTTTATTGTTTTAGGGGTCAGTGACCAATCTAGCCAGTAACTCATGGAGAGGCATCCTGCAGTGTATTGAAGGGCCTGGCTTGAAGGCACAGGAGTGTTTGACAATGCTGAAGTCTATCTCTTGATTTCATACACTTTTTAAACACTTCCAGTGCAATGCTTAACATAATTTCAGTTATTATCCTGCTGCTGTTTTACAATATAAAGGCATCTATAAATGATCTAAACGCTTAGTTTCAGTTTCTAATAAGCTTTTACTTTAAGGTGAAATGGGTACCTTTATTAACTAAGCCACAAGAATTTTATTAGGAACAACTTTGTGAAGTTTCTCTGCTCTTCTAGCAGTTGAATCAGTTCCACTTTTAATTTATACATTAAATTTTCACTTGCAATACAGCACTGACATTTAAAGACTCATTTTTAGGTTACCTTTCATGGTTATCCAATTTGTAACAGGTGAACTCCAAATCTGATTTCCTAGGCACAAGTAAACTTACAAAGTTAAAAACAGATTTCAAAGTTCAGACAAAGTTAATTACAGATTAAAACAGAAGAGAGAATTTCATACCCTTTGGCATTTCTGGAAACTCTTTTGATGTTAATTGATGGCACAGGAGGCGGCTCCTTATTTTCCGGGACAGGTTTAGTAACCGGTCTGGATCTTGATCCCTAGTCACACCTTTTATAGGCACAACTGAGTTTAAACTAATGGAAGTTTGAGTTGTATTTCCTCATTTTTTTAAGGAGACATGATACGAGGTTTCTGGCTCTCAGATCTGTCTGTCTTCTTTTACACTGGTTTATCTAGAATTCAGGGTCCTATACAGAGGCTGCTCTTGGCTATACTGTGGCCACATGAACCAGTAGAAGGCAAATTTTCTTGATTCTTGAGAAGCCACTCCTTTGGGGAGTTTACAGGTGGGCTAGAATCATACCCATTATTCTAGGAAGAATGAAGAAGCACTTTTTAGTCAACTGATCTACCATGCCATATTCCAAACCTGACTAAAACTTAGTTCACCACTTCAAATTATTTGGTCTCAGCATCAGCCGCTGCTCTGGTCTCAACGTCCTGAGAATTTAATCCAGAGCCCTGCTGACAGGTGTTCCTGTGGCCAACTTAGGCCTTGGGGGATGCCTGATGCCTGAAAACTTCGAAGTTCAGACCAATGTGCCCAAGACAGATTGGTGGGGGAAATTCTGAGCAGTTACTCCAAATCAAAGCACCTGAGATTAGTCTCACTGGACATTTTGCTGCCCTCTGAACGAAAAGGCCAACGATTGGGGCCATTCAGTTTACTGCTCTGGTTCTTGGCACCCCTACATTCCAGGGTCCGAGACTGACGGTACTGCTACCGAAACAGAAGCTCCTCAGGGAACGTTTGGCTGCTCTCTGAATCAAAGCGCCCAAGCCTTCAAGTCTTGGGGGACATTCAGAGTTACTTTCTTGTTCCTGTCACCCCAGGAATCACAGAGACCCTGCTGCTAGGTGTTTCCGATAGATTGGATGCCTTCCCAGACGAATATTGCTCCTTCCTGGAGAAGGGGCAGAAAAAAAACTTCTTCCTCTTACACAGGTCTTTTACTGTTTGGGAGTTTTCCTGGTAGCCAACCATCAAAACGTGATTAAGTGATTAGAGTTCAGTTGTTCTAGCTAACAGGCCTTGGAACCCTGAGGCAGTAACTTCCTAGCTAGTAAATGCATTTTCAGTCTCATAATTTTTAAGACATTTCAAAGCATTTTAACACAAACCTGTAGTGAGAAATTCAGTAGCAGGAACTGGGAAGGTAAACCATGGGTGAAGGTTAATTATGGAGGTAGCCCTGGCCTGTGACCCCACTGGGAAAGGGACTCCCACGGCATGCATCTTTGGCCCTGCCTGTTGCCACCTTTCCGTCCAGTCCCAGGCCAGGGTGGCTCGGTGTGGTCTATGGGCAGGTGGGCCTGCGAAGGCATGGACCCCGGAAGCCACAGGCGCTAATCCCCCAGCAGGGCCCAGTGAGAAGACCCCTGGAGAACATCTGGGCCTTCTCCCGGCTTGCGGAAGAAATGTTCTGAATGGCGCATTTCATGAGGGTCTTCCAGCGGCTGTCTTGGGGGTGGGGCATGGCACCAGGTGACACGTGGGCTGCTTGCCAGGTTCCAGGTGCATGTACTGATTCCCTGTTTCACTAGCCTGCTTCAGGTAGGTACGAACGTTTTTAAGGCTCAGTACATATCTGCAGATGTTTTCTGAAGAAATTTGGAATGCCACCTTCAACTTTAAGCATGATTTGAATCTTATTTCAATATTAATTGTAGGTATGTAGTATTTTAACAGTTATTCTTCAGTAATTTGTAGAATTATTTTAGGAATATCTCTTATTGAATTATAATTCAGATAAAAGAATCACTTTTAGAAAAGTTCTATACGTAAATGTCCAGTGTAATATATACTTTTTTATAAACAAATCAATAAGTAAGGCTCATTTGTTGTCTTTAGAAAATAGGGATATGGAGGGGTGGGCTACTGAAGTCTAGGGGAATCAAGGTATCAGTTAAATTGCCTTTGGGTGAAACCTAAAGGCTGACATAGTAAATATAATGCTCATCATAAATGCATGCCCCCTTCAGTGCTAGCGTTCTCTCCTTTCATGGGCATTTACTTTTCTTCTAACTGTATCATAAAGTGGAAAAGAAATACAAGGTAGGGAAGTGGACTTGGCTCAACGGATAGAGTATCTGCCTACCACATGGGAGGTCCATGGTTCAAACCCAGGGCCTCCTTGACCTGTGTGGAGCTGGCCCACATACAGTGCTGATGCATGCACGGAGTGCCATGCCACGCAGAGGTGTCCCCCGTGTAGGGGAGCCCCAAATGCAAGGAATGTGCCCTGTAAGGAGAGCCGCCAAGCGCGAAAGCAAGTCCAGCCTGCCCAGGAGTGGCGCTGCACACTTGGAGAGCTAATGCAGCAAGATGACGCAACAGCAACAACTAAAAAAGAGACACAGGTTCCCTGTGCTGCTGACAAGGATACAAGCAGACACAGAAGAACACACAGCAAATGGACACAGAGAACAGACAGCTGTGGCGGGGCAGGGGGCATGGGGGGAGAAATAAATAAAAATCTTTTAAAAAAATAAATACAAGGTAAACATTGCGGCATCTAATTTTAAAAATAATTTCATTTCAGTTTATTTTAAATTGCCTTCATGATTTTACAAAGTACCTTTTGGTTGGCTTTTTCATCTATATAATAAGCTTATATTGGTTCCTACTTATCATTTGATTTAAAGAAATAAAATCCAGTGCCTCTGCCACAGTGCTTGGGAAGCTCAGAACTTTTAAACCCTTTCCCCTCTTCTGTCAGTGAACAATTGACAGGATATGGGTTGTAAAACAGTCTAAGGGCTAATTTGCAGTGTTTATGTTCTTGTGCCCTCTGATAGTTTCCTTGAAAAGTTGTTTTCATAGCTGAAAAACTCTGCTTTGTCCTCAGCCTTTGATCTTTTGCTTTGATGCTCAAGGAAAAGAGTGACATGGAAGATCTTGTTAGGCAAGGTAACCCTGTGAAGATGATTTAAAAGCAAAAAGGAAAAGAGAGAGGGAGGAAAGGAGGGGTTGAAGAAAGAAAAAGAGAAAAGAAAGTATGATCATTGTTGGGGAAAAAATATGTCTTCTGATCCTGTCTCTGTCTCTGTGTCATCCTCAGTAATTTTCTTAATCTCTCTGGGCCTTTGTTTTCCTATCTTTAAAATGGGAACGGGGGAGTGGGTGTAGCTGATTGGTTGATCCCCTGTTTCCCATGTATGAGATCCTGGGTTCAATCTCTGGTAACTCCTTAAAAAAAAATGGTAAGGGGTCTACAGCTCTACAGCACTGCCCAACCTAAAACTCACACTACTACCACCTGTATGTTAGGTTTCAATTATATATGCCACATGTCTATTGGGAATACAAAGTCTGACAGACTAACTCAGTTATTAGTAAATCATTAGTATTACAATTCTTTTTTCTTAGGTTTATTTTTATTTATTTTCTCTCCCTCCCCCCCAGTTGTCTGCTCTCTGTGTCCATTTGATGTTTGTTCTTCTGTGTCCACTTGCATTCTTTTCAGCGGTACCCAGAATCTGTGTTTCTTTTTGTTGCATCATCTTGCTGTGTCAGCTCTCTGTGTGTGCGGCACCATTCCTGGGCAGGCTGCACTTTCTTTCGCGCTGGGCGGCTCTCCTTACGGGGCACATTCCTTGCGTGTAGGGCTCCCCTACATGGGGGCACCCCTGCGTGGCACGGCACTCCTTGCGCGCATCAGCACTGCGCTTGGGACAGCTCATCACGCGGGTCAGGAGGCCCTGGATTTGAACTTGGACCTCCCATGTGGTTGGTGGACGCCATATCCATTGGGTCAAATCCGCTTCCCAGTATTGCAATTCAAGATAAGAATGTAAGTACATGGGTGTAACTTTCCAATATATATATTTTTAAGATACGTTTTATTTATTTCTCTACCCTTCCCCCCCATTGTCAGTTCTCTGTGTCCATTTGCTGTATGTTCTTCTGTGTCCATTTGCATTATCTGGCGGCACTGGGAAACTGCGTCTCTTTTTTGTTGTATCATCTTGTTGCGAAAGCTCTCCATGTATGTGGCACCATTCCTAGGCGTGCTGCGCTTTTTTTGCATGGGGCGGCTCTCCTTATGGGGTGCACTCCTTGCATGTGGGGCACCCCTATGCGGCATGGCACTCCTTGCGAGTGGCAGCACTGCATGTGGGCCAGCTTATCGCACCGGTCAGGAGGTCCTGGGAATCAAACTCAGGACCCTCCATATGGTAGGCTAACACTCCAAGCAGTTGAGTCACGTCCGCTTACCCCAATATTTCTTTTGATTAATTCTCCTCGTTGGGGAAAATCTCATTTAAGCCTAGTACTGCTTTTCAGGCATCTTCAAAATCTTGCTGAATCATTAGAATCTTTCTGTATCAGTTGACCTTTCAGTGTGAGGATTTTGTCCTTGAAATTGTAGATGGGGTATTGATTTTGAAGATTGATGTGATTTTTTAATTTTATTTTAAGTAAGAGAGGAACAATTTTTCTTAGTTTTTTTCAACTGTAAAGCTAAAAGATAAAATTTTCCTTTAAGATACACTTTATGTTGGCACAAGAAAAATAGTTAACTGTTGCAACTTCTTTTTCTGTTTTTTTAAATGTTCGAGAAGTTTTTATTGTGAAATATAATGTAGATATAGAAAAGTAAATATTAGGGAAATGGACTTGGCCCAGTGGTTAGGGCATCCGTCTACCACATGGGAGGTCTGTGGTTCAAACCCCGGGCCTCCTTGACCCGTGTGGAGCTGGCCCATGTGCAGTGCTGATGCACGCAAGGAGTGCCACCCCACGCAGGAGTGTCCCCCATGTAGGGCAGCCCCACGCGCAGGGGAGCCCCATGCGCAAGGAGTACACCGGTAAGGAGAGCGGCCCAGCGTGAAAAGAAAGAGCAGCCTGCCCAGGAATGGCGCCGCCCACACTTCCCGTGCCGCTGAGGACAACAGAAGCTGACAAAGAAACAAGACGCAGCAAATAGACACAGAGAACAGACAACCGGGGAGGGGGGAGGGATTAAATAAATCTTTAAAAAAAAAAGAAAAGTAAATATTAAATGTATACCTTAATGAATTATTCTGACGTGAACTCCTGTATTCCCTTTCTTTATATTATAAATAAGCTCATCCCTTTGACTTTCCTAGGCTATTTAAATTTAAGGCAACTTGCCATGTCCTGAGAATAAGCAGTTCTATAGTCAAATATTAGTTGAAAATGTCATTTTTGGAAATGCCCATAACATTTCTGGGATTGCAGCAGAGTGGGAGTACAGTACTTGAGTTTAGTTAAGACCTATTTCATGTTGCTTTAAGCATGGGAGAAATTTATGGGTTGGGATAGAGTAGCATTAGGATAGGCTGATCCATAGCAACTGTCTGTTAATAGTTTTTTTCTTTATTCTTTTATGGAAAGATATATTCACTACAAAACATAGACTGAGATTTTGTAAAGCTATATGTGAATAGATTTGAATTATGTCTGAGTAAATCATTTCAATTATTTTGTTTTAGGAGTATCATGTAATGTTAACATATGCTTTTTTAACTAATATCCCTCAGCTGAATTTCTTTAAAATGCATATGGCATTTTATCTAGGTATTGATAAAATATTGCTTTGATCTTCCATAAAAATGTCATATTTGGAGGCTGTTTATGGTATTTCTTAAACTAGGTGCTGAAAGACCACACCGAAGACCACAAATCCCAATTTTTCCTGTCAGGCATGATTTAAATCACATTATTAATGTTCATTATGTATTATTTTTCTACTAGAGAAATCCATAGAATTTCATTCATTCATTCATTCATTTAGCCATAAGTAAATATTTATGGAGAGGCTATTATGTGCCAGGAGCTGCAGATAAAAAGAGAGCTGGAATAATATGAATTTGGGGAGAGAACGGTAACATGAGCTGCAATGTAGTGTCCTTCTGCTGTGACATAGGTATGCGCTGGTCGCCTAGGGGACACAGAGGATTACCAAGTAAGGGTTTCAGATGTCTTAAGGAAGAGTCGGAGTGGTCAGAAGATACAGAGGTGAAGACATCCCAAGCAGTGGGAATAATTATGTTTAAGCTTAGGAGGTGGGAGAGAGTACAGGATATGCTGGCAAGTACCAGTAGTTAGGCATGGCTGGACCAAAGGTTGCATGTGTGTGAGTGTTGAGTGACAGATCTAGAGAGGAAGAGAAGGATCCAATCATGAATCCATTCTCATAGTTCATTTTAGGTATATCTACTTTATCAAAACATTCTTAAGATCTTCCGTAGAGCTTTTCCCTTTACTAGCCCAAAAGTTTAGAATTTCAGATGGAAGTTAATTCTGTAGGGTGGTGTATTAGTCAGCCAAAGGGGTGCTGATGTAAAATACCAGAAATTGGTTGGTTTTTATAGAGGGTATTTATTTGGGGTAGGAGCTTACAGATACCAGGCCATAAAGCATAGGTTATTTCCCTCAACAAAGTCTATTTTCACTTGCTGGAGCAAGATGGCTGCCGACGTCTATGAGGGTTCAGGCTTCCTGGCTTCCTCTGGGCTCAGCTCCTCTGTTTCCTCCTCAAGGTCAGCTGTAGACTATGAGGCTCTCTAGGCTTTGCCTCTTTCCACAAGGTCAGCTGTAGACTATCAGGGGAGCGGCTCTGTCTGTTACCCTGGGGCTCCAGCTTAAGACTTCAGTATCAAACTCTAGCATCAAAACTCCAACATTAAGAACCCCAACTCTGTCCTTTGCCATCCCTTTTATCTGCGAGTCCCCATCCACCACGGGGTAGGGACTCAAAGCCCTAACGATGTGGCCCAGTCAAAGCCCCAATCATAACTTAATCATACCCAGGTACAGATCAGATTATAAACATAATCCAGTATCTATTTTTGGAATTCATAACCGTTATCAAACTGCTGCGGGTGGGATTGGTGGTAAGGTACAGTCAGTCTTTGAAAAGAGTGCTACTCTGGGCTCTGCAAGTCAGGAAGCCTCACCATTTCCACCTGTCCAGGAAGGGTAAGGTCCCATAGTTTTTGCTTTTGTAGATTCATGTTCTTATATCACCGTTGCTATTCATTGGGTTGGGGATTCTATTTTAGTTATGAATATCTTACCAAAAATACATGCTGAACAACCAGGGGCATATACAGGTATATCATGTTTGTAATTCCATGATAGCCGGCTATTTCATAAACCTTTCTGAGTTTTAAATACTAAATTTTGGTTTTCCTTTCAGTTTTTATTGGCAATTCTTGATTCATATGTAGGATTTGCGTGACTTGCTGTTCAAGAGCTGGATTTTTCCTCTCTTTGTCTTTGCATGGTGGCATTTGAATATAAGCAAAACAGAATCTTTATAAACATCTTTATAATTCGTTGTAGCATATAATCTTTATAAACTTTTTATAATTTGTTGTACCATGTTTACATTTAGCATGTATGTATTAAATGCCTATTACTTGCTAGTTTGAGAAACTCCTCCCATTGAAGACAAGTTTAGATTTCTAAAGTCTTTCCTGAGTGATTTGCCTAAAGCAATTCTAGGACTGGTGACTGTTAATGACATCAATTTTGTTCATGTCTATGAAAGATTATCAGTTTAGAGTTCCTAAATAGAGAGTCTCTGTCCCTATACTTTGGCGAGAGAGAATTTTTTTAAAAAGCATGATCTGAACCTTCAAGGAGCTTATAGTCAACAGTATGGTAGCATAGATAAAACATAAAATTTCCCATTTTAGCCATTTTGAAGATAAAATTCAGCAAAGCGGATGTAGCTCAAGTGGTTGGGCTCCTGCTTTCCATGAACGGCATCCTGGATTCGATCCCTCATACCTCCTAAAAACAAACAAACAAGTGAAAAAACCAACTCGCATTGGGGAGTGGATGTAGCTCAGTGGTTGAGTGCCTGCTTCCCATGTACAAGGTCCTGGGTTCAATCTCCATTTACCTCCTTAAAAAAAAAAGCAATTCAGTGGTATTATTATATCCACAATTTCTTACTATCATCACCATCCATTACCAAAACTTTTCACAGATAGCTATTTGTTAATTTAGTTGATATAGCTGATTTGTTCAAATCTGCATTTTGGATTTGGTTATATCCCCCTAGTATTCTTTTATTTTTTAACACGCCTTTCATTTTCTCCTCCCCTTTTTCTTGTCATTGATTTGCTGGAGAAACCATATAATTTGTTCCATAGACACTTCCACATTCTAGACTTGGCTGATTGCTTCCTTGAAGTATTTAACTTCTTTTTTTCCCCCTCTTTCCTGTAAACTGGTAAATAGGTCTAGAAACTTAATAAGATTCAGGTTCAGCTTTTTTTTTCCTCCCTAAAAGCCAAGTATACCTTATAGGTGGTGGTAAGTACTTCCTCTTGCATTACATGAAGAGGCACATAGTTTCTGGTTGTCCCACTTTTGTGATGCCAGCTTTGATCAGGCGGTTCCATTAGCTAAGAGGTAAGTTTCTTGTAAAGTTCCCCAACATCCTTACACCTTACTTTTTTTTTTTTTTAAACTTGAGAAGTTTTAGGTTACAGAAAAATCATGTAGAGAGTACAGAGTGCCCATTCCGTCTCACACCCCAGTTTTCATATTATTAACATTTTGCATTAGTGTGATAACTTGTTATAATTGATGAAACAATATTGTTATAATTATACCGTTAACTATAGCTTATGGTTTACATTATGGTTCATTTTTTGTATTGTACGGTTCTATGTTTGTTTTTTTCCAGTAACTTAATACAACGTAAAATTTCCCATTTTATCCACTTTCAAATATTCAATTTAGTGGTGTTAATTACATTCGCAGAGTTGTGCCTCCATTGCCATTATCCATTGCCAAAACTTTTCTACCACCCCAAAGAGAGACCCTGCACCCATTTTGCATTAACTACCCATTCCCTGCCCCCCACCCGTGCACCCTCTGCAAACCTATGGTCTACTTTCTGTCTCTATGAGTTTGCATATTCTAGTTATTTTATATAAGTGGAATCATACATTATCTGTCCTTTTGTGTCTGGCTCATTTCATTCAACATGATGTCGTAAAGGTTCAAACCGTGTTACAGCATGTATAAGAATTTTATTCCTTTTTTTGACTAATATTTCACTGTATGACTACATTTCGTTTATCCATCAGTCTTTTCATAGACGTGTGCTGCTTCCACTTTTGGCTATTTGTGAATAATACTGCTATAACATTGCTGTACAAATATGTGTTTGAGTCCCTGCTTTGCAGTTCTTTGGGGTATAACCCTAGAAGTGTGATTGCTAGGTCATATGGTAATCCTAATACTTAACTTTCTGAGGGACTGTCAAACTTTACCTCAATGGCTGCACCATTTTACATTCCTTATTGATGTGCAAATGTTCTTATTTCTCCATAACCTCTCCAAGAGTTGTCATTATTATTTTTAATAGTAACCATTCTAGTAGCTGTGAAATGGTATCTCATTGTGGTTTTAATTTGCATTTCCCAGATAGTTAATGATGTTAAGCATCTTTTTATTTTTTATTATTTATTTTTTTAAAGAATGGTTTATTTTTATTATTTATTTATCCTTCCCTTCCTCCAGATGATTCTCTCATCTATCTGCTCATTGTTTGCTTGCCTTCTCTAGGAGACACTGGGAACCCAACCCAGGGCCTCCCACACGGGAGGCAAGTGCCCAATGGCCTGAGCTGTATCTGCTGGCTTGTGACATCTGTTCGTTTAGGTGTCTGCTTGTTGTGGCAGGGTGTGGGCATCTAGCTTGTCAGAGTGTGGTGTCCAGCTTGTTGTGGTGGGTACGGGTGTCTGCTTGTCTTTAGGAGGCACCAGGACCTCCCATGTGGTAGGCAGGTGTCCAACTGGTTGAGTCACATTTGCTTCCCTGAGCATCTTTTCATGTGTTTATTGGCCTTTTGTATATCTTTGGAGTTGCAAAATGGTGATTTTCTAATTCTGTCATTCTTTTTGTTTTTATTAGTTGAATTTGTTCACAAATTAAACAAAAATAAAAGAACTTACCCTCGTTAATTAATTGGTTAGTCTGAAATCATGTGAAGAAAATCATGTTTGATTAAATGTTCGATTTCATCCTTGTTTTATTATCAGCTGTCAAAATAATGAGTTGGTCCAAGCAGTCCCCAGTGGTAACCAGTAAATGGTCTGTTTGTTTTTTGTATCATCATTAACCCATATGTATGTTTATATTTGATATGTTTCAATCCATGTAAGTCATTGTTTCTTTTTCTAAAAGCAGTTTTATTGAGATATTCACATACAGTCTATCCAACATGGCTTTCCCTATAATCACAGTTTTGTGCATTCATCACCACAGAAATCTTTTTTAACGGCTTTGTTTTTTGTATCATTATAACCCCATATATGTATTTGTATTTGATATGCTTCAATTCATGTAAGTCATTATATTCTGATGCTCAAAAATGCTTCGAGTTGGTTCCTGTCTCTTTGGACATGATGGCACTTCGATTTTTTTTTTTAGTAGATGAGAAGAAACCTTGATTTGACTCTTGTCCATATTCTTCCAACTATAATTTTGCCCTCTTGAAGGAAACTCTTAAGGAATAGTTGTGACTTAAACCGCTTAGCGGAAGAGTGCATTTGTGGACCTATATTCCTCCTGTGAATATAGGTCTTAGTAGCAGGAGGGCAAAAGGTACTTGTGCCAAGAGCCCAGGCTGCGTAGTAGTGGGAGAAGCTAGGGAAAATTAGCCAGAAGCATAGCATAGAGGGCTTTGCCAGATAGGATGAGGGATTAGGATTTTAAAACTCAGGAACCAAGTTCTTGACGCTTTAGATCTCACATGAGATTGGTTATTCTTGAATGCCATTTTCATTGCCGTTTGCACAGAAAAGCTTAGCTGAAAAAGTTAGTATATTATAAATAAATTCTGATGACAATTACCTGTTGAGTGGTTATTATTAACTGAATTGCTCAGGACCCTATAATTTTTAAACCTCCAGTCTCTCAAATGTGATATACTTATCTTGTGTTTGAATCCTTGTGGTATACAGACATAATGTAGTGATAACCAATTATACATTTAAATATTTTATTTCTGGTAGCCTACTCTTGCTTCTTTATATACATTATTTATTTGGCTTCCTATTACATTATTGCTATATTGAAATCAAAGATGAATTATAGATTGGTGGAATTTATCTTTTCCTAGTACAAAATTGGACTTAGCTATTTTTGTTAATTGTTTATTTCTAGGGCCCCATGGTTATGAATGTGCTTCAGTATCATAATGCCTCCTGCTATGGCAGACATCCTTGACATCTGGGCAGTGGATTCACAGATCGCATCTGATGGCTCCATACCTGTGGATTTCCTTTTGCCCACTGGGATATATATCCAGTTGGAGGTGCCTCGAGAAGCTACTATATCACATATTAAGCAGGTATATTAATAGAGGGTATTTCTGTATGCTTAGTTTCCTTTGTTACTTAGGGCTAAAATTTTATTTTATTATAGAAAATGTCGTTAATGTAAATCATAAGGCAAATTTGAGGGAAGGTTAGCCTTTAGATCATTACATTTTAAGGACTTTGATACATGCTTTATCTTTTATGGGCATATTAAACATACTTGTTCTCATGCATACTTTAATTTGTTTTTAATCCACATGTGAGAGCTGAATTAAGAACAGTTGGAAAGAAAAGAAAAAGAAAACAAGAACAATTGGTTTGTTAGCTAGTTTGAAACCTTTTCTCAGGTTATTAAAAAAATTTGATATTGTCAGTTTTATTTTGTGTTAAAATCTTCGTCATTACTTGATGAGCTTATCCCAGGTCTTTTTCAACATGTGACATTCTAGTTCGTTTCTTGTCCTCTCCCTTCCCTTTCCCCTCTTCCCCTTCTCCCCTCCTCCATACCCAGCACACATTTTTCATGGTGACTCTAGGGGAAGATAGAGTTTTCTGCTGTTCACTAGATTTTTTTCCCCCAAGTAACGAATGATATGTCCTTATTTAGAAGCAAATAAAATTCTTGTACAAAATAAGGCTTTCCTATTTAAACGGATTGCGTTTCATTTGGATTGATAGATAATTTTAGAGACTACAGCATAAAAATAAAAGTTTTTCTAAGGTTTCTTTTTAATGCTTTTCAAATAGCTGAATCCAGTATGGAAATCCGGGGTCATGATATTTTTTTAGACAAAAGTAGTTATGAAACCTTTTTAAAGTTCTTGACTTGGGCAAATCTCTTAACTTTTTTCCAAACATTTTCATCTGGAATACTGGGATTTCTAAAGCTGTATGATCCCAGAAGAAAAAAAAAAGAAAATTGCTTTAGGTGCCCTATAGTTAGAGAGTACCATCTTTTATAGTCACCAGTGACCGGTATGGATACCTTTGGCTATGTCTGAGGTTAGATTAACCATTATGCCCTATTTGTTTTCTATAAGTGAAACCGAGGATTGACCAAGATTTTTACCCAGGTCTGTTATTTCTATCTTTTAGTGTCGGTATTGGCTGCAGTCAAAATAATGTAATTCCCACTTGCATTTGTGTGGTGGCCTTTCTTTACATTATCTCATTCTGGAGGCATGGGAAGAGATGATGAAAGATTGTACTCATCTTAACAGGGCAGTGTTAATTTATCGAAGGGTACCCCTGATGGTTAGAAAAGAATTCACGGCAAAAATAATGTAAATTTCATAGGGGTGTGATGATTATATATTTTTAGTTTATTTTTTATTAGAAGTTAATTAATTTTTCTAGAAATGTTAGATATGGAAATCCTCATTTGTTCTTTTTATTTTTAAGTAATTTCTAACTTAGAAGAAAGTTTTTAAAAATGATACAGATAACATACAGAGAATGCCAATATACCTCCTACCCAGATTTATCAACTTTTGAGATTTTGCCACATTTGTTGTATCATTCTATATATCTGTCTACTATCTATCTCCCTATCACCTATTTACCTTCTAAACATTAAGAGTGGGTGTGTACTTCATGCTCCTTTACTACGTAATACTTCATGTGCATTTCCTAAGAACAAGGATATTCGCTTATTGATATGGAACCACATTAAATATAATTATCAAGCTCAAAAAATTTAACTTTGATACAAAACATACTGTCTGTTCCAGTGTTTTGATATGTTCCATTAATGTCCTTCTGGACATTTTCTCCTCCATTATTAGACCCAGTCCAGGATCAAGTATAGCATTTAATTGTCATTCTCTTTAGTTTCTCTTTCTCCTTTTTAAATTGTGGTAACTTCTATACAACATGAACTTTCCCATGTCAACCACTTCCAAGCATACAATTCAATGGCATTAATCATATTCGCAGTGTTGTACTACCGTTACCACCATCTATTACTGAAGCTTTTCCCCAAAGAGAAACTCAGCACCTATTATGCATTAACTCCCCATTCCCCTTTCCCCCCCTCCCTATAACCCATAGTCTCTTTTTGACCCTGAATTTGCATATTCACCATTTTAAATTCCTACCAACAGTGTATGAGAGTTCTTATTTCTCCATATCCTCTCTAACTCATTTGTTTTTTTAATAGTAGGCATGAAATGGTTCTCATTGTGATTTTGATTTACATTTCCTTGATGGCTAATGATGTTGAGCATCTTTTATGTGTTTGTTGGACATTTGTATATCATATTTAGAGAAATGTCTATTCAGGTCCTTTGCCTATTTTAAATTGGGATGTCCTTTGATGTACAAATGTTGTTAGTTTTGAAGAAGTCGATTTTACCTATTTTTGTTTTTTTTTTTGATTTGTTATTGCTTTTGCTCTTGGTGCAAAGTATAAGAATCCATTAATGCAGTGTCCTGAAAATATTTCCTTATGTTTTCTTCTAAGAGTTTTATACTTTAGTTTTTATATTTAGGTCTTTGATCCATTTTGAGTTAATTTTTATAGTTGATATGAGGTGGGGTCTACTTTCATTCTTTTGCATGTAGATAACCAGCTTTCTTTTTTTTTTAAAAGATTTCTTTCTTTCTTTCTTTCCACCCGCCCCCTCCCCCCCCAGTTGTCTGCTCTCTGTGTCCATTCGCTGTGTGTTCTTCTGTGCCCGCTTCTATTCTTGTCAGTGACCTGGGAATCTGTGTCTCTTTTTTGTTGTAGTTGTGTCATCTTGCTGCATCAGCTCTCTGTGTGTGCAGTGCCACTCCTGGGCAGGCTGGACTTTCTTTTGCGCTGGGCAGCTCCTTCCGGCATGTACATCTTGCTCGTGGGGCTTCCCTACATGGGGACACCCCTGCGTGGCAGCGCACTCCTTGCGCGCATCAGCACTGTGCGTGGGCCAGCTCCACATGGGTCAAGGAGGCCGGGGGTTTGAACCGTGGACCTCCCATGTGGTAGGCGGACGCTCTATCCGTTGAGCCAAGTCCGCTTCCCGATAACCAGTTTTCTTGGTACCATTTGTGGAAGAGGCTCTTTCCCCATCCAGTGGACTTGGCACCTTTGTCAAAAATGAATTGGCCAAAAGTGTGAGATTTTTTTCTCCTGTATGCTTAATTCTATTCCATTGATCTATTTGTCCTTGTTCTAGTACCATACCATTTTGATTATAATAGCTTTGTAATAACTTTTTTTTTTTTAAACCCAGGATCTTGTATGTGAGAATCAGGCAACCTCTGAGCTACATCTGCTCCCAGTGAGAGTGGGTATTTTAATTTGTCTGTTTTGTTTTTAGGAGGTACTGGGGATCAAACCTGGGACCTCGTATGTGGGCAGCAGGTGCTCAACCACTTGAGCTATAACTGCTCCCCTGTAATAAGTTTTGTTTTTTTTTTTTTTAAGATTTATTTATTTATTTAATTTCCCCCCCTCCCCTGGTTGTCTGTTCTTGGTGTCTATTTGCTGCGTCTTATTTCTTTGTCCGCTTCTGTTGTCGTCAGTGGCACGGGAAGTGTGGGCGGCGCCATTCCTGGGCAGGCTGCACTTTCTTTTCACGCTGGGCGGCTTTTCCTCATGGGTGCACTCCTTGCGCGTGGGGCTCCCCTACGCGGGGGACACCCCTGCGTGGCACGGCACTCCTTGCGCGCATCAGCACTGCACATGGGCCAGCTCCACACGGGTCAAGGAGGCCCAGGGTTTGAACCGGGGACCTCCCATGTGGTAGGCGGACGCCCTAACCACTGGGCCAAAGTCCATTTCCCTGTAATAAGTTTTGAAGTAAGTTTTGAAATTAGGAAGTGCGAGTCCTTCAACTTTGTTTTTCTCTTTCAAGATGGTTTTGGGTATTTGGGGTCCCTTGTCCTTCCATATAAATTTGTTCATTAGCTAGTGTCTATTTCTGCAAAAAAGGCTGTTGGGTTGTTGATTTGGTTTGTGTTGAATATGTACATTGCTTTGTGTAGTCTTACTGATTCTTACTCGTCATATAATTCTCTTTTAATAATTTTGATTATAAAAATGTATTTTTTGTTTCTTAAACCATTATTTTACTTTTAAAAATGGCTTAACATGCATACTTCCTTGTAACTTGTTATTAAAAAATTAAAATATCTTGAATAGTTTCTCATGTTAGAATATTGTATTCCAACTTTACTTTTTACAGTTCTGTAATTCATTCCACCAATCCCGTACTCCAAGACATTTATTTTTTCTAGTTTTTCATTTTTAAAAAACAGTGCTACAGTGAACATCCTTGTAGATATATCTTTTTACATTTGAGCAAGTGTTTCCATTCCAGAAAATGTCTTATCATTCTTTCCTGCAGATGTTATGGAAACAAGTTCACAATTACCCAATGTTTAACCTCCTTATGGAAATTGACACCTATATGTTTGCATGCGTGAATCAAACTGCTGTGTATGAGGAACTGGAAGATGAAACAAGAAGACTCTGTGATGTCAGACCTTTCCTTCCAGTTCTCAAACTAGTGACAAGAAGTTGTGATCCAGGGGAAAAATTAGACTCAAAAATTGGAGTCCTTATAGGAAAAGGTAATTAAAAAATTCTTAGTATGAATTGATATGAATTCTTAGGATGTCCAGTATCATGTATACAAACATGTAATATGTTCTGAGTCACTGCTTCCCAAAGTTTGGTCCCTGGGTTGATGCTGGTGTGTAAGTGATTACCAGTTTGAAATAAGATAAGTACAGAAATTGAATGTGTACGTGTTTAGAAATTGCTATAGCAATGTGACATTGCTGCAACATCCAAGGGCTTGTGTTTTAGATATCTTTTTCCCTTCTAGTGATTTGTTTTTCTTTTACAAATGTATTGGTCTTTGGTACAAAGAGACAAACGCTGTTGCTTTACCTTATAGTTTGAGAACAGCCCTTTCTTAAGAGACACAGCCTTATTAGTTCCTTATGAACTCTTCCTATAGTATGAAAACAATTTATATACAACCAAGACTTTGATTGATATGATTCCATAAATAACACATATTGCTGACAAATTTTACTCCGTATGTAAAATTTTAAGTGGAAGTTATTTTTGTAGAGAGCCACGATATATATCATGTTCACATTATTCCTTGTGAATTAATTCCAGGGAGAATTGTGATTAACAAAATTAAGAGCATGGAGGATTCTTTTTTTTAATTATTATTAATATTATAACTGTAGGAATCTTAGATGGCTCAAGGGCCATTGGTATATTGGTGTCCTGGCTTAGAAAAGATTCTGGCTTGAATCAGGAACTTCAAGAACTTAACTGAAGAGGGAAAGTTGAAGTTTAAATATAAAACCAAAAAATCCAGTGCAGTTTTTGGATCTGGATTGGCTGCTTGATCAAATTTATTGTTTAACAGGGTATTCTAGTACCATCTGCTTTAAGATAGATCTTTGACCTATAGTAATTAGGACTAGCTAATGATTACACTGGGGGACTAAATTCCTCCCTTTGAGTACATTAGAATAGACCTTGTTGGTTTACCTAATAACTCCTTGGTATTTAAAATGTTTTCACTTCAGAGGATGGCTAGTTTTATTTTTGGCAATGATTTTTTTCCCATTAAACAACTTGATAATTTTATGTCATACAAAAGTTTTTTCGTTTATATTAATGGTCTCAGTATAAAGTGTTCCTTTCTATTTTCTAGGGCTACAGATTTATTTTATCAGTTTTCAATTCTTAGCCATTAGAAAACTCTTTTCTTTTGTTTCCATGCCCATAGAAAATAGAGAAATATGGAAGAGCAGAAATAATTTTTAAAATCAGCTTTAGCCTTAACACCCAGGACAAGAGTATCATCTACTAATAATATATTTTTTAAACTTTTAAAAATGTTTATTTTAAAAATTAACATACAGGAAAATGACTTTTTTTTAGTGTAGGGAGCAGATGTGGCACAAGTGGTTGAAAGCTTACTTCCCACACGAGAGGTCCCAGGTTTGGTCCCCAGTGCCTCCAGAAAACAAAAAAGCGAAGAAACAAACAAAAAACCCAGCTCAGGGGAGACGATGTGACTAGTGATTGAGCACTGGCTCCCCACATGAGGTCCAGGGTTCAATTCCCAGCCCCAGTACCTTAAAAAAAAAAAAAAGTATACAATTCTATGGCTTTTAACACGTGTAGATTTATGTAACTATCACCATAAATGGACCCATCACCTCTCAAAAATGCTCCCTCAGGCAATTCCCTTTCTCTACCCAAAATCCAGGACAAATGCTGATCTGTTCTCTCTCCCTACAATTTTGTCCACTAATAACTTTTTTTTAAAAAAGATTTATCTTTTATTTATTTCTCTTCCTTTCCACCCCTCCCTACCCCCATTGTCTGTTCTCTGTGTCCATTTACTGTGTGTTCTTTGTCCACTTATATTCTTGCCAGCGGCACCGGGAATCTGTGTCTCTTTTTTTGTTATTGTTGAGTCATCTTGCTGCGTCAGTTCTCTGTGTGTGCGGCGCCAATCCTGGGCAGGCTGCACTTTTTTTTGCATGGGATGGCTTTCCTTGAGGGGCGCATTCCTTGTGCATGGGGCTCCCCTACGCGGGGGACACCCCTGCACAGCATGGCATTCCTTGCGCACATCAGCACTGCACTTGGACCAGCAGGCCCTGGGTTTGAACCTTGGACCTCCCATATGATAGGCAGATGATCTATCAGTTGAGCCAAATCCGCTTCCCCACCAATAACATTTTGATGTATTTCCTTCCAAGTTTTTTTTTAAATGATGAAAATACATAACTTTTTGTATTTTATTCTGATGGAAGGAAACAGACCCAGACCATACTGATTGTTAAGGAAGCTAAAATATTTGACAGTCTAAAAGGTTAACACCACAGAGAGAGCTAAATTTCTTTAGGATGTAGGTATTTATTTGAGCTTTACCACATTTTCACCTCTTTTCTTGTTCTCCAAAACATATGGATGTATTCACTCCTATTTCTATCTAGGCTTGCCAGATTTAGCAAATAAAATTACAGGAGGTTCCAAATGTTGCGTAGTACATATTTATATGAAAAAAAACTATCGTTTGTGTAAAATTTAGATGGAACTGGATATTCTGTTTTTTATATGAGAATCCTACCTCTCTACCTTACCACTGCACAGGAGCCTGGCATATATTAGAATTTAATTTCTTTTTCTATAAACAGTTTCCCATTTTTAATGTATTGTCAGAGGGCTTACTCATACATTTTTAAAATACAGTATTCTCTGAAATTTGAATGATGATGTAAGCAGCATTTATTTAATTAAATTAAGGAAGTTGTAAGCTTTTACCTGTTTATTAATTGTACTTTAGATCTTCAGCATATCTGGAAACTGTGGCATTATGATTATACATCCAAATTTAAATGTTAGCATTTGTTTAGAAAGCTGAATAAGTATGTTTTAGTAATTTAGAATGAATTTTCATTTTAAATACCTAACAAATCAATTTTTTGCAATTGCTGATATGTATGTTATTCTATAACCAGGGCTTGATGAGGTTATGCCTCCTGGGAAAACAATAAACAATTACTTCAGTTTAAGACTTCAGGAACAAGTTGGCAGTCTCCTCTCCCAGGAAAACAATAGAACCTTTACTGTCATAGCTGCCCTGACAAAGCTGAAAATACCTTTCCTGAAAGGTGTTGTGCCCTGATCGTTTTATTTTCTATGCTTATTCCAAATAAGTATATTTATCCAAACAGCCAAACAGAGCCGCTGTTTGGATTTTGGTTATTCTCTACTGTAAACAGCCATGCCACCCCTGCATTGACTTGCGCAGATGCCCGTAGTAGAGGCACGCCGCTCCCACAGACGGCTCTGTCGTGTGTTTGCTTGCTGTTTCTGCTTGTTGTCTGCTCATTGCCTGTTGGTTTTTTTCCTTTAGGAGGCACTGGGAACCAAAACCGGGACCTCCCGTGTAGGAGGTGGGCACTCAACTGCTTGAGCCACGTCTGCTCCCTCCCCACTAGTAGAGTTTTTTTTTAGTAGTAGTAGAGTTTTGATCAGAGGATTTTGTTTGGATCCTGAAGAAAGTATTTGAAAACTTCCTTATTTCCCCTGACCTGTGTAATGCTGTGGTATATCTTGATACATCTTAAAATGATGGGAATGTATAATCTGGAAAATTTTAACAATACACAGAATTTGGACATTTAATACTTTTTTCAGTACCTCAGTTTTATGTTATTTATTTCTTTAATAAATTTTTTAAAATCATTATCCCTTCCTCCCCTTTGCAGCTTTTTGTGTGCTGTCTGCTCCCTGTGTCCATTTGCTTGTGCAGTCTTCTGTGTCTGTATTTCTTTATTTTTTTATTTATTCCCCACACCCCACCCCCACTTGCAGCTTGCTTGCTGTCTGCTCTCTCTGTCTGTTCACTGTGCGCTCTTCTGTGTTTTTGCTTTTTTCCCTTTTTTTGTTGCATCACCTTGCTGAGTTGGTTCTCCGTGGCTTGTGGGCCGGGCGGCACTCCGCAGCTCTCCTCAGCATGCAGGCAAGCCTGCCTTCACAAGGAGGCCCTGGGACACGAACCCAGGGCCTCCCATATGGTAGGCGGGAGCCCAGCTGATTTGAGCCAGAGCCTTTCCCCTCAGTACTTTAGTTTTTAAGATCAAAAGTTTATTTGATTATAGAATATAGAGTAGTCTTAGCTTAAAGAAAAGTAAACTTTGCTATTAAATTTTCTTATCAGACAGTATATAAGAAATTAGGTTTAAAGTGAAATCAGTCTAAGTTCTTGTCCTATTTGGCAAAGTTTCTATTTTTAAGAGATCTTTATAGTGGTTTCCAAATTTAGGCTCCATCAGCTTCCTTAAAAGCAGATTCCCAGAGATGGGATATTCAGTGTGTTTGGGACGAATTATAAAGAAGTCTGTGTTTTTTAGATGAGCTTGGCAGTTCTGTAAAGAATCCCTTGTTTATAATATATTGGAAAACATTACCAAAAACATTAATGATTGCAATCTAACAATATATGTTGAATGCTTATTCTTGGGACTGCAGCAGCAAACTTGGTTGATGTGGTCCTTTTCTGCTTAGAGCTCATGGTCCAGTGAGAACTATGGATCAGTAAACAGAAAATTATCATGCAGTTTGTAAACTTGTGTGATAAGCCCAGGAGGATCACCTGAATCAGCTAGTGAGGTAGGGATAGTGCCTTGCAGGATATACAGCTAAACCAAGCCTTGAAGGCTAATGAGGAGTTTGGCAGATAAAAGGATTTGGAGGAAGGATAAACAAAATGGGATTGCATGTGTGGAGGATTGCTCATTTAAGGAATGAAAGAATTTAATTATGCTTGGTTTAGGGCAGGGGTTCTTAACCATTTTTGTTCCACTGACCCCTTTGCCAGTCAGGTGAAAACCACGGACCCCTGACTAAGTCCACACTACACTGTGTATTTTTTAATAAATATATCATACCTGCACCAACACATTCCCACAGGAATAGTTTCTTTCTGAATTTTCAGTTCAAACTCAAATACCCCCTGAAATCTTTTTTTGGGGGGGGTCCCTGTAGCCCTGGTTAAGAAGCCCTGGCTTAGGAAGACCCCTCGAGCAAGCTGGAAGACCAGAGAGGCGACCGTGGCCAGAGCATGCGGAGCCTTCCAGGCCGTATAAAGAGCAGGGACTTGGGCTTAGAAGCACTTGGAAACCATTAAAAGGATTTCACGTGGGGTGGTAGCATAATTAGATTTGCATTTTAGAAAAATGATTCATGTTGTAGAATGGAGAAAGAATTAGAGGGATTAAGACCAGGAGTAGAGAACTTAGCGAAGGGTAATGTAGAAAGCCAAGGCAGGGATGAGGATGGCCAGGTTAGGCTAATGACGGTGAGAAGCGGACAGCTTTAGAGACAGGAGGTTGATTAGACAGGTCTTGTCGTGTCTTCATGCTGTCCTTTATCTCTTTAGCCTTACTGTCTTTCAGTTCTTAATTTGATTTTGGGGATTTGTTTGAATTGAGTCTTTGATTAGTTGTCTCAAATCCTGTGTTTCATCTGGGACTTTGATATGTCTTCCATTCTCTTTGTATGACTTGTAGGCTTTTGGTGATGTCTTGGCATCTGATTATGATGGTGAGTTTACTCTGAAACTCATTTTCTTTCACTCTTGGAGGGGATTAGGGCTGGAAGTCTGTCTACTGCTGTTTTTTGGTTCTGGGTTCAACCTGTTGTAGGTCTTTAGAATTGTCCCTGTTAGTTGCTCAAATCTGGATCTGGACCCAGTAGTGGGTTGCAGACCCACTTCCCAGGGCCTTGGAGAGGGAGGCTATAAAGGGCAGAAAAAAGCCTCTCTTAGTTACATTTAATTTCCTCACATGCACTTCCTTGGCCTGCCAGCAGATGGAGATCTTTGGCAACCCTCTCAATTAAACGTCTAATCCGAGTGTGTTCAAGTTTTTCTGTCGAGATTCTCTTCCTGTGGCCCTTTCTTTGGGTGGTTTCCATCCTTTCCCTGGTGTCATAAACCCTAGAACATTTTTTTCCAGGCCATTTCTGCCTGTTCTCTAGCTATTTTTCTGGAAGAGAAGTGAGTCCTGTGTCTCTCTCATCTGGCATCTTCCCAGAAATCCCCAATCTATTACTTTTTTTATTTTTTTAAGGAGGTTCCAGGGATTGAACTCAGGACCTCATACATAGGAAGCAGGTGCTCAACCACTGAGCTACTCCCACTCCCTACAAGCTGTAACTTTTTATACCATAAATTCATATTGTACCATATCTATATTATACTACTTGGATGTATACTATCTGAATCTGTACTCTCAATATGAAAGCATATCAACAAGGGTTATCTAGACTCTTGGGATTGTTGGCTTATTTGCAGAATCTTCTAGTTACTTGTATTGAAAACAATAACTGTTACTTCAAAAATAAAATAATCTATTTGTGATAGTAAATATAGAAAAATAGCAGCTTATAGGAATGAAAGATAAAATAGGTGAGATAAAAAACATATTAAAGGTATACAGCAGCAGGCTCAAAATGATAGAAGAGTAAGTGATGCAGAAGACAGACAGCTGAAATTGAAGAGAGAATAACAGAGAGAGAAAATGGAAAAAAACTGGACAGGGGCTCAGGGAGTCGAATAATAACCACATACATGTTTTGGGTGTATACATGTGCAATGTACATGTTATGGGAGTTCCAAAGGAGAAGAGAAAGGAAGCAGAAAGAGTATTTGAGGAAATAATGGCTTAAAATTTCCCAGCTTTCATGAAAGAAATGAATTTACATGTCCAAGAAGTACCCCAATAAGAAGCCTCAAGAAGCGGGGCCCGCAGAGCTCAAGAGGAAAGGTGAACCCAGAAGAGAAGGCAGAGGCCAAGTGGAAATTGCCTGCCATCTTGCTTCAAAATGTGGCGGCTAACTTTGGTGAGAAAGCACCTGTTATGGTTCCTTGGGTTTGATTTTCCATGGCCTTGACATAATTGATAAAAAAACATGAGCCATTCATATGCTGCTTACAGGAGACTTACCTTAGACTCAGTGATACAAACCAGTTGAAAGTGAAAGGTTCGAAAAGATATCCATGCAAACAGTAACCAAAAAAGAGCAGGGGTAGCTATACAAAACAGACTTTAAGTTCTAAAAAGTTATATATATTAATAAAATGGACAATCCATGAGAAAGAACAGTCATTTATGTTCCTAACCAGGGTGTCCCAAAATATACAAGATAAACTCTGGAAAAACTGAGGGGAGAAATAGACATCTCTATAATAATACTTGGAGACTTCAACACACCACTCACATCATTAGATAGAATAACTAGATACAAGTCAACAAGGAAACAGAATGTGAACAGTGTGATAAATGAGCTAGATCTAACAGCCATGTACAGAATGTTGCATCCCAAATTAGCAGTTTATACATTCTTCACAAGTACTTAAGGATTTTTCTCCAGGATAGACCACATGTTGGGTCACAAGGCATGTCTCAGTAAATATAAAAAGACTGAAATTATACAAAGTACCTTCTTAGATCATAATGAAGTGAAACTAGAAATCAATAGGTGAGAAAGGGGGAGGAAAGTCTAAGATCTTGTAAATTATTAAAAGGTAAGCTAAAAAAATGTAACATGGGACTGTATAGCATAGTAAAATCTCATGTGAAATGTGAATATGGGTAATATTACATATATATGACTTTTTCTTTGAAACTGAACAAATGTATGTTAATTTTACAAGATAGGCGGGCCTTCTATCAGTTGAGCTACATCTGCTTCCGTACTGGTTTTCTAATAACATCTGAGCTACCAAGTATCTTCTCCAAGCTTAACACAGCTTGGCAGGGTTTGCAGCTTGTGGCCATTTGATGCCCGAGACCATGCTCTTTGCTGCAGTTGCCTTGGCAGGGCTTCGATGGACACAGGGTAACCAAAGCCAGGTTGCGGCTTTTCTGGAAATGGACTGTTCAGCCCCTGTTTGCTGCCAAACTGCTTGTTGGATGTTTTGAAGAGAAACCTGGAAAGTTAGAAGGAACTGAGCTGTGGGCGCGGCCACTGAGGGCAGTGTGTAGGTGAAGTGTTGCAGTTGTCGTCCAGTCGTACCCTCTCCTTACTGGATATACTTTAACAAGCTGTAGCCAAAACACTGAAGGGCATGCATGGTAAATGTATATATATTTTCCACCAAATTTGGGTGATTATCAATATTCCCTCCTCCCATTCTCTCTTTCTTAAACTTCCAAATAAATATATGTGAGAAATTTTGATACTGGGGGAAAAAAAAAGTGAAAAGACAGCTGACTTAATGGAAATCACATATCCAATAAGGGTTTTTTGTTTGTTTTGAGTGAAGCAAGCCAGGTAATAGGACAAATAACTATATGATTGAGCTGTTGTGAACTAAATATATTGTGTAAACTCATGGAGTTAATAACTAGAATATGGGTCACCAGAAAATAGAATTACGTTAAAGAATGGAAAGCTGAGGGTTAATATGTGCAGAACTGGTAAAATGTAATCTTTAAAAATAAATACAAGCACATCATAATGGTTGTAACTAGCAGTGCTGTTACATGGTTATGACAGTGGTTGAAGGGGAAGTCTGCCATGTATATTACTAGAAGGAAAGGTATGAAAATGTAACATGCATTGAACAGCACAGTGAAACCTCACTGAAGTATGAATATGGGCAGTATGGCATAGTCAGTCTGTTTTTCTTTGAAACTGAACAAATGTATGTTAATAATGAAAGAAACCAGACAGAGCTCCATATTTTATGATTCCATTTATATAAAATGTAAATATAAATAAATTTATAAAGTTGGAAGTAGATTAGTAGTTATGGGGAAGGATAAGAGGGACTGTGCGGTGATTGCTTAAGGGGGTGTGGAGTTTTTCTTTTTGGAGTAATGAAATTGCTCTAAAATTTTTTGTGGTGGTGAATGTACAACACTGTGACTGTACTAAAAACCATTGATTTTATACTTTGGATGAATTATATGATATGTGACTCTATCTCAATAAAACTTCAAAATAAAAAAGTAATAGTGTGCTTCCCCATACCCTTCTCAGCACTGTGAAATACTTTTACTAATGTCATCTCTAGTGTCTTTACAAAATAATGATTTATGTATATTCTATATTGTTTCTTTTAAATTTGCATAAAAGGGATCTTATCAAACCCCTTCTGCCCTTTTGTCACTTACTATATCTGAGACTCTTAACATAGGAAGACATCTATTTATTAGTAGTTTTCATATTACCTACCTGTGCTATTGTATAATGCTATATGGATATTTATTTTTAACCAGTTCTTACTGATTGACTTTAGTTTATTTCTAGTTTATTGGTATAAAGAAAACCACAGTGCATATTCTTGTCCTGGTATGATAAATTGTTGAGTCATCTCTGTGGGTTCATAGAAATAGACCACCCAAATAACAATAGGTATATTTGTTCAGAGCTTGCTCTATGGCAAGGGAGCCTGCTTTTGGCAGAAACACAGAGGCAGGAGAGGAGTGGGAAAGCTTTATAGTGGAAAAAAGGGAAGCTTCAGAACCTCTTTGGGGTTTATTGGTGTGAGGAATCTGAAGGGAGGCTACCTAGAAGCTGGAAATTCTGTGATCGGTCTGGGGAACTTTGGCATTCTCTGGATGGTCCTGAATTGGAAGTGGGTATAAAAAATACAGAAGCTGGCAGTTGTTAACCACGTCCTGAATGCTTTAATTGCTGCAGAGTTTATAGTTTGGCTTCTTGAACAGGTTGCTGTAGAGGTTGTGGGTCAGAGTCTGTTGGTATGTACAATCTGGCTTTGTGTATTTGTTTGTATATTTATATTATCCCTCAATTTGAAATTCCTAATGGTAGAATTACAAGGTCATAAGACATGAATATCTTTAAAAATTCTAATTAATGTTTCCAAATTGCCTTTTCTCATCAAGTATATGAGAACACCTTTTTCTTTCTACCTCCACCAATACCGGGTATTATCAAACTTTAAAATTAGTGTAGGTTTAAAAATTCCATTTATGGGGTTTTTGGTAAGTTAATAAACTAAGCATTGTTGAAATCAGAATAAACTGAAAGTTTAATATAGAAAGTTTAAGTTTACTAAGTTTTAGGTTATTAAGTAATTTAGTTTTAGGTTTCCATTTACACATTATTTGAACTGTTTCCAGATTCTCAGGTATTTTAAACTTGATTTACTTAGTTTGTAAAAAGAAAACACAGCCATTTGTTTATTTGTAGTTTTATATTGTATACTGTGGATTTCAATTATTATCTTTATAAAATCAATAATGAACTATTTCTTTAAGATATTTCAAGTTTGTCTTCTGCAGAGATCTAATTGTATGTCTTTTGTACATAACATTCATTATTTATTGTTTTATCTGTTTTGTTTTATTGATCTTTCATGATATTTTCCTGCCCATTTTGTCTGCTTGATAAAAACCAACATCCAAATTAGTTTTTGTTGAATATATTTTTTGTTCTTTCATTATTATTAGCTATTAAAAATGATACCTTTTTTTTTTCTTTCATTTTAGGTCTGCATGAATTTGATGCCTTGAAGGATCCTGAAGTGAATGAATTCCGAAGGAAAATGCGCACACTCAGTGAGGAAAAGGTTCAGTCACTTGTGGGATTGTCGTGGATGGACTGGCTAAAGCAAACATACCCACCAGAGCATGAACCATCCATCCTTGAAAACTTAGAAGACAAACTTTATGGAGGAAAGCTCATTGTGGCTGTTCACTTTGAAAATTGTCAGGTAGCTGTATATTATTTTAGGAAATACTTTGTAATAAATCCCTGACTTTTACCTATTTGCATACACTATCTTAGAGGAGAGTCTCTTGCTCACCTAGTAGACACTATTACAGACATTTTTGGATTTAAGAGGAAATTAAATTAGGATCATTTTAAAGTGACATTAATACACATTCTTTGCGTGTATGTATATGATTTCCTTTTTTTTTGTTTTGTTAAGATTTATTTATTTATTTCCTCCCCCTTTCCTTTCCCTGCTGTTTTTGCTCTGTGATCTCCTGTATCTATTTCTCTTTTTCTCTACTCATTTTTCTCCTCTAGGATTCACCAGGATTCAATCCTGGGGACCTCTGATGTGGAGAGAGGTCCGCTATCAGCTGTGCCACTGCAGTTCCTGGTTTCTGCTGCACCTCACCTCGACTCTCCCGTTTGTCTCTGTTTTGTTGCATCATCATCTTGCTGTGTGACTCACTTGTGCAGGCACTGGCTCACTGCATGGCACTCAGCTCACCATGTGGGCACTCGGCTTACCATGCGGGCACACTTTCTCTTCCTCTTTTTCACTAGGAGGCCCTAGGGATCTAACCGAGTTCCTCCCGTATAGTAGGCAGAAGCGCTATCACCTGAGCCACATCTGCTTCCCTGTATGTGATTTCTTGATGCATTGCTGTTGTAGTCTAGATCAGTGCCAGCAAACTTGATGCAGTGGCATAGTAGCCTATATCAGTGCTGGTAAACTGTTGTGTTCTGAATGATTTTACCCTTGTAAAGGGATGAACAAACAAACAGATAAATATACAAAAGTGTTTAATTTTGAGGAGGTCCCATTTATCTATTTTTTTCTTTTGTTGCCTGTGTTTTAGGTGTAAGATACAAGAAGCCACCACCTACCACAAAATCTTGAAGATGCTTCTCTACATTTTCTTCTAGGAATTTATGGTCCTGCCTTTTATATTTAGGTCTTTGATTCATTTTGAGCTGATTCTTGAATAGGGCGTGAGATAGGGGTCCTCTTTCATTCTTTTGGTTATGGATATCCATTTCGCCCAGCACCATTCCTTTGAAGAGACTGTTTTGTCCTGTTAACATGGACTTGGCAGGTTTGTCATAAACTAGTTGGCTGGATAGGTGAGGATTTATTCTGGACTCTCAATTCTATTCCACTGATTGATATGTCTGTCTTTATGCCAGTACCATGCTGCTTTTGACCACTGCAACTTTGTGATATGTTTCAAGGTCAGGCAGAAATTTCCTCCCACATTGCTCTTCTTTTTAGAATGCTTTTGGTTCTTCAGGTGTACTTTCCCGTCCAAATGAATTTGGTAATTTCCTTTTCTAATTCTGCAAAATAGGCTGTTGGAATTTTTGATTGGTAATGCATTGAATCTGTAAATCAGTTTGCATAAGATAAACATCTTCACAATATTTATTCTTTTTATTCATTCCAGGGACACGGAATGTTTTTCCATTTGTTTAGGTCTTTTATTGTATCTTTTAGCATTGTTTTATAGTTTACTGCATATAGGTCCTGTATTTCTTTGGTTAAATTAATTCATAGGTGTTTGAGTCTTTGTTGCTTTATAACTGGAATTTTCCCTGATTTCTTCCTCAGATTGTTCAGTACTAGTGTATGAAAACTTTACTGATTTTTGTGTGTTCATCTTGTATCCTGCCGCTTTGCTGAACTCTTATATTAGTTCAGGTAGCTTTGTCATGGATACTTCAGAATTTTCTAAATACAGGATCATGTCATCTGCAAACAGTTTTACTTCCTCTTTTCCTAATTGGATGCCTTTATTATTATTTTTTCTTATCTAATTGTCCTAGCTATAACTTCTACTACAGTATTGAATAACAATGATGATAGTGGGCATCCTTGTCTTGTTCCGGATCTTAGAGGGAAAGTTTTCAATCTTTCCCCATTGAGTACAATGTTGGTTTTGGATTTTTCATATATGCCTTTAATCATGTTGTGGAATTTTCCTTCTGTTCTTGTCTTTTGAAGTGTTGTTATCAAAAAGGATGCTGTATTTTGAATGCCTTTTCTGCATTTATTGAGATGATGCTCGTTTTTTTCCGTTCAGTCTGTTAATGTGGTATATACGTTGATTGATTTTCTTATGTTGAACCAGCCTTACATACCAGGAATAAATCCGACTTGGTCATGATGTATAAGTCTTTTGATAGGCTATTAGATTCTATTTCTAAGTATTTTGTTGAGAATTTTTGCATCTACATTTGTTAGAGTTTGGTCTGTAATTTTCTTATAGTATCTTTATGTGTCTTTGGTATTAGGGTGATGTTGGCATCATAAAATGTGTTGGATAATTTTCCCTCCTCTTCAATTTTTGGGAAGAGTTTAAACAGGATTGGTGTTAATTCTTTTCAAAATGCTTGGTGTAATTCAGCTTTGAAGTCATCTAGTCCTGGACTTTGCTTTGCTGGGAGATTTTTGATGATGATTCAGTCTTTTAAATCTGATTGGTTTGTTAAGTTTTTGTATTTCTTGAAGCATCAGTGGAGGTTTGTGCATTTCTAGGAATTTGTCCATTTTGTTTAGGTTATCTTGTTTGTTACTGTACAGTTTCTCATAATATCCTCTTATCCTTTTTATTTCTGTGGAGTCAGTTGTAACTTCCCCCCTTTCATTTCTGATTGTATTTATTTGCATTTTCTCTCTTTTTTTCTTCGTTAGTGCAGCTAGTGGTTTGTCAATTTTACTAATTTACTTAGAGAACCAGCTTTTGGTTTCGTTGATTTGTTTTCCATTGTTTTCTTTGTTCTCAGTTTCATTTATTTCTGCTCCGATCTTTATTATTTCTTTCATTCTACTGGCTTTGGGATTGGTTTCCTGTTCTTTTTCTAGTTTCTCCAGTTGCTCAGTTAAATCTGAGTTTATCTCTCCTTTTTTAATATAGGCATTTAGCGCTAACAATTTCTCTCTCAAGACTGCCTTTGCTGTATCCCAGAAGTTTTGATAAGTGGTGTTCTTATTTTCATTTGTCTCAATATATTTACTGATTTCACTTGCAATTTCTTCGTTGACCCACTGATTACTTAGGAGTGTGTTGTTTAGCCTCCACGCATTTGCAAGTTTACTTTTTCTTGTCTATTATTATCTCTAGTTTCATGCCATTATGATCTGAGGAGGTGCTTTGTGTAATTTTAGCTTTTTTTATATTTATTGAGAGCTACATTGTGCCCTAACATGTGGTCTATCCTGCAGAAAGATCCATGGGCAGTTGAGAAGAATGTATAACCCTCTGAGTTTGGATGTAGTCTTCTGTATATGTCTGTTAGGTCTAACTCATTTATCATATTGGTTTCCTTGTTGATCTTCTGTCTAATTGTTTTATCTAATGATGTGAGTGGGATGTTGAAGTCTCCAATGATTATTGTAGAGATGTGTGTTTCTCCCTTCAGCTTTGCCAGAGTTAGTCTCATGTATTTTGGGGCACCCTGGTTTAGGTGCACAGATTTTTATGACTGGTATATCTTCCTGGTGTATTTTCCCTTTTATTACTATATAATGGCCTTTTGTATCTCCTACAACTTTTTTGCATTTAAAGTCTGTTTTGTCTGATATTAGTATAGCTACTCCTGCTCTTTTTTGGTTACTATTTGCATGGGATATCTTTTTCCAACCTTTAGTTTCAGCCAGTTTGTATCCCTGGGTCTAAGGTGAGTTTCTTGTAAGCAGTATATGGATGGTCATGTTTTAAAATCCATTCTGTCAGCCTGTATCTTTTGATTGGGGAGTTTAATCCATTTACAGTCAATGATATCACTGTAGATGCATTATTTACTTCCACCATTTTATTCTTTGGTTTTCATATGTCCTATCATGTTTTTGTTTCTCTTCTTACTCTTTTGGTTATCCTTTCTCTATTCTTTCTTCTATACTCTCCTCCAGGCCACTTTCTCCTATCTTTTTATTTCAGGTTCTAAGGCTTCCTTTAATATTTCCTGCAAAGGTGGATTCTTTTTTGCAAACTCTCTTAGTTTTGGTTTGTTTGTGAATATTTCATACTCATCTTCATATTTTAAGGACAATTTTGCTGGAGAAAGAATTCTAGGCTGACAGTTTTTTTCTTTCTGTATCCTAATTGTATCATAACACTGTCTTCCCTCCTCCATGGTTTCTGAAGAGAAACTAAGTCTTACTGGGTTTGTATATGATGGTTTGCTTCTCCCTTGCTGCTCTGAGAATTTTCTCTTTATCTTGACATTTGACATTCTGAGTAGTATGTGTCTTGGAGTAGGTCTATTCAGATTTATTCTGATTGGGATATGGTGAGGTTCTTGGACATTTAAGTTCATTTCTTTCATGAAAGTTGAGAAATTTTCTGCTATTATTTCCTCAAATACTCTTTCCCCCTTTTCTCTTCTCTTCTGGAACTCCCATGACATGTATATTGTTGCATTTTGTATTGTCATTCAACTGTTTGAGCCCCCGCTCTCCATTTTTTCCATTCTTTTCTCTTCAATTTTAGCTGTTCTGTCTTTGGTATCACTTATTCTTTCTTTCATCATTTTGAGTCTGCTGTTGTATGCTTTGAATGTGTTTTTTTTTTTTTAAAGAGTCATTTATTTATTTATTTATTTTTTAAAAGATTCATTTATTTTCTTCCCTTCCCTTCCTCCCACTCTCCTGTTTTTTGCTGTGTTGTCTTCCCTTCTCATTTTCTCTCCTCCAGGATTCACCAGGATTCGATCCTGGAGACCTCTGATGGGTAGAGAGGTTCCCTCTCAATTGCGCCACCTCAGTTTCTAGTTTCTCCTGTGCTTTACCTTGACTCTCCCCTTGTCTCTCTTTAATGCGTCGTTATCTTGTTGTGTGACTCACTTGTGCAGGGCATTAGCTAACCATGCAGGCATGCTTTCTCTTCTTTTTCACCAGGGGGCCCCACAGATTTAACCCAGGTTCTCCCATATGGTAGGCGGAAGCTCTATCACTTGAGCCACATCCGCTTCCCTCTGATGTGTTTTTGCTCTTACCTATTGTGTCTTTCATTCCCATGAGCTCTGTTACTTTTCTGTTTCAGATTTTAAAATCTTTTTTTTTTTTTAAGATTTATTTTATTTATTTATCCCCAACCCCTCGTTGTTTGCATTTGCTGTGTTTGTTGTGTGCTGGTCTTTTCTTTTTATGAGGCATGTGAGAAGGAGACACCAAGATACCTCTGCTCCCTGCTTTATTGTGTCTCTCATTGTGTTTCGTTACCGTGAGTCTTGGTTGCGTCACCTTACTGCATCATCTTGTCACATCAGCTCGCCGCACCAGCCTGTCGTATCAGCTTGCTGTCTTGTGCCTCTTCTCTAGGAGGCAATGGGAACCAAACCCAGACCTCCCATGTGGTAGGCAGGAGCTCAGTTGCTTGAGGCACATCCGCTTTCCTCATTGTCTTTTTTTTTTTTTTTTTTTTTTAAAGATTTATTTATTTATTTAATTCTCCCCCCTCCCCTGGTTGTCTGTTCTTGGTGTCTATTTGCTGCGTCTTGTTTCTTTGTCCGCTTCTGTTGTCGTCAGCGGCACGGGAAGTGTGGGCGGCGCCATTCCTGGGCAGGCTGCTCTCTCTTTTCACGCTGGGCGGCTTTCCTCATGGGCGCACTCCTTGCGCGTGGGGCTTTCCCACGTGGGGGACACCCCTGCGTGGCAGGGCACTCCTTGCGCGCATCAGCACTGCGCATGGGCCAGCTCCACACGGGTCAAGGAGGCCCGGGGCTTGAACCGCGGACCTCCCATATGGTAGACGGACGCCCTAACCACTGGACCAAAGTCCGTTTCCCCCTCATTGTCTTCTTGATGTCATTTATCTCTTTAGCCATTTTGTCTTTCAACTAATTAATTTGATTTTGGAAATTTTGTGCATCTTGCTAATTAGTTCTCTCAAATCCTGGATCTCTTCTGGGCTTTTAGGCTGTGTCCCTCTCTCTCCCGTTTCCTGGGAAGGTGTATCCCTGGAGCCCCTTTTTCTGTAGATGCAGGCTCAGAGGCCTGAGAATTGTAAAGTGTCTTTAGTGTGGGGCGGGTCCCAGCAGCAGCAGCAACCGGTGGTTTAAAATCACAGTTCTGTAGTCATGATTCCCCTCCTTTATCTCTTTCTCCTCTAAGTGGTGTCCAGCCTTTGCCTGGTATCCTAAACCCTAGAAGATCTTTTTCCAGGCTGTTTCAGCCTGTCCTCCAGCTATTCCTGGGGGAGCAGACCTATTGTATCTTCATTTTATAGAACAGTCCTAGCATAAGATCCATTGGTCATATCACAATGCATTTTTTAAAGATGTATTTTATTTATTTTATTTTTGTTTATTTATCTCCCCCTTCCCTAGATGGTTTGCTCATCTGTTCTTTCCTTGTTTGCGCACCTTCTCCAGGAGGCACTGGGAACTGAACCCGGGACCTCCCACATGAGAGGAGAATGCAGCAACCTAAGTCACATACCCTCCCTGTGAGCTCTGGCCTCTTCTGGCTTGTGTCATCTGCTTGTTGCAGCAGGGGCGGAGTCTGGCTCGTTGCAGCAGGAGGCAGCATCTAAGCTTATTGTGGGTTCTTTTTTAGGAGGCACCTGCACAGAACCTGGGGCCTCCCATGTGGTAGGCAGTGCCCAAGGGGTTGAGCCTCATCTTTTTATCACATGCATATTTTTAATTCCAAGAATCAGTTTGTGAAGGATTAACCTGAGCAACACTTTTAAAGGTGTTTTCTGCCTGAGCCAGCTTAAGTCATATGAGATATGTATGTTAATAAAGGAGGAAGTATAGGGAATTTGAAATAGTTTCATGGGGGGGAGGATTGGAGTGTAAGAGGGCAGAAGGGGATGGAGGGTACATTTTGGGGGACATTTTAGAGAGTACATCAGAAGCAAGGGCAGAAATGTGAGAATTAGTGGAGTAGAGTAGAACTGTCAAGCATGTTTTCTTACCTCTGTAGTCATTATCTGAATTATTGCACTTGCCATGATATGGATGTAGTCATTAATGAACTGTATTCCACTCTGCAAAACTGAAGTATTTGTTCCCATCCATTTGTTCAGTGTATTTGATGGGCAGTCTCTATTTTATAGTAAACATTGGGCAATACAATACAAATCGATGCCATGAAAAATTACAAATCTTATAAAAGATGCAATATTTCATGAAGTAATTAAAAACGATACTGAAGAAATACTTGAAGTACAGGGGAAGACAGTCAAGTTAAGAGTTCTGACAGCCGGAAAACAGACTTGGCCCAGTGGTTAGGGCATCCGTCTACCACATGGGAGGTCCACGGTTCAAACCCCGGGCCACCTTGACCCATGTGGAGCTGGCCCATGCGCAGTGCTGATGCACGCAAGAAGTGCGGAGCCATGCAAGGGTGTCCCCTGCGTAGGGGAGCCCCACGCGCAAGGAGTGCGCCCGGAAGGAGAGCGGCCCAGCGCGAAAGAAAGTGCAGCCTGCCCAGGAATGACGCCACCCACACTTCCCGTGCCGCTGACAACAACAGAAGCGGACAAAGAAACAAGACGCAGCAAATAGACACAGAGAACAGACAACGGGGGGGGGGGGGGGGGGTGTAAATAAATAAATAAATAAATCTTAAAAAAAAAAAAAAAGAGTTCTGACAGCCTAGTCCAGTTACCAGTTCAAGTAGAGAACATTCACAAGGATATGGCATACCAGAGTTCTCCAAAAAAACTGATTTGACTGTTAAAAGATTAAGGGAATCTCTTAGGAAAATACGAGGTCCTCAGTATTGTATATGATTCCATTATATAAATGTATTACAGTTTATTCATTGTTTTCTACATTGCATCGCATTCACAACTTATGAGATTTAATATCTCTGCATGTTTATGAAACATTTATACCTGTATTATGTTTATTTCATGTCCATTTTTAAGTTGTGTTGTGTTTTTTCTTATTGGTTTGTAAAAGTTTTTGATGTTTTGGGAGTACTAATCCTTTCTCATTAATATGTGTTAAAATGTATTCTTCCAGTACATGGCTTATCACAGTGTTCAGATTTCTTCGATTATGTTGTTGTAATATATGTATATACACATATATACACACACACACACAGAGCATATCAAGTCCAACATAACAGTTGCACGAAATAATGCTGGTCTGTGTATTCCTGTTGGGTATATACCTCGAACCAGAAGTGGTGAGTCAATAGGTGTTATGTATGTAATAAGTTTAAATAGATACTGCCAAACAATTTTTCAAAGCAGTTATATCAATTTTCATTTCCACTATTTTGCTTTAAGAGTTTAATTTCTCTACATCTTTGTTTACACTTGCCATTTCAGTCCATTAAAATCTGTTTAAATTTGCCATTCTCCTTTTCATTAAATCTTTGAATGTCATCTATTGTATGTTTTATTCTTTGGGATTCTCTTTAGTTCTTAAGGTATTCTTGCTCTTTACTCATTTTCAGGCTGCTCTTAATTCTTGAAACATATTAAGTTTACTTGTTTTGTACTATGTGACTATTAGTTCTAGTATCTGCAGTTTTTCAGGCCTGGTTCTGCTCTCTGTGCTTTCTTCAGGTTCTTGCAATCTGAAAATGAGAATTTCTTCTAGTTTTGAATTTCTGAGGAGTTAGGTATGAAATGGAGAGTGTAGGGATCATAGAATAACTTTGATATGTTAAGGAGTTTGGACTTTGGTTTAGACCTGTGCTATTTAATTCAGTAGCCACTAGTCATATGTATATATTTAATTGTATATGTAAACTAAAATTAAAATATTCAGTTCTTCATACTAGTCACATATCAAGTTCCTAAGAGGTTTCTGTGGCTAGTGGCTGTGGTATTGAACAGCCCAGAATAGACTATTTCCACCTTTACAGGAAGTTCTGTAGGACAGCAGTACCATGGACAGTTAAGACATTTGTATTGTGCTGAGAAAAAAGTGTCTGCCTGTCACTCTCCTTTTAAAGACATTACTTTTGAAGCCAAATGAAGGTTAATTTTTAGATGGATGGTACAGGATGTAGGGAGACCAGATAAGAAGCTGTTTAAGAGAGATATAAAGAATCTTTGAACTAGGAGTGTATTACTGGAGATGGAGCGAGCGTGACTGATTGACAGATCATTAGGCTATATAATATCATCGGTCTCTTATTGTTGTAAGTGAAGTAGGCGATCAAGGGGGGACTGATGTGACTTCCCAGAGGCTCCCTAGAATCCTAGCTTGTGTGCTTGGATGCAGGATAAAAAGGTGAAAATACTGGAGAAAATGCATTTGGAACACTATTAAGTTTAGGTTTAAAAAGCTTGAGTTTGAGATGCCTCATAGAAAAGGGAGGTGACAAATTAAATTGGAAAATATTGCAACGTGGCTCTCTGGCCAGTATGGAGAATTTTCTAACAATTATTGTTGTTCAGAGTAGTATTTGGAGAGATAATGAGTTTCTCATGTCTTTGGTATATGGTCATATATATGGTGGGAAATTGCTGTCTGGATTATGAGAGGATTCAGGTTGTCTTAGTTTGCTCAAGCTGCAATAACACATACCTACACTGGTTACCTTAAACAGTAGGAATTTATTGGCTCACAATTGTGGAGGCTAGATGTCCAAAATCAAGGGGTCAGTAAAGTTACGCTTTCTCCTGTGTTTGTAGTGTTTTGGTCATGGCAGGCTTCCATCACATGGCGATTGCTCTCTCTCACCTTTCTTTCTTTTGGCTTCTAGTGACTGTGCCCTACATTTTTTCTGCTAAGTCCTCCAGTTACATGGATTAAGGCCCTGATTAAGTTTGGCCAAATCTAAACAGGATCTTCAAAGATAGTATTCACAAATTAGTCCCCACCTTAACTAATAATGTCTTTAAAGATCCTGTTTATAAATAAGTTAACGCTCACAGGACCAGGAGTTGGGACCTCAACGTGGTATTGGGGACATGACTCAATCCCCAACGCAGGTGCTGTTAGATAAGCTTTTATCTCTGTGCCTGGATTTTCTGATGATCAGCCTGCGTAATGCTCTAGCCCATGTTTCATTGATTAAAATTCCCATCTGTGCTTCTCTATACATGTTTGTAAAATTGAGCAGCGTTGTCAATGTATGGTTTCATTCATTCATAGTATAGATTTCTTACCAGTGACCAACATGCAATTCTTTTCTTAATACAGACTAATTTGAACAGACACAGTTTTTTGGTAACTTTTTAAAGAAAGTTGTTCACTGGGAAATGCATGTGATAAACTACCTAAAGGTAACTTTAGTTAAATATAAGTAAACTTTAGTTAAATATTAATTTACTCTGTGAGAGTGTATAGTGAAAGATGACTTGCAAATTATCAGAAATCTTAGCAAATTTTACATGGATATATTATATTTAGTTAATAGGGAAATTTACTGGAATATAAATTGTAAAGGAGATATTATAAGAAAAAGTGATTTTTTTCAGCACAAATAAAAAATTGCTTCTATTTTCTAATCTCCCTTTTAGGATGTGTTTAGCTTTCAAGTTTCTCCTAATATGAATCCTATCAAAATAAATGAATTGGCAATTCAAAAACGTTTGACTATTCACGGGAAAGAAGATGAAGTTAGCCCCTATGACTATGTGTTGCAAGTCAGTGGAAGAGTAGAATATGTGTTTGGTGATCATCCACTAATTCAGTTCAAGGTATGTGTATTAACTATCATTTACCAGAAAAGTGTGTGTGTATGTATGTGTTGTTGTTTTCTTTTTAAAGATTTATTTTTATTTATTTCGCCCCCACCCTTCCCCAATTGTCTGTTCTCTGTGTCCATTCGCTGTGTGGTTTTCCTGTGTGGTCTTCTGTGACGGCTTCTATCCTCATCAGCAGCACTGGGAATCTCTTTTTGTTGCGTCATCTTGCTGCATCAGCTCTCCATATGTATGGCGCCACTCCTGGGCAGGCTAAACTTTCTTTTGCCCTGAGTGGCTCTCCCTACGGGATGCACTCCTTGTGCGTGGGGCTCGCCTATGTGGGGAACACCCCTGTGTGGCAGGGCACTCTTTGTGTGCATCAGCACTGCGCATGGGCCACCTGCACATGGGTCAAGGAGGCCCGGGGTTTGAACCATGGACCTCCCATGTGGTAGGCGGACACCCTATCCATTGGGCCAAGTCTGCTTCCCTGTATGTGTGTTTTTAACAATTTTTATTTCTGATCATAAAAATGTGTGCCTGAGGTAGAATATCTGGAACCTACAGAAAATTATACAGAATTCAATAATATCCATATTTATTCTGTTCCAGAGATAACCATTTTTAACATTTTGACATATTTTTATCATTTTTCTTTGCAGTTATACATATTTTGGCTTAATGATTATGTTATATTTGTGTGTATAGATATGTGTGTGTGTGTTTCTACCTATCTGAACATGTACTGACTTTTTTATTTTTAATGTTATAATTACTTTTCTATAACATTATAAATTTTAAACACAGTTTATAATAGTTGCCTATTTCAACACATAAACATAATGATTTAGATATGAAATATTCTAGGGGAGTACAATATAAAAATTTCTGATTAGAGATAATCACTCACTGAATTATATAAAAATTTATTTGTTATTATTAGTCAGAAAATATAATACTGGAAATTTTCTTTGGGAATTAGAAAACCTTTCAGATGCAGTCTGTGATATTTATATGTTTAATTCTCCCTTTTCTCCCTTCCATATGTGGTAGGAATTTTGTAAGCTTCAGGTCTGACCATCTTCAAAAGCTTTCTTTAATCTTTGAGATATTTATTTCCATTTAATCATGAATCCTTTGAGTGTATGCATTATACACAGCATTGAACTGCCTTGAATTCCTCTTTTTTTC
Organism: Dasypus novemcinctus; assembly: GCF_030445035.2. Taxonomy (NCBI): domain Eukaryota; kingdom Metazoa; phylum Chordata; class Mammalia; order Cingulata; family Dasypodidae; genus Dasypus; species Dasypus novemcinctus. The sequence goes on along the minus strand of NC_080676.1, from coordinate 7,610,714 downwards.
TTTTAGTAAAATTGAGTTTAAATAAGGTACCTTCAGTGTAATATATCCCCCACCCCTACTCTACACACACATACACACACACATACTATGCTATTAAAAATAGGTTCCTGACTTTCCCTTCAAGGAACTTGATCTAATTTTTGAAATTACATTTGAAGATAAAAAATGGTGATTATATAAGAAATCATAGGTAAGTGATAAGTTAGAAGTAAATAGTAACAAGGTTTTAGAAAAATATATGATCACTCTTATTTGTGATTTTTAAGCAAGGAGCGATAACAGGTATGTCAAATATAAAAGTCTGTTTCCACATAAGGAAACAATATTAGCAGATAACAAGGGATTTTATACTGTTTTTTTTCAGATTTCTGTTGTGGCTCTTAATTTTGGGGTTTAATGGGTAAAAGGTCTAATAGCAGTTATAACGTCTGTGCACAGCTTTGTGAACAGGAGCATTTCTGATAGTAAGTGCTTGAACTATCGCCCATGAGAGGAAGAAGGAGGATGAAAAGTGCTTGGTGGGCAGCGTAGAATTATTGGCTGCTCCCCTTCGTGTTCTGCCACCATTTAAATAACTTCCTGCTGTGGGCCGTTGACCATGAGGTGCAGCGGTGCTCAGAGATGTATTCACCAAGTGCAATGAATGTCTCATGATGACGGAGGAGGTTGTGGTTATGGGAGGAGTGGGGGGGGGTAGGGGGTATATGGGGACCTCATTTTTTTTAATGTAACATTAAAAATAAATTAATTTTTAAAAAGATGAACATAAAAAAGTAATAAAATATCTGCACACCGAAGAAAAAAAACACTTCCTGCTCCTTTTCTTTAATACTTTGTTTACCTTAATTAGGGGATTTTTTTTTCCTGACCAACAAGTAGCATTTGTTATTACAAAGAAAAATAGAGGCATGTATGTTTATATTTTTGTTCAGGGTCATATGGAAGAGGAAATAGGCAATGGAGGCAAAGAATGTGAGGAGAATGGAATGATATATTACTTATTTCGTATAGAAAAGTTATTTATCATGCTATCATCTAACTTCTCCTGAGAAACCATTCTGGAAATGTTTTGATATTTGATGAAAAATGTATTTTTAATGGATCAGGATTGAATATAGTATATTGAATCACTTTTTATGTCTTCATGGAAATTTATTCTTCCAAGAAACATTGGGTTCCTATTAACGTTTGTTAGGAATCTTGAATAGTGTGACTAATCACCCCTTTTCTTATATAACTCAATGAAATTGGTCTGGTTTACTGGGAAAAAAACAGCATCAAGGTGGGGTGGCCAGTAGGTTTTGCCTGGAGGGAGAGTTTTGGTTGCTGGAGTCCTGTGGACGGTATCAGGGCCACTTCCAGGGTCCGTGGGAAAGTGTAAGCCTGCCACTTCAGGACATTAGGGCACGGCCACATGTATGCGGCACATTTGCTTTTCCTGGTTCTTTGTCCAAAGTGTGACTTTGGTGTCAAACACAGGTAGATTTTGCTAGGTCTTAAAGGCGCTAGATGTGTATGTAACTTAACTCTTCTGAGCTTCAGTTCTTTAATCTGTTAAATGGGGAATAATCTCTCTTGTAGAGTGACAATGAAAATTAGATATGGCATATAAGAAATGTCTGACTGCGTTCTTAGGTACTTAGCTTTCAATTAATGGTAGCTATTTTATGTGCTATAATTTTAGTTTCTCATTCTTAATATCAAGGTATCTCTTACATAAGATATCCTTTCGCTTTTGATGTAGTATTCAGCATAGATTTATTCTTCTATTGATTTCATGTTTGCTTGAAGATCTATATCTAAAGTGTGATCAATACTTTTTTTTCTTGCCGCTGTAGTATATCCAAAATTGTGTAATGAACAGGACTCTGCCACATTTTACACTTGTGGAATGCTGCAAGATTAAGAAGATGTATGAACAGGAAATGATTGCCATAGAGGCTGCCATAAATCGAAATTCATCTAACTTTCCTCTTCCTTTACCACCAAAGAAAACACGAGTTATTTCTGTAAGTTTCATGGGTGAACCTTTGGTGACCCCACAAAGCATGTGATTGTTAGGTTGTATGCTTTAGCCTCATGCATGTTTTCTTTCTTCACTTCTCCTTTTCTTAAGAACAATTCATATTTGCCAAAAATCTATCACCATTATTTAAAATTGATCTTTCTGGTCTATTCTTTTTCTGTACTCAAGTTATTTATATTTTTGGTGTTCTTTTGTAGCCATAGAAAAATGCCAACATATTAGAGATTCTTTCAGATTAGGTTTAAAACATGGGACTTGAATAAGCAGTTACTGACTAGCATAGAAAAGTTAGATGTGTAGAATTAATTGATTTACAGATACATTTCATTTCTATCAGGTTAACCTGGGTAGCTTTTTGGTCTAATTTTCCTTTCTTATTATTGAATCCTCCAGACTTTAAATTTATCAAAGCTGCCATTTTTTTTTTTTCTGATTGGAATATTCTGTGTTCATGTTTTTTGGAAGAGTGTCTTAACATTTTTAATTAGTTCTTCATACTTAGCAAATTTTATGTTTAACTGCTCCTTGATGATAAAGATGATATATTTACATTAATTTAAATGGTCACCTCTTAATTTATCTAAAGCTTTTAATATTATTCATTTGTGCTGTTTATTTTAGTGATATCTCTTGTCAGTAGTAGAATGCTGCCTGTTTGGCCAGGAAAACTGTTAGTGGTAATAATATTTAATATATGTAATTTTAAGTTTTTTCAGAGAACTGTGGTTTTTTTAGCATTTTGCCAGTAAGACGTCATGAGAACTAATAAGACAATGTCATTGCTAGCATAGAATATTTATTTATTTCATTAAAATACTCTATTTTATTGTTTTGCAGCATGTTTGGGAAAATAATCACCCATTCCAAATTGTCTTGGTTAAGGGAAATAAACTTAATACAGAAGAGACTGTAAAAGTGAGTATTTGCTAAGATTTGATTTCCACTGGCTCCATTCTTTGAATAACTTACTTATATGTTCAGTAATGCCACATAAGAATTAATTTTACCCATATTGATCTATTACATGAGAGCATGTAGCAATCTGTCATAGGACTATTGAGAATTTTTAGAAATGTATTCTTTGAAGAGTTAGAGATCCATTTGAAAGATTGACATCATTTTTCCATTTATGTAGAAGAAATTGCTTTAGATTAGAAATTCAGCAAGCAAAATTTAAGGCAAACTATGGGTCACATGTTTCTATGCAAGCTTACCCTCCTCTCTCAGCCTTTTTATTTTTATATTTTTAACTTGCTGAGCACAGGGAAAATGTAATACCATTTCCTGGAAGAAAATACATGACTACATTATAGACCACTAGTTGTTAACACATGGATATTTATTGCACAATCCCACACAGTTAAATAAAGTTCTCTCAAGGCATTTTGTCTCAAAGTGTAAAGCATGTATCCTATTTTGTTTGGCAAGAAATTGTGATAGTTTTATGGTCCAATAAAGAGATTCAGTCAGTTTGACTTGTTTGCTGGTATGATGATATATCTAGAAGCACCTTGCCAAAAATTACTAATGACTTGCTTTTATACATGTACCTCATTGGGCAGCTGCTATTAAAATAAGGGGTTTTGTCTAAATTTCTCAGCTAGATTTTTCTTTTTAATGAATGTGCTTATGGCCAGTTAGCCTCTGCTTTCTTTCTCCATGGTAATTCCTTTTTTTCTCTTTAAATTTAAATTTTCCTTTTTAATTTTTTTCAATTGCTAAAGTATAAAATGGTGGTTATAACAACTAAAAAAGTTCCGCACATGATTAATGAAAAAGTTCTAATCTCTCCTCCCCATCTCATTTCTACCATAAAGAATCAAGCTCAAAACAAGTCTTGTGAGTGTTCTTCATGTTTATACAAATATATATGGACTGGTTGATTTATAGGCAAAAAAAGATGATACATAAATTATTCTACAACTTATTTACTTTGTAATATATCTTGGACAGCCCTCTTAGTACTTTTTCAATAGAGTAGCTTGGTCATTTCAATCTTAAAGGCAGAAATCACATATTAGCTAATCGGTCCTCAAATTGTATATAGTATATTATATATACTATATGTGTGTGTATATATATATATATATATATATATAGTGATTTGTAGGTATAATTGTGTAATTTACATACCAATGAATAAGAATTTCTACTTGTTCTTCCAACTTTAAAGTTATTATATTTGTCTTCTGTTGATAATTTCCTCAGTTCTTTAAATTATTTGTACTTCATTTTTCTCCACAGCCCTTTGTTATTCAGTTTCTTTCTCAAAAAGATCAAAAAAGTCTTCACTATATGCTTTCTTTTTCTCTTGAGTACTGTACGTCATTCCTTTCCAGTGGTCAAAAAATCTAAAGTCATTTAACAATTACCATCATCTATTTAAAGCTGAATTGCTTCTATTGTTTATGGTCATATGTTCATCAGGACAAGAGACACAATGTCATGTACTCTCTAACGTCTCTCACCTCCCTACCTCCATCCCATCTAACCCCACTTAACTCTCTGTTCTTTCTCTCTTTCTCTCTTTTACTTTTTCATTTTTCCCCCAATAGAAATGTAAGTTGAAATTGAGTAATATACAGTTATGATATTGATATGACTTCTGTAGATATACTTCATTCTTTTAATGGTGTCATATGTTAGTAGATCGAGTGCAATGTTCAAGAGAAGTCTGCAAAAGGATAGTTTTATGTCAGTCTTTCACAGCTTTTTTCTTTCCTTAATATATTGGTTAGGACCTCCAGTACAATACAATGTTAGATAGAAAACACACTTAGTTTGTTCTGAATATTAAAGGAAAGTTTTCAGACTTTTACTTTTTTAAGATTTATTCCCCCCCCCCGTCCCCCTGCCACCCCATTGTCTGGTGTTTGTGTCCATTCACTGTGTGATCCTGGGACCTTCCGGAGTGGGAGAGAGGCAATTACTCTCTTGCGCCACCTCAGCTCCCTGTTCTGCTACGTCTTCTTATTTTCTTTCCTGTGTCTCTTGTTGCATCATCTTGCTGTGCCAGCTTTCCGCTTCGGTCGGCACTCCTGTATGGGGCAGCATTCCCACACAGGGTGGCATTCCCTTGTGGGCCAGCTCACTGCACTGACCAGCTTGCCCTCACCAGGAGGCCCTGGGCGTTGAACCCTGGACCTCCTGTATGGTAGACGGCAGCCCAACTGCTTGAGCCACATCTGTTTCCCCAGTCTTTTACTTTTACATACGATATTAACTGTGGGTTTTTTATAAATACCCTTTATTAGATTTAGGAAGCTCCCTTCTGTTCCTAGTTTACTGGGAGTTTTCTACTGAAAGAGAGTGTATTTTGTCAAATGCTTTTTGTGCGTTTATTGAGCAAATCATGTTTTTAAATTTTTTGCCTGTTAACCTTCCCCTAACCTTTCGCCTCCCCTCTTTTCAGAATGAGTTTGTTTAGGATTAGTATTTCTTCCTTCAATTTATTCTTAGCCATCTGGGTCTGGAGATTTCTTTATGGGAAGATTAATTAGAAATTTAATTTTTTAAATGGATATAGAAGTATTCAGGTTTTCTCTTTATTTTTGTGTTTGTTTTGGTAGTTTTGGTCCATCTAAGAATTTGTCGCTTATGTTTAAATACTTAAACACTTATTTTGTTTAAATATATTGTTTAATTTTGCTTTAAATAGAATTAAGTTTATTGGCATAAAATTCAGAAGAGCCCCTTCTCTTAGTTTTCTATTGCTTAACAAATTACCACATATATAGCCACTTAAATTAATTTATTAGTGTTAGTTCATTTCTGCAAATCAGAAGTCTGGGCAAGACATGGCTGATGAACTCCAGGTGGTGGTTGGACTGCGTTCCTTTTTGGAGGCCCAGAGGAGAAATCTGCTCCCAAACTGATTCAAGTTGTTGGCAATTGTAATTGTAGGATTGAGGGCCATGTTTCCTTTTTGGCTCTTGGCTGGGAGTTCCTCTCAGTTTCTAGAGGCTGCTTTCAGGTCATGGCTCTGTCTATCTTCAGATCCAACAATGGAGAATTTCTCAAGTCAAATTTTTTTCTTGCTTTCATTCCCCTTGCAGGAAGAGACCAGTCCCTAAAGGCTTAGCTAATTTGATTAGTTCAAGCCTCAGACAGTAATCTCCCTTAAAGTCTGTGGTGTCATATAATAAAATCTGATAATGGGAGTGAAATCCTTTATTTCAGTCTCAGAAATCATAGAGTCTGCATACCCACGGGTGGAAATCTTTAGAATCATATTAGAATTCTGCCTATGACACCCCTTGTCAACCTTGTGATGTCTGAAGGATCTGTGGTGATGCCTCTCTTTTATTCCTGGTAATTACTGTGTCTTCTCTTTTTTGGTTCTTTATCATTCTGTCAGTTTTGTTTTTGTTTTTAATCTTTCTTTTGGTTCTTTATCAGAGTTTTATCAATTTTATTGATCTTCACAAAGAAATAGCTGTTGGGTTAGTCTTTTCTCCATTTTCTGTTTAATTTACATTTGTTTTTTATTCTTTCTTTTTACTTAATTGATTTATTTGTTTCTCTTCTAGCTTTTGCAGACAGAACCTAGTGATGCTAGTTTTTGGTTCTTTTCTAATATTAGTGTTAAAACTACACATTTCCATCTAAGCCCCATTGTGTCTATTTCCCACACATTTTGATTGTTTTTATTTTCATTCACTTCAAGATTGTTTCTAATTTCTTTGTGATTTCTTCTTTGCCCTGTGGTTTATTTAGAAATGAGTTGTTTAATTTTCAGATATTTGGGGATTTTCCTCATATCTGTCTGTTTCTGATTTCTAACATAATTTGGGGGGGTCAAAGAAAATTCATTGTGTGATTTTCATCTTTTTTAATGTGAGGATTTTTTTTTTTTTTTTTTTTTTAGGTACTAGGGACTGGGGATTGAACCTGGGACCGCTACCCAAAGTTATTTTTATGTTTGTTTTGCTTGTTGTTTGGTGTGGGTTTTTTGTTTGTTTGTTTGTTTTAAGATTTATTTTATTTATGTCTCCCTACACCCTTATTGTTTGCACTTGCTGTGTCTGTTTGTTATTTCTTTAGGAGGCACTGGGACCAAACCCAGGACCCCTGAAGTGGCAGGGAAATGCCTAATTGCTTGAGCCACTTCCATTCCCTGCTTTGTTGTATCTCTCATGATTTTTTTATGTCTCTGGTTGCGTCAGCTTGCTGCACCTGCCTGTTGCATCAACTCACTGTCTTCTTTATGAGGCACCAGAACTGAACCAGGAACCTCCCATGTGTTAAGCAGAAGCCCAATCACTTGAGCCACATCTGCTTCCCTACTTATGGTTTGTTTCCATTTTCTTTAGGAGGCACCAGGAACCAAACCCAGGACCTCTCATGTAGGAAGCAGGCATTTAGCAGCTTGAGCCATATCTTTTCCCATATGAGGATTTTATTAAGGTTCAGCATTTGGTGTGTCATGGTGAATGCTCCGTGTTCAGTAGAAAACAATGTGTATTCTTTTGTTGAGTGGACTGTTCTCTGTCTATTAGGTGACAGTGGTTGATAGAAGTTCTAGCTAGAGCAATTAGGCAAGAAAGAGAAATAGAAGGCATCTAAATAGGAAAGGCAAAAGTAAAACTTTCACTAGTTGCTGATTCTATATTTAGAAAATCATAAAGAATCCACAACAAAGCTACTAGAACTAATAGTCAAGTTCAGTAAAGTGACAGGATACAAGATTAATACCCAAAAATCAGTAGTATTGCTATACGAATGATCGATCTAAGGAGGAAGTCAGGCAAAAAAAATCTCATTCACAATATAGACTAAAAGAATCAAATATTTAGGAGTAAGCTTAACCAAAGATATAAAGAACTTGTATTAGGAAAACTATGAAACATGGCTAAAAGAAACCAAAGAAGATCTAAATAAATGGAAGGACATTCCGTTTTCATGGACAAGAAGACTAAATATTGTTAATATCCAATTCTATCAAATTTATCTACAGATTCAACATAATCCCTGTAAAACTTCCAACAACCTTCTTTACAGAATTGGAAAAGCCAATTATCAAATTTATTTGGAAGAGTAATAGATCCTGAATAGGAGCTGGTGTGGTGGGCAGGTGCAGCAAGCTGATGCAACAAGATGACACAACAAAAGACACAGAAAGAGGAAAGGCAGTGAAGATACTTCAAACCAGGGAACCGAAGTGGATGAGGTGATTGACGACCTCTCTTTCACATGGAAGGTCCTGGGTTTGGTTCCCAGTGCCTCCTAAAGAGAGGACTAGCAGACACAGAGAGCAGACAGTGACCACAAACAAGGTCGGGGGATAAATAAATAAATTTTAAAAAATAATTTTTTTCTTACAAAAATTTTTTTTTAAAAAAAGATACTTAGAGTATAGAAATGTCACATGAAAAATATAGGGAGTTCACATATGCCCTGTTCCCCACACCTCACACATTTTCCCACATTAACAACATCCTTCATTAGTGAGGTACATTCATTGCAATTGATGGACACATTTTGGAGCATTGCCACTAAGCATGGATTGAAGTTTACATTGTAGTTAACACACTTTTCCACCCAATTCTGTAGGTTATGGCAAGATTTATAATGACCTATATGTATCATTGTAATTTTCATTCAGAACAATTCCCAAAAATGCCCCTGTATTATAGCTGTTTTTCCCTCTCCCTCCCTTCAGAACCTCCATTGGCCACTGCTTCCATATCAATGATATAATTTCTTCCATTGCTAGAATTACAGTAAGTCCATAGCAGAGTACCAGTCTACTTTATTCTACAGTTCGTTCCCCCGTCCTGAGGATTCTGGAATGGTGATGTGCACTCCACCTCTAATTGAGAGGGGGCTGCAATCCCATGGGGCTGGTGGATGGGACTCTTGCTTGGAGTTGTAGATTCTTGGTTCCTTGGTGTGGTAGTTATCCATCATCACCTCCATGTTAGTTGTCCTGGGTAAGGCCAATGAACTGGAGAATAGATGTTGGAACTCCACTGAGATTCAGGACCAAGCTGGCTGGCACAGGGAGAGACCAAAGATTTAAGCCTCTTGGACACAGCATCTACCAATTCTAGTATTAATTATAGGTTCAAATAGAAGGACGGAAGAGTCATGTGTAGGGAAACCACAACTGAGTCCAACTCTGTCACTTCTGGGGAGCATAAGTTCCAAAGTAGTGCCCGCTGGCAAAGTACCAAACTCCAGAGCTATCTTTCCCAACTATAGAGTCTGGGTGTCTCCAGAGCCCTCAGGAGCCCTGCTGTTTGGGGTAGTATCTACTTTGGCAGTCAAAGAGATCCTGCTGAGACGTGCATAAGCGTAACCTCTGGAATGACCTCCTGACTCACTTCGATGTCTCATAGCCATATAAACTCACTTGTCTTTACCTTTTCCCCCTTTTGGTCAAGGTCTTTTTCTAGTTTCATTGCTACTTGGTGCATGGTAGTAATCCCTCAGTGCCGGGGAGGCTCATCACCAGGAGTCATGTCCCATGCTGGGGGGGAGGTAATGTAATTTTATGCCAAGTTCAGCTTAGAGAGAGACCACATTTGAGCAACAAGGAGGCTCTCAGGAGGCAATGCTTAGGCACCCTGTAATACTAGGCTCAGTTTCAGTTTCAAGAGTAAAGGTTCATATGCATAGTCATCAGTATCAGTGGACCATCCTCCTTCACTAGTCATTGTCCTGTACTTGGGGGATTCTTGCTGATCAATTAGAGAACGTGGCAGAGCTCCCCAGGATGAGAATTTGATATTCCTTCAGTTATTGTGTGAATGTCCACCTATCGTGACAATGCCCCATGAACAATTGAACACATTATATGCCTTTTAGGTATGTCCAGATGAACTTCCTCCCATGTATCACCCCTCTCTGACAAACTGCACCTATGTACCTCCCCTGCCACTGTTGTTAACCCTTCTGTGATACAAAACTTCTTCAGAAATAAAGCCAATAAAATATTCAAATATAATTAATAAAATGAAATAATAATGATAGTTTTAAAATAAAATAGAAAAAATTTAAAAAATAAAAATGGAAGAATAAAAATAATGGGAAAAGATTTAGGTTTTTTTTTTACATTTTCCCTTTCATAATTGTAAGATCTGTTGTCCTATATATACATAACATTGTCTTCTGTTTATTCCCCAGTATCTTACTTTTTTAGGTTATTTTTTTCATTTTGTCCTCAAAGAAGTTTTAGGTTACAGAAAAGTCCAGTACCAAATACAGGGGACTCCATATACCCAAAATCCTTCCCCCTTTCCCCCATCTCCTATTAATAATATTTCATATGTGAATGGTACGTTTGTTACAACTGATGTACAAATATTGAAACATAGCTACCAACTGTGGTAAATGGTTTACATTATGGTTTACGTTTTGGACTGTACACTTTTATAAACTTCGATGCAATTCAACATGGCCTGTATCCATCATAGCAATATCATGTAGAACGCTTCCATCTCTCCCCAAATGCCCACAGTTCCATCTAGTCTATATCTCCCTCCCCCTCCCATTGGGGCCCACAGCAACCACCAAGCTTCTCCTTAAAGGAAAAAATTGATAGTTACTTACAACGACCCTGAGGGCTTTACACCATGGTCTGCTCTCCCCTATTAGCTACTGCCCATGTTCTCCTCTATTTGAAATTATAGTGGGCCTCCCCAGGATGGGAGTCCGTCCACCTTGCCATTTATTATGTAAAAAAAAAAAAAGAAAGAAAAAAGATATGTTGACCAATAGAATAGAACTGAATGTTCATAAATAGATCTTCACATTTATGCAAGGTGATTTTTCACCCAGCTGGATCTTCAAGATCTTCAAGATCTTATGGAAGGCAGTGGTTTCTTAAACCTTGCATGAAAAGCACAAGTTACAAAAGGAAAAGTGGACAAGATTTCCTCAAACTTAAACACTTGTGCTTTAAGGACTTCGTCGAGAAAGTGAAAAGGCTGCGTTCACAATGGGAGAAAATATTTGGGAACCACATATCCGGTAAGGGTTTGATATCCATGTTATGGAAAGGGATCGTAGAATCCAATAATAAAAAGACAAGCCAATTAAAAAATTGGCCAAAGACTTGAATAGACATTTCTCCAAAGAAGAAATACAGATGGCCAAATAGCACATGAAAAAATATCCAACATCATTAACTATTAGGGAAATGCAGATCAAAAATGCACTGAGATGTCATTTCACACCTTGTAGAATGGCCATCATTCCAATAACAGAAAACTATAAGTGCTCTAGTATATATATATATATTTTTAAAGATTTTTAAAAATTTATTCCCCCCTGGTTATCTGCTCTCTGTGTCCATTTGCTGTGTGTACTTCTGTGTCCACTTGCCTTCATGTCAGTGGCACCAGGAATCTGTGTCTCTTTTTGTTGCGTCATCTTGCTGCATCAGCTTTCCGTGTGTGTGGCACCACTCCTGGGTAGGCTATACTTTTTTCACACAGGGTGGCTTTCCTTGAGGGGCGCACTCCTTGTGGGTGGGACTCCCCTAGTTGGGGACATCTCTGTGTGGTGCAGCACTTCTTGTGCGTATCAGCCCTGCTCATGGGCCAGCTCATCACACAGGTCAGGAGGCCCTGGGTGTGAACCCTGGACCCTCCATATGGCAAGCGGACACTCTTTATCAGTTGAGCCAAATCTGCTTCCCTCTAGTATATTTTTAATTTCATCTATCGTGCCTTTCATTCCCATAAGATTTGTTGTTTTACTTTGCATGCTTTCACATTCTTTATGCTCACCCAGTGTTTTTTATTTATCCTTATATTCTTTCATCTCTTTTGACTTATTTAGGAGATTTGTTTGAATGTGTCTGGTATTCTAAATTTTTCTCAAGTCCTGTATTTCCTCTGACTTTTTAATTTGTTCCTTTGGGCCATATCTTCCTGTTTTTTTGTATGGCTTGTAGTTTTTTCCCCTGATACGTGGGCTTCTAATTATCTTGATGAATTTACTCTGAAGTTCACTTTCTTTCCCTTGTCGAGGATTTTGTTTATTGGCTTTGTGTTAAGGCTCTACTTTGCCACTTAGTTCATCAGTATTTCCCAGCCAAACTTGCTGGAAACCAAAAATGAGCGCAGACCAGTTCCAAAGGGCCCTAGAGAGACAGTCAGGAAAGATACGAAAAATACTTTTCTCCACTCCTGGGGGGTACTTTCCTGGCCTGCCAAGCACATGGCACTCTTCAGCAAACTATTCCTTGCAGCCCTAAGAAGGCAGGGTATTTTTTCTGCCTGCTCTGATGGCAGAATCAGTGGTATAGCAGTACCTCTCTGGGTCAGGGTAAAGCAGCTAGACTCAGCTGTCTAAATTCTCCAGCCAAAAGTTGGATCAGTGCTGGGCCATATCCCCCGCTCATCTTGGAGAGAAGGTTTTCTGAGCCCTCCGGTCTGCTGTAGCCCACGAGGCGGAGACCAGACCTAAAGCAGCTTGCCCTCGGGTTGGGTGATGGGCCACTGCCCCCAAGGCTGAGGGAGTTACAGTCTCTCACAGTGGTTTCTCAGTGTCGTTGTCCCTAACTTCCCTGGATGCTGCACAGAATTTCCCTTGGTCTCCAGAGTCCCAGATTGGTTGTGTCAGGAAGTTTCTACCTGTCCACTAGTGTTTTTGGAAGAGGAATGAGCCATGCAGCTTACTATTCAGCCATCTTCCTGTAACTGAGCTAGATGCTTTTTGTAGTGTTGTTATCTTCCCAATATTAATTAAGTCTTCAGTCCATGAACACAAGTGTCTTTCAGTTTGTTTAGATCTTCTTTACTTGCTTTCAGTATTGTTTCATAGTTTTCATTGTACAAGTCTTGTGCTTCCTTGGTTAAGTTTTTCCTAAGATTTTGTTCTTTTTTTGATGCTATTAAAATGGAATTATTTTCTCAAATTTCCTTTTTGGATTACTTATTGTTAGTGTTTAGAAGAACAACTGATTTTTGAGTGTTGGGTTTTATATCTGTAACTTTGCTGAATTCATTTGTTTAGCTCTAACAGTTTCTTGTTATGGATTCCTTAGGGCTTTCTAGATAGAAGATTGAGTCATCTGCCAATAGAGGTAGTTTTACTTCTTCCTTCCCAATGTAAATGTCTTTTATTTATTTTTATTGCCTAATTGCTCTGTCTCAAACTTCTCCTACTCTGTTGAATTAAAGTGGTGAAAGCGGGCATCCCTTCCTTACTCCTGATCGTCTGGAAGCATCTTTCATTCTTTGACCACTGGGTATGATATTAGTGGTGGGGTTTTCTACATGGCTTTTGTCATGTTGAGGAAATTTCATTCTATTCCTAGTTTGGGTGTTTTCAACTTGAAAGGGTGTTGATTTTTTGTCAGCTGCTTTTTTCAGCTTTAATTGAGATGATTACTTTTTTCCCCCTTTATTCTGTTAATTTGGTATATTATGCTGTTTTTCATATTTTGACCCATCCTTGCATTCTTGGGATAAATCCCATGAGGTCATGGTGTGGAATCCTTTTAATATGCTGCTGGATTTGATTTGCTGGGAATTTCTTTTTTTGAAGGATTTTTGCATCTCTTCATGAAGGACATTTGTTTGTTTTCTGGTAGTGTCTTTGTCTGGCTTTGGATAAGTATAGTGAAGTCAGTGGAATAAGTATATGATAATGGTTTTTATACTTAATGTCTTTGTTTCTTTAGATAAGTTCATACTTTATAGTTCCTGGCATCTGTACCTATATGTGATTTAATATCTTCTTTACTTGGTAAGATATGTGATTTAATATCTTCTTTACTTGGTAAGATAAAAAGAGGTTAAACTCACTGTAGTTTTAAATGAACCAGTGTAATGTTTACGTACATTCTAATCATTCTGTGGATAAATAGGTTTTCTAAAGTTGGTGTGATTCTTCTCCCAGTATATATTTCTTCATTCTCTAAAACTGAGTTTTTTTCAGTGATGCAGTATTCATGATTCTGTATTTGTTTTTCCCATTACAGGTTCACGTTAGGGCTGGACTCTTTCATGGTACTGAGCTCCTTTGTAAAACTGTCGTAAGCTCAGAGATATCAGGAAAAAATGATCACATTTGGAATGAACCACTGGAATTTGATATTAATATTTGTGACCTGCCACGGATGGCTCGATTATGTTTTGCTGTTTATGCAGTTTTGGATAAAGTGAAAACAAAGAAGTCAACTAAAACTATTAATCCCTCTAAATATCAGACCATAAGAAAAGCTGGAAAAGTGGTAATGATACATTGACTTTTGAAAAATTTTAAGCATTAATAAAATTTTAAGACCCTTTGAAGTGAATTGGTTAATATTAATTAAATTATATCATAATTTTGGAGACTAGGCACTGATTTCAAGGAGACAATAAATCCATTTTTTGTTCTGTCATGAATTTCTCTTTTGTCAAATTATTTTTGTAAAGATTATGCTATAGGTTTTCTATTATAAATATGTTTTAGAAGATATAGATAAAAAAAGATTTAAAAAATTACAGGGTCATAGTCCTTTGAAATTTCATGGCCCAGATATGTTTGAGATTTCAGAATTTTGTGCAATTTATAAAAAGAATTGCTTGTACCTCATTTAACATACTTGTGGGGTTTGGGGCACAAATCTGCAATGAAATCCATCAGTATTTGGCAGTGAAATATGTGAATATTCACACTTCATATTTTCAGATATGATTTGCAGTAAAGTAAATTATGAACAAACTTAGTTGTCAGAGCTTCTTGAATTTTGAAATGATGGATAAAGGATACTGGACATGTTCTCATATTCTTTTCCCCATTTCATATTTTTATGGAAGTGTTTTTCATTTTCTTCAGAAAATTTGGAGGGAGCAGGATGAAAATAAGAATTTTATAAAACCTAGTTACTACATTTATGTATACACATTTCTACGCCTTTATTCTTTAACATGACAATGAAAGCATTTCCTCTGGTTATTATCAAAGATTTTTTTCTATGAATAAATTTTAATGACTAAAAAGTCACAAAAGGGTTACCTAATGTTCCTTAGTGTTTTTTCCCCTTCTTACCTAGAATTTTACTCAAAACATTTTACTATTTATAGTTTAATAAAAATGTTTTAGTACCTCCATAAAAGTTCTACCACCTTACTGCTTTCTTTTTAGAGATATAAATTCTATAATACCTAGAGACAGTGCCCATTTCTTCATTTAGATTTATAAAGGCAGAGAGCTCTTAAAACATAAAAACCTGATATATTACAAATTTTCTTGAATCATTAAAAGTTTCTCATTTTCAATGACTGTACAAAAATATTCTATTTTATAAATATCATATTTTGGGACATTAATTGGCTTTTAGGTTTTTCTGTAGATATTGTAAATATTTTGAACATTTCTCTATGTAAATCTTGTTCCCACTTTGGATAAGTTTCTTGGATTTCTAGAATTAGCCTTCCTGAAACAAAGTGCTTAAACATGTTTATACTAAATTCATTCTTAGCATATTTATCCAGTGGTATCTTTTTCAACAGCATTATCCTGTAGCATGGGTAAACACAATGATTTTTGACTTTAAAGGACAGCTGAGATCTGGAGATATAATGTTGCACAGCTGGTCTTCATTTCCTGGTAAGATTTACATCCTAATCCTTAGTGTTAAAGAGTAGTTTTTGTCATATGAACTACTGAATGTTTTTTTATTACTCATCATCCTTTCAATTCAGTAATGAATCATCATTTAGTATCTTTACTGTTTATCCTAAATGTTGTTTTCACAAATTTTAAATGTAATTTAAAAAGTGATTTATATCTGAATGCAGTTCTAAATATTTTGAGAAATTCTCCCAAGGAACAAAGTCTTTTTCATAACAACCTCTGTTAATTCTACTGCTACTTTTTTATTAGTAAAAGGAATATTCACTAATATGGGGAGAGTAATAAAAATATTCCTTAGTTGGCATTAGGCTGACATTTGAGGTACGTGGCGTACCTACTACATGTCCGTATTTCTCAAGGTATACAGAGTACCCCTATGAGGCAGGTAGTTTTATTACCCATTTTTCAGATGAGGAAATTGAAGTTCGGAGTGCAGAAGTAAGTTAGTCAATCTTAACACAATTGGTTCAGACCTAGGCTTTGAATGAAGTACCGGCCTAATTCTTTCCAATATGCCATACTGCTTTCCTTTGAATTATAACAGTGGTTTTCTGTTCTTTTTATTTCTTTCCCCTCCCCCCCAGTTGTCCGCTCTCTGTGTCCATTTGCTGTGTGTGCTTCTGTGTCTGCCTCTATTCTTGTCAGTGGCCCGGGAATCTGTGTCTCTTTTTGTTGTTCATCTTGCTGCATCAGCTCTCCGTGTGTGCGGCGCCACTCCTTGGCAGGCCGGGCTTTCTTTTGCACTGAGTGGCGCTCCCTACAGGGCCCACTCCTTGCATATGGAGCTCCCCTATGCAGGGGACACCCCTGCGTGGCAGGGCACTCCTTGTGCGCATCAGCACTGCGCATGGGCCAGCTGCACACGGGTCATGGAGGTCCTAGGTTTGAAACCGCAGACCTCCCATGTGGTAGGCAGATGCCCTATCCATTGAGCTAACTCTGCTTCCCTTCTTCTTTCTCCTTCAAAATCGATTATATTTTGTAAAATTGTGAACTTTTTGAGTATTTGAATAAATTATGTTGTAGATGATAAATATTTAAGAATGCTCATATATTAGCAGTTGCCCTCTTTGAAGTGTTTTTGGAAAATTATTTCTCTGCTGACACATTTACAGACTCTTCACATTCTAACATTTGTGAATGTGTATGTTCACCAATCACATCATTTCTGAAATACAGAAGGGATATGCATTGACATTTCTTATGAGAAATTATATCTTCACGGTAGAATAAAATTTATGCAGTTAAGTGCTAATACTTTTTAAAACGTCTTAATTTAGACTCATGCTCTTTTTAACATTGTTCAGAATCACCAAGCAACTTGCCTGGTATGGTTAGTGAACATTGGTTTTTGGTGGTATTAATTTGGCATACCATCAACCTGACTTCATATCTAAGAAATTGTCAGATGAGAAATAATAAAGGCAACTAGCTCTATATGTATTACCTCTAGAATTCTCATATTTATCCCAGAGAGGGCGAGTAGTAAATGAACTACAAATAACTCATTTCATCATTACAAAGTATATAATTACATTTATTGGTTTCTTTTTTTTTTAAATAAATTTTTTCTCTTTTAAGATTTATTTCTCTGCCCTTCCTCCCCTCCCCTCTCTCCCCCCTGTTGTCTGCTCTCTTGTGTCTATTTGCTGTGTGTTCTGTGTCTGCTTGCATCTCCGCGGTACTGGAAATCTTTATCTCTTTTTGTTGCATCATCTTGATACATCACCTCTCCGTGTGTGCAGTGCCACTCTTGGGCAGGCTGTGCTTTTTTCGTGCAGGGTGGCTCTTCTTGCAGGGCATACTCCTTGTGCATGGGGCTCCCCTACGTGGGGGACACCTCTGTGTGGCAGGGCCCTCCTTGCATGTGGCAGCACTGCACGTGAGCCAGCTCACCACACAGGCCAGGAGGCCCTGGGTTCAAGTCCTAGACCTCCTATATGGTAGGCGGATGACTATCAGTTGAGCTACATCCACTTCCCTATTGGTTTCCTGTGTATCTTTCCATAATTATTTTTTTACACAAAATAGCATATTATATACAGTGTTCTGCTTTTCTTTTTTCTCCCTATTACTACACAGGCAACTGCTTTACTTACTTTTCTTTGTATCGTTCAAATGGTGCTATAATGAATAACCTCGCTTATGTTCAGGTATATCTCTAAGGTAAACATACAAAAGTGGGTTTGTCGAGTCAAAGAACTTATAATCTTGATAAATAATCACCAAATAGCTCTCCAAATGAGATTGTATCAGTATGTTCTCTCCACTAGAAGTGTGAGTACCTTTTTGCAATCACTTTTGAGTAGTATTACCTCCATGTCTTTGGGGTTAAGAGAGTCAAAATGATGCATTTCTTAGGACAGGTAAGTATAATGCTACTAGATAACACAAGTATGATATTGTATTTTGATGAGAAATCATTTCTAGAATTATATAGTGTTAGAATTGCCCCCATCCATTTGACAATTCAGTATATGAGATCAGTATTAAACAAGATGACCAAAAAAATTAAGGAGCTGAAACTCCTAAATGCTTTGTAAATTTTTTGCCAGATTCAAGAGATAATTCTGAGTGTGTATCCTTTCTGGATATTAGGTGTAGACAGAATGGACTTTATTTTTTTTCCTTAGTTGTGTCAGGAGAATAATTGTGCTAAAAATGTAAGAAAAGAGAAACTAGTTTGGAGAGCAGAGACCTTAGTTTTTTTTATTTTTAAAGAAGCTTTAGATTATATAAATGTTATATCAAAAATATTGGGCATTCCCATATACCCCATCCCCTCCTCCTCCCATGCTTTCCTCCCACATCTTTCATTAGTGTGGTATGTTTCTTACAATTGATGAACACCTATTAAAGCATTGTTGCTAACCATGGATTGTATTTTTATAGTTTACACTTTGCAGCACACAATTTTATAGGTTTTGATAAAATGTATAATGGCCTGTACCCGTCATTTCAATGTCATGCCGGATAATTCCAATATCCCCCAAATCCCCCCTTTCATCTGTTCTTCCCTCTTCCTCCCCTCAGAAGCTCTGGTGGCCACTGCGTTTCTATCAATGTTACAAGTTCTTCCATTGTTAGAATAATAAGCCTACTTTAGTCCATTCTTGCATTCTCCCTTATGTTTGTTTATTCCTCATTTTGGGATGGTGATGCCCCCTCTGGTTCTGATTGAGAGGGTCCTTAGATCCCATTGGGCAGATGGAGGGAACTGTCTCGCTTGCAGTTGTAGATACTGTTTTTGGGGGGTGGGTGTTGTCCATCATCATCCTTTTGTTAGTTGTCCTGGATGAGTCCAATGAACTGGAGAATAGGTGTTGCAACTCTGCTGAGATTCAGGGCTCAACCAGCACATAAACACACCAAAGATTTAAGTCTCCGGGACTTACATTTAACTAGTATAGTACTTATTATAGGATCAAATAAAAGAGGCTGAAGAGTCATGTATAGGTAAATTGAAAACGAGTCTAAGTCCATTTACATTGGGGGCATGTATTCTAAAATAAGGCCCACTGACAGGGTGCCAAATTCCTGAGCTTGCTGCCCTGCCTGGAGTGTCTTGATGTCCCCAGGAGCCCCACTGTCTGAGGCACTGTTTACTGTGGCCGTCAGTGGGATCCTGCTGAGACGTGCATGAGCATAACCTCTGGAATGACCTGACTCTCTTTGAAATCACTTAGCCATAAAAACTCATTTGTATGTAATGTTTCCCCCTTTTGGTCAAGAAAGTCCTTAGATTTTACTGCTGTTTCTCATCTTGAGATTATTGTATCTTTAGCAATTTTCCTATCTGTGAAATGAGAAAGTTATATTAGATGAAAACATAAAAAAACAAAAATATTGAATAATGAAAAATAAAAACAAAAAATACAAAAACAAGTTTTTTAAAAAAATCAATATATTCGATGAATTACAGGGTTTTTGACAACATTGAATTCTACAGTCCCATGCACAAATCTGGGAATGGACCATGTTTAGGGTGATAGGGAAGGAAGAGGAAGGAGTGTCTTGAGGAAGGAAGCTGTTAGTATGGTAAAAGGAGTATCACTTGAATGGAGTGTTAATGAAATTACAAGAGTGTTTAACTCTGTCAGCAGTGATAAGATAATAAAGGAGTGTTAACATTAGATTTAGCAAGAAAATTGTAATTGATGGCTCTCAAAATAACAGTGTGGGTACTGTGATGACCATGAAAAACAGATTATATTTGATTAAGAAATCAATAGACAGTAAGAAAATCATGATAATTCCTATGGTCTGCCTAATATTGATGAAGAAAGAACAGTTCCAAATAAGATTTTTTCAGGATTGAAGAAAGAGGTGAAGTAACCATTAATTTTTGTTAACGTTCTCAATTTAAAGATGTATGCAGACTCAAATTCAGATTTTGTTCCAAGCATTAACAGAAAATTAGATCCTCACTAATACAATTGTCTGTCAAACCTTCCTTCGATGACATACTTCTTAAGTAGTTTTCATGGTGGAAAATCCATTAAACTTTTGCTTTAGTGTAGTTTCAAAAACATTTTCTTAAGAATCAAAATTACTTTTATGTTTTAGATGAACTTGAAGAAATGTTGAATCCAATGGGAACTGTTCAAACAAATCCATATACTGAAAATGCAACAGCTTTGCATATTAAATTCCCAGATAATAAAAAGCAACCTTATTATTACCCTCCCTTCGATAAGGTAAGCTGATTATTTAAAGGACCATTTTGTATGAAATAATTGAATTATTAGTTCCCGGTTCTATATGTTTGTAGTTTAAGCACTATATATCTTTTCTCTCAAATCTTCACATTCATTAACAACTTGGTTTGTTGGGAAGAATACTGAGCAGGTAGTCCACAGACTTCATTCGTTCATTCATGAGGCCAGTAAAAAGAATTTATTGGGAAGTGGAGGAAAAGAACAGAGCTTGCTGAGAAATGGGAGAGAACAGAAATACACATCGAGATTTGGTGCGGGCTCCTCTAGACCAAGAGAGAGGGCTTTGGCTCCACAAACTTCACTAAATCCTGCCTTTATTACTGACCATGGAAGATGTGGCATCTCTGGAGTTCAACATTCTCATTTATGAAATGAGGATATCAAAACCACTCTTTGAAGTTCTTTGAAACTTGAAAAGGCTGTAAATGTATTCACACGCAACCCTAAACATATAAACGTTCAGTGAGACTGCCCAGCATATTGGTTAGAATCTGTGGAGACAGTCACTGTCATGTTAGAGTCTGTATTCATAGAACAGATGGCTTATGTTACATATTGCTATTAGCAGGATTTCCTCTGATACTCTTACTTCCATAGATTCTATTTAGCAAGTGCTTCCATTTTTAAACACATTTTCTTAGTATACAAGTTGCATGTCTCTGGAATAAGGAGTTAATCTGGTGAGAACTTTGATAATTTACCTAAGAGCTAAGCTGTTACATCCTTAGGTTTAGCGTTCCTTGTTTTAGGTTGATTGGTGCTGATTTTTATGCTATCTCTTTGAACAAATTCTCAGAATAAAACAAGAATTTATTTCCTTTTAGCTGTTTTCATGCATTTGAGAACAAGCTGCTTTTAAAAATTGACATTATCCTAAATGCTTAAATTAGTTCACCTCTAAACTTCACTGTATTTCAATGTTCCCCACAACCAGATGTTTATAGAATAAAGGTATAAGCAGTATGTACGTTATTAAATTGATGTAGCCTATTACTTCCCCTCAAGAGGTACATTTTAATTTTATTTTAGTGTTTCTCTCACCAATGATAGCCAACTAAATTAAATTTTGTGATTGTTCCAATAGAAATGCCAAATGTACTGTGGACCGTATTCTTTAGCATACAGTCAATAGAAAAAGGTATATTTTGACTCCTCTATTACATTTATGCAAGGGCTTAGTAATACCTTAGATAGGAATTTAACGATAAGCCATAGTTATTTGTGATACATTTAATGGTCCTAGCTATGACTATTATGGTGTGTTCGGCAATCAGTTATAGTTTCTTTTTCAGTCGAATGAGATGCATTTGGAACATATATTACTAATATAATATCCTGGGAAAATATAAATATTTTAAATTCATATTTTAAGAGAACTGTTTCCTTAAAATGTTCTATTTCAATATTGCTTGTTGTTCCAGGTATCTGCAACTGGTCACTAAACTTTCTCTCTACTTTTCTAATCCCTTGAGAACTCTGATCAAGTAGTCTGGCAGTATTCTCTGCCAGAAGATGATCAGTTTGGGATGGAGATTTTAGTCTTTTTGTATGAATATGTATAAATATGTTTATATTTATTGGTTGTCCTTTAATTTTACAAGTTATATTTGGTTACTGTAAAAAAATATCAAATAATACAGATGTAAAAAGTGGAAGTTCTCCAAATTCTATTCTTTTTATTTAATTAGTATTTATTGCTGTAACAACTTGCATACATTTTGCTCTTCAACTCAGTTTTAGGGTTATTGTTTAATTTTAATAAACATAATCTAATTTTTGCCATCAACATCCCTATGAAGTCAGATGGGAATTATTACCATAGTTTACACATGAGGAGAAAGAAATTGTTCCCCAAAGGTTATATAACTCAGCTGAAGGACTTGGACTCCTGATTCTTTAGACATTATTATTTCTACTGGACTAGTTCATTCCCATCCTTTCATGAATGAAAGCCTTTTTCTGAACCTAATGATTTAAAAAATTTTTAGGCTCTCCTTTGTCATACTTCTACTTTTAATATCTGTTACTTGAGAAAAAAAAACATACTGACAAAAACATTTTACATTTAGTATCTCTTACATGCATTTGTATTTTCTTAAACAGGACACACCTATATTTCAGAAAAGGTTTGACATGTATATGCAAGACACTGTTTATTTTATCTACATACAATGTTTAGGGCACCCAGTGATTCACAGTCCTTACAATGATACCATTGTTTCCTGCCTGTCTAGAGCCTGAAGGCTGAGATGCGCTGTGTAATACCATTTTGCTTTTAAAATTCATGTTTCCCATATAAAGTATAAAAATGGCACACTATATATAGTCCTTTATAGTCAAAGAACAAATATAGTAATTTACGCTTAAAATTTATTATCTTTAAAAATTTTTTTAAACAGATTATTGAAAAGGCAGCTGAGATTGCAAGCAGTGATAGTGCCAATGTATCAGTAAGTATCATGGGTTTAAAATGGCCCTTTCTTATTATAGTTATTAGCATCATTAGGTACTTTCATCTCATTTATAGTAATGTACTTGTGGGAGACCATAACTCATATGTACAAGAACAGTCTTATCATGTACATGAGTATGTATGCTCTGTTGTTTTGTTAAATAGCAGCTCAGTTTGTGAGTGGTCTGTATTCAGTGGATAAGCCCTGTTCTGATACAAGCACAGGTTCAGCAGCTGATCTGTGAATGATACTGCAGCATCATTATATTGTCTTTGAATGAGGAGGCTGTAATTTTGCTTATTTCTCTCTCTTGTAACAGGAGGTATAAGCAGGACAGTCTCTGTAGTCAAGGAGACCCAGGTTCATCCATCATGGTGGTCTGTCATACTTAACGTAGTGTTTGTTTTGTTTTGTTTTTTAAATATATGTATTTTAAAGATACTTAGATTACTTAAGTGTTACATAAAAAATATAGGGATTCTAACATGTAGTTTTTACCTTGTGGTTTGATACTGTTGTTCCAGCTTTTTCCATTGCTGTATTCCATCCATCATGAGCAAGAAAAGCAGTAATAGAACACACACCCTGTTCTTTTTTAGGGTATCATTTGTATGCATTACTTGAGCGCACATTCACTTGTCTAGAATTTATTTACATGGCCATACCTAACTGAAAGTGAGGCCAGGAAATGCAGTGTTTAGAGGGCAGTCTTGTGCTAGGTTAAAATTAAGAGTTTGTAGTGCTATAGGAAGAAGGGGAGAATTGATGTGGAATAGCAAACAGCAGTCTCTACTGTATACACTAGTCCCATTGTTTCTGCTCAGAGTCGACAAGTCTACAAAATGCATTACTTAGTTGACTTGCTTTACAATATATATATTTCTGTTATCTATGTTCTTAATTATATTTTTTATTTTATTTATTCTTTATAGCAATAATTCCCTAAAATTTGCCAAGCTGCAATCTGATATTCTGGTCTCCTGCAGTCAGGTTACTACTCTCTAAGTGTCTCCAGCAAAAACCATTCTGCTGAGAAGCCAGGAGGCAAAATGGAGACAATGTGTGTTTTTCTCATTCTCACAGAATCATAGCACTGTTAAATGTGTTTATTTGGAAATGTCTGACCTAGCCTTTTTTTTTTTTAAGATTTCTTTTATTTATTTCTATCCATCATCCCCCCCCCCCCCCCCCCCCGTTGTCTGCTCTCTTATGTCCATTCCCTGTGTGTTCTTCTGTGTCTCTTTTTGTTGTGTCATCTTGCTGTGTCAGCTCTCTGTGTGTGCAGTGTCACTCCTGGGCAGGCTGTGCTTTTTTCGCTTGAGGTGCACTCCTTGTGCGTGGGGCTCCCTAGACGGGGGTCACCCCTGTGTGGCACAGCACTCCTAGCATACATCAGCACTGCGCATGGGCCAGCTGACCACATGGTGTGAACCCTGGACCTCCTATATGGTAGGCGGGCGCTCTATCAGTTGAGATACATCTCCTTCCTAGCCTGTCTTCTGATTTACTATTTAGAGCTCTACTTACACTGTAGAAGTTCCTCTCTTTTTGCATTTCTGCCAATAATTGTAATGCAGTGTAATGATCTTTTTAATATATCAATCTAGTGAACCAAGCAACAGTGACATTATTAGGATTTTTTTTGGAGGGGGGGATTTCTTTTTTTCCTGGTTATATTGCCACCTCCATTAGGAATTAAATAATCTTTCTGGTGCTGGTTTTCCTCACATGTTTCATATTTCTTAGTTTAGCTGCTCTTACACTTGAGACTCCCTGATTGCCTGCAATTCACTGTGACTGCCCTCTGTAGTTGTGGGAGATAGGGTAGGAGGAGCTGCCAGTTGTGGAGGAGATGTGAAGACTTCCATCCCTTCTAGGACCAGGTAACTTCTTCAGGCTCCGGATCCATGCTTGCCATCTAAATCTGGGGCTGATGTCACTACTGTCTCAGCTCAGCGCAAGCAGAGGAAGGGATTCTGAGCTGGAGCACCTCAGAACCGTGCCCACAGCAATCTCAGTCCCGATGGGTCTTAAGTAGATCTTATTCCTCCGCTCTGTGCAGTTGAAAATTCCTGTGTTAGGCACGCTTTGTTTTCCAGAGTTGTTACTGATTAGTATTTTTAAAAGATGTATTTTTTCTGATACTTCATGGAATGAGGAGACTATGTCCTCATTCCACTGTTTCAATATACACACAATTAATTAGTGAATTTCCCATCTCTTGTTAAGGGACTTAACCTCTTAACGTTTTTCAAAACAGATGGTTGCCAAGATTCAGGAGTCTATAGGATAGGAAACATGCTTTTTTTTTTTTTAATGATGATGATAGAATTGGCAGGTTTTCGTCTGTAACCTGTGGCTGTTTTACCTTCCCCTTCTTCTGGGGACATTTGGCAATGTTTAGAGACATTTTCGGTCGTCACAGCTGCAAGGAGGTTGCCGCTGGCGTCTGTTGAGTAGACATCAGATATGCTGCTCTGAGATCACAGTGCTCAGGACAGCTCCAACAAGAAAATGTCAGTAGCACCAAGGTTTAGAAACCCTCTCGTAACCTAAAACATCTACATTGTAAGTCAAGTTTGTCTTACTCTCTTCCTCTTCCTATAGAGACCTGAGTTTCAAAATCTCAGTGGCAGACTTTGGGGAATACAGATGACTGACTCATCTTTTAGTTCAGAGGTACTGCTCATCCACCAGCAGCTTTTCTTAGTGGAATGATTTAGAAACCTTACAGCGTTCAAATTTAGAGAAAGAAAAAATCAACCGTATTCTCATTATTTTTTTAATATCTCAAACTTACTGAAAACTTGTGAGAAGGGTGCAGTGAACTTCCATATCTTTCCCTTAGCTTTCCTGACTGTCAACATTTTAACACATTTGCTTTATCATTCTGTGTGCGTATGAATGAATTCGTTTTTTCCTGAATCATTCAAGGTTAAGTGGTATGTTTAATACCTCTTTATCTCTTAATTCTTCAGTGTGAATTTCTTATAAACAAGGTCATTTTCTTAAATAACCATAGTACAGTCATAAAAATCAGAAAAATGATACTGATACAGTTCTGCTGTCTAATTACAATCAGCTATATATTAAGTAAGGTATCTTTAAACAGAAACGTATTCAACAGGTTATTTATTGATGGGTGATGAAAATGTTTTCTCGTTACACTGTGTACAATATAACTTTGTATTGCTTATTGTCTTGGGTTTTGTAAAATATTATAAGATTCTGTATTTTGCTAAGCTTCCCTTCACATTTCTGGTAGTTTTCTTTTCTTTTTTTTTTTTTTTTTTAGATTTATTTTGATTTATTTATCCCCCCCACCCCCATTGTTTGCATTTGCTAGCTATTCGTTTTATTTTTTTTAGGAAGCACCAGGAGCCAAACCAAGGGCCTCCCTTGTGGAAGGGAGGCACCTAATAGATTGAGCCACCTCCACTTCCTGTTTGTTGTGTCTCTTTGGTTGTGTCATCTCATTGAGTCAGCTTGTTGTGCCAGCTCATTGTGTCAGCTGGCTGTCTTGCTCATCCTCTCTAGGAGGCACCGGAACCGAACCTGAGTCCTCCCATGTGGTAGGTGAGAGGCCAGCGCTTGAGCCACATCTACTTCCCTAGTTGCTTTTACCCTGTCAGTATTCATTGTTGTGCTTTTCGTAGCTCAGTAAGTAATCATGGTACAGTTTTACAGCAAACCCATGGTTCTCTCTTCTTAGTTTATTACGAGGTTTTTAGAATATTTACTTATAGTAGATCTGTAGAGTCTTAATTTGCATCCACCAAATTATAGCAGGTCTCTTCATTTTTTGTAATATTTAACTTTCTCTGACATGAACAGTTTATATTCTGTGATTGACGTAACAGGTTTGGCTCTAAGATGTAAGTGTCAGAGTTACATTTTTAAATTCTAATGATTTCTTAGGGTCCTTTTTCAAAGAAATCCAGTGAGTGCCTATAAAATAAAAAATGTGTTTTTTGGTTGAGGCTCTGAATATAAAACCACTATAATTACAAATATAGCTGTTTTTCTTGTGAGAACAGTGAAATTCAACCTGCTACTTATTTGCAAGGTTTCAAGTACAAGGTGTTTACTTACTTGTTTGATCTTTGACTATCTTAAAGAAGATATTATAGTATGGATCTTTTTCTTCATATACAAGAAAGGGAAGACAAAAATTTCATATTTTAAGTTTTTGTATTTCAAAGGTGTACAGAAAACTTGGGAAACTCACTATCTTATAAGAAGATTTAAAATGTGTTTTTAAAAGTTTACCTTAGGAAGCAGATGTGTCTCAAGTGACTGGGCTTCCGTCTACTATATGGGAGGTCCAGGGTTTGATTCCCAGGGCCTCCTAGTGAAAGCGAGCTGGCCTGTGTAGCAAGCTGGCCCACGCGACAAGCCGGCCCAAGCAGAATGCTGGCCCATGCAGCAAAGTGGCCCAAGTGGAGAGCTGGCGCAGCAAGATGACACAGTAAAAAGAGACACAGAGGAGAGACAATAAGAAACCAGGGAACTGAGGTGGCACAAGAGATTGAGCACATCTCTCCCACTCTGGGAAGATCCCATGATCAGTTCCTGGTGCTTCCTAAAGAGTAGACAAGCAGACACAGAAGAATGCACAGTGAATGGACAGAGAGCAGACAATAAATAAATAAATGAATCTTAAAAAAAAATAAAGGTTTATCTCATGAAATGGAAGATAAATCCAGTGAAAGTAAGGGTGTTTGGTACATGACCCTAACCTGTAAAGTACATATCTGAGAATATAATATGTAATGACACATTACGTGGTATCTTTGTCAGAGACATCCTGAGCAAAAGGTCCATGGGTTTGACTCAGTGTGATAATTCTTAAGCAAAGCAAATGAAATGAACAAAGTGGATATTATTTTTTGGATTATAGCAATCAGCTCCATGAACTCTTTTCTGCACTACACCTCATTTCGGTGACCATGGGGCATGTAACACAGTCCACTTGATTGTTGAGTCTAGTCCCACCTTGTCAGCTTTTCTGTTAAATAACTCCCATGTAACTAATATCATCAGATACATGGAAGAAGTCATACATTGATTATCCTCAGTAACTAGAAATAAAGTAAAAGGTTTGGGAAAACAGGTGGGATGTATATGTCTGAGTGTATTTTCCTGTGTATCTGTGTAAGCTGGTCCCCTTGACCTGGATGATCTGCTAGTCGTAAGACAGGGTTCATTTCTAGTAGCTGGGTTGGGTTTATCAGGAAACTTTATTTTAGATATATCTCTTAAAACTCTTCCCAAAGACACCTAAGCAAGGTTATTTGTGACTTATTAACCTAGTCTGTTTTGTTCAGTACTTTAATTATATTTGTACTGTTTGTTCTATTAGGAGAACCACTTTGATTAAGAATTTTAATATAGGGAAACAGACTTGGCCCAGTGGTTAGGGCGTCCGTCTACCACATGGGAGGTCCACGGTTCAAACCCCGGGCCTCCTTGACCCGTGTGGAGCTGGCCCATGCACAGTGCTGATGCGCGCAGGGAATGCTGTGCCACGCAGGGGTGTCCCCCGTGTAGGGGAGCCCCAAGTGCAAGGAGTGCGCCCCGTAAGGAGAGCCGCCCAGCGCGAAAGAAAGTGCAGCCTGCCCAGGAATGGCGCCACACACACTTCCCGTTGCCGCTGACGACAACAGAAGCAGACAAAGAAACAAGACGCAGCAAATAGACACAGAGAACAGACAACCGGGGAGGGGGGAGAATTAAATAAATAAATCTTAAAAAAAAAAAAAGAATTTTAATATAAACATGCTAGTGAGAATTTTTCATTTTTTAATTCAGTGTTTATATATTGAATATCTGCATGCATTAGGGACACAAAGGGTTAGAAGATGATTTCTACCTTGAAGAGTTCATTGAAAGTATCAAAAGTACAAAGAGGGAAGCGATGTGGCTCAAGCAGTTGGGCGCCCACCCTACCACGTGGGAAGTCCAAGGTTCGGTTCCTGATGCCTCCTAACGAAGACAAGCAAGACAGCGAGCTGCATGACAGGCTGGAGCAGCGAGCTAGTGCAGTGAGATGACACAAGACAGAACAAGCAGGAGAGGATGTGTCTCAAGGCTTTAGGTGCCTTCCTCCTACATGGGAGGTCCTGGGTTCGGTTCCTGGTGCCTCCTAAAAAAAAAAAAAAACAAGGGAAGTGCATGTGGCTCAAGCGATTGGGCTCTCATCTACCATGTAGGATGTCGAAGTTTTGATCTCCGGGGCCCCTTGGTGAGGGTAAGCTGACCTACATGGCGAGCTGGCCCATGCAGAGTCATGGTCTACACAAAAGTGCTGGTCCACACAGAGAGCTGGTACAACAAGGTGATGCAGCAAAAAGAGACACAGAGGAGAGACAAATAACAGACGCAACAGACTGGAGAACTGAGGTGGTGCAAGAGAATGATTGCCTCTTTCCCACTCCGGAAGGTCCCTGGATCAATCCCCAGTGACACCTAAAGAGAAGACAAGCAGACACAGAAGAGCACATAGCGAATGGACACAGAAAGCAGACAGCAATGCAAAAACAACCAGGTTGGGGGTGGAAATAAATCAATCTTTAAAAAAAAAAAAAAGAGCAGACAGCAAGTGCAAACGAGTGGGAGGGGGATAAATAAATACATTTATTTTAAAAAGTACAAAGAGTTGGGGAGGGGAGTGGCTCAAGCGGTTGAGCACCTGCTTCCCACATGTGAGGTCCAGGGTTCCATCCCTGACTTGGTACCTTAAAAGCAAACAAACAAAAAATACACGAAAAAAGAGTTAATAGTTTATTAACAAAAATGCTAATGAGCAGCACAGCATTGCAGTGGAAATACAAAATGCAACATAAAATAGAAATTTTAATTTGCTATAACTTTTTATCTTAGGTTTTTCAACATATAAACAAATAATGTTTATTTTTCTGCATGTAACTTGTTTATTGAACACAGTATTAGTGGTGTTTATTTTACTGTGTTCTATCCAACTTCTAATTAATCATTTTGCTTTAGGAATATTTGAAATACTCTTAGAGTTTCAAATAAAGAGATCTTAATTTGATTAATACTACATAACATATAACTAGATTTAAGTAGCTTTTAACAGAGTAGTTGTAAGTTTGCAGAAATATCCTTCATGATGTACACAGTTCCCATATTGTCCCTCCCCTTTACAAGCATAGTGTATAACATTTTGTGTTAGTGTGGTACTTTGCTACGACTGAGGGACCAATATTATTATTATTATATAATTAACTATAGTCCATAGTTTACATTGGGGTTCACTCTTTGTGCTGTACAGTTGGTTTTTTTCCTTTGGTTTTTTATTCTTATATATACAACCTAAATTTTCCTGTTTTAAAACATTCTCAAGTACAATTCAGTGGTGATTAAATTCAAGATTCTTTGCTACCATCATCACCATGTATTACCAAAACTTTACCTTGACCGCACAGAAATTAAGCCCAGTAAACATTACTTCCTATTTCCCACCCCATCCCCTGCCCCTCTAATCTGTATTCTAATTTTTTACTGTTAATCTGCATATTCTCATTATTTCATATATGTGAGATCACACAAAATTTGTCCTTGTCTGCCTGGCTTGTTTGACTCTACAGTATGTCTTCATGGTTCATCTATGTTGTATAATGTATCAGAAATCCATTCTTTTTATGGCTGTATAATATTCCATTGAGTGTATATACCACATTTTGTTTATCTAATCTGCTGCTGATGATATAGTTGGATTGCTCCCACCTTTTGGCAATTGTAGATAATGCAGCTCTAAACACTGGTATGCAAATAGGTCCCTGCTGTCATTTGTTTTGAGTATATACCTAGAAGTGGTAATTTTCTATTTAACTTCTGAACAACTGTCAAAACTGTTTTCTAAAGGAGCTGTACTATTTTCCATTCCCATTAACAATGTACAAGGGTTCTTATTTTTCCATATCCTTGTCATTACTTGAAATCCTGTTTTTTAAATAATAGCTGTTCTACTGGATGTGAAATGGTACCTCATTGTAATTTCGTTTTGCATTTCCCTAATGACTAATGATCTGAATATCTTTTCATGTGCTTATTGACCATTTATATATCTTCTTTGGGAAAATGTCTATTTGAGTCTTTGACCATTTTTTTTTTTAAATCATCATTTTATTTCTGAGTTATAACACTTTTATATATTCTGGATATTAAATACTTATCAGATATGTTTTCCAAATATATTATCCCATACCCTAGGCTGTATTAATACTTATACTTTCTTGGTGATGTTCTTTGATGCCCAAAAGTTTTTTATTTTGATGAGGTCCCATTTTTCTTTTCTTTTATTCCTCGTGCTTTTGTATATGTCTAAAACCATTGACTAATGCAGTGTCTTTAAGATGCTTCGCTATGCTTTTTTCAAGGAGTCTTATATCTTTAGGTCTTTGATCCATTTTGAGTTAATTTTTGGATATGATCTGAGGATAGGGGCCCATTCTTATTCTTTTGCATGTGGATTTGCAGTTTTCCCAGCAGCATTTGTTAGACTATTTTTTCCCAATTATGTGGGCTTGACAACCTTACCGAAAATCAGTTGACTGTAGATATGAGGGCTGATTTCTGGTCTCTCAGTTTCACTATCAGTCCCATTCCATTCGTTTATACATTTGTCCTTGTTCCAATACCACACCACTTTCATTACTGTAGCTTTGTAATAAGTTTTAAAATTGGGGCACATAACTCTTCCAACTCTGTTCTTCCCTTTCAAGTGGATTTTGACTGTTTGGGGTCCCTTACCCTTCTGCATGCATTTGATGATTCTTCCTGTCTCTGCCTTTTGACTTTTGTGGATTTAATCCATTTATATTTAAAGTAACTACTGATAATGCATGATTTCTTCTGCAATTTTGCTATTTGTTTTTTTTTTTTTTTTGGTCATATACCTTTCTTCCATTACTGCCTATTTTCATATATATTTGATTTTTTGAGTGAATCTTTTTGACTTCCTTTCCATCTCCTTCTCTGTATGTTTGTCAGATAACTTTAGTATCCTTTAAGAGTCTCATGTGCTTTGATACCAACTTAAATTCAATAGCATATTCTTGTCCTATACCCCTCTATTCCCCCAATTTTGTTGTTTTGTTAAAAATTATATTTTCATATTTTCTTTGTCTCAGATTTATCCTTATTTTAGGCCTTTGCACTTTAGATCCTATTAGACATGAAAAGTATAATTACATACTGTATTGGTCAGCCAAAAGGGTGCTGATGCAAAATACCAGAAATCAGTTGGCTTTTATAAAGGGCATTTAATTGGGGTAGGAGCTTACAGATACCAGGCCATAAAGCATAAGTTACTTCCCTAACCAAAGTCTGTCTTCACGTATTGGAGCAAGATGGCTGCCAATATCTGTAAAGGTTCAGGCTTCCTGGGTTCCTTTCTTCCAGGGTCTTGCTTCTCTCTGGGTTCAGGGTTCTTCTCTTCCAAGGGCTTGCTTCTTCTTGGGCTCAGTGTTCTCTTTTCCTGGGGCTGACTTCTCTTTCCTCTGTGAGCTTACTTCCCAGGGCTCCAGCTTCAGGCTTCAGCATCAAATTCCAGCATCAAAAACCCTCAACTCTGTCCTTTGCCATATCTTTTATCTATGAGTTCCCACTCCTTGGTAGGTGGGCACTCAACACCCTACTGACATGGCCCACTCATAATTTAATCACGCCCAGGTACAGACCAGTTTACAAACATAATCCAATATCTGCTTTGGGAATTCATAACTATATCAAACTGCTACACATACCAAAAGTACAGTATATTAATACTAATGTTTATAATTATCCATGTTGTTACCTTTACTAGATATCTTTATTTCTTTATGGTCCTTTATAGTCTTTCATTTACTGTCTAGTGTCCTTTCCATTCAAGTTGAAGAACTCCCTTTAGCACTGCTTGTAGGGCAGGTCTGATTATGACAAACTCCCTCAGCTTTTGTTCATCCAACAATGTATTAATGTCTTCCTCATTTTTTAAAGAAAGTTTCTCTAGATATAAAAGTCTTGATTGGCAGTTATTTTTCTTTTAGCACTTTAACTATTTTGCCCCGCTGCCTTCTTGCCTCTATGGTTTCTGATGAGAAATCAGCACTTAACCTTATTGGGGCACTTTGTCATGACCGTTGCTTTTCTCTTTTGGCTCCTGATTGTGTCTTACTCTGGCCTCCCACAGTTTGTCTATGTGTGGATCTCCTTGAGTTTTCCTATTTAGGGTTTGTTAGGATTTTTGAATGCATATATTCATAATTTTTGTTAAATTTGGGAAGTGTTTTGTCATTATTTTTATTTGAATGTTCTTTCTGCATTTTTCTCTCTTTATTATGCCAGGACTCTCATTATGCATGCATTAGTAGGCTCAGTGCTGCCCCACAGCTTTCTCAGGCTCTGTTCACATGTCGTTGTCTTTTTTTTTTTTTACGTCTTAGCTGAGATCATTCACTTGTCTTATGGTCAAGTTCACTGATGCTTTCTTCTACCATCTACAGTATGTTATTGTACACCTCTAGTGAATTTTTCATTTCAGTTGTTGTGGCCTTAAACACCAGTGTTTCTGTTTGGTTTCTTTTTAATTTTTGTCTCTTTATTGAGATTTTCATTTTGTTCCTGTGTCATTTTCCAGATATTCTTGAGTTATTTTGCCTTATTTTCCTTTAGCTGTTTGAGCACCATTAACTTCTTACTTTAAAAATCTTTGGTATTTTCAAAGTCTGGCCTTCTTCATTGACAGTTTCTGATGTTTTATCCTATTCTTTTGGAGGGGCTCTTATTTCCTGTTTCTTTGTCTTGTAATCTTTTGTTGCAGATTCTACATTTTAATATTTTAACATGATTAACTCAAATTTAGTCACTGAGGAATCTGTTCCTTAAGTTTGCAACCAGCTAGTGATAATGACAAATTTCTTTGAGTGCCCAAGGTAACAAAAACATACAAACCAACACTGAAAATAAATTTAGCAGTCTTTCCAAGTCAACTCTGTTTATCGATGCTGTCCTTTATAGTTTAGCTTTTCCAGAAAAAGGCTGCCTAAAATGAAAGCCCAGCGTCCTCTGGGAGCTGTCTTCTGTCTGAGCATTAACTCATGCTCTTAGGAATTCCTCCGTTTACTGGGATCCTTTATCTTCCCACTTCTCCTTTTGAAATAAAATTTCCCTCCCTCCAGGGTGTTCTGTTGTATGTCTTAAAGCTGATCATCTTTGCCCCAGGCCTCATGGACTGTTTTTAGACGGATTTAGTTGTTTCAAGATACTTCTGGGCAGTGAGTCCAAGAAGAGTTTCCTGGTTCGTGCTTTCAGGCTACCACCAGATGGATGGTCTCAGACATACATACTTAAGGTTACTTTGTTCCCTCTCTGTCCACCGCTGCCTGCTAGGGGATGGTAGACACCCTGCTGTTTGCTTCCAGGGTGGGGGGATAGAGACCAGCAGCTATTGCTACAGCTTTACTCAGGGGATTTTTGCAGCCAGCTTTTCTTTTGCTCCTCTCTCTTCTGAATGGTACCTCATCTTCTCCTGGTTTCCTTAGCCCCAGAACAGCCCTCCAAATGTCTCTGCCCATCCTCTAGCTGTTTTTCTGGGAGACAGGTGATCCTTTTGCCTCTCTAATCCTCCATCTTCCTGGGGTCCCCCTTCATTCCTTTTTAATGCTGAGTGATATTCCATTGCATGTATATGCCATATTTTGTTTATTCATTCATCTCTGATGGACATTGGATTACTGCCATTATTATTTCAGACTAAAAGACTGGAAAACAATATGTAGATCCTAATAACATAAGTAGAAAATCTATTTTCCTTACATCATCTTTAAAATATTTTAGCTAAAAACATTGACTTGGTTAATTTCATACTGAATGAAGGGATAAAAAAATAATTCTAGTACTATCTTAATCTTTCTTATAGCAAAGAATTGAATCCTGGTTAAAACTAAATATGGAACAAATACAGATATTCCATTTACCTTTCCAAACCTTAGAAGAATATACTAAAATAAAGATAACCAAAGTGTCTTCATTTGGAACAAAGTGCTTAGCCCCTATAGTAAAATGTCTTCAGAGGTGCTTGTTGCATTGCTTTGGTTATACTCTTCCTTTGGTCTGTCTTAATTCTCAATAACATGTCTTCCTTGAACAATAGTGTCTTTTTAGACACTGTCCTTCAGATTTCCTTAAATTCTAAAATTTGAACTTAAAAAATTTTATTAGTATTTCCCATTCTTTTTTACATATTCATAAACAATTTTAAATTGTACTACTTTAGAAAATTAATAATATTACAGTTTATTTATGTTCATATGAAATATCAGTTAAAATAATGTAGATCCTAAAATAATAGAGTATAAATTCATGTAGTATTTTGTCATACAATTATGGGGTGAGTTTTTATGAAAACATATTTTGACTAAAGTGGTATAGTTTGCTTTAAGTATGGGGAATTGAACTTCTTTATTTCTTAAAGTTATTAGAATTCAGAAAGTCTTTATCAAGAAAAGCCTGGACTAGCTTTATTTTGGTATATTTTTCTAAGGTTTGAAAAGGAAAATGGAATATCTGTATTATTTCCATGTTTAGTTTTAGCCAGAATTCAATTCTTAATCTAAGGAGATTTTGTGGCTTTGGGCCAAGGCAAGAACCAAGAAGGCACATATTAATTTTTTTTGTTGATAAACATTGATTTTAATTAAACATAAGGTAAATTCTTGGTATCACATATTGTTTTTATTTCTGTATTTTTAACCTCATATGTTTGGACTGTCTTAGATTTTTGTATAGAAATTGATAAATAAAGGAGGAAGGAAAGAAATGAATAAATTCAGTTCAATTAATAAATGACTTGTTTTTATTACAAAAAAGGCAATATTGCCACCTAGTGTTTGCATAAGGATTTTTTTAAAGACGGTATTCTTTTTGTTTTTTTGAACTGTTTCAGGTTTCCTTATGCTTAGCTTACAAATTTAATATACAGCAATAGAAACTAATAAAAGGAATTAATTCTTATTAGTCTTAAGGAATTGCATCTTGAGTATCTCACATTAAAGTGTGTAATTAATTTAAATATACAAATTCCTTTTCTATAAACTTGCTGAATTTTTGCCAGTGATGTTTGTGTGATGAAATTCTATAATGAGCAATTTTACTTTCTTAGAGTCGAGGTGGAAAAAAGTTTCTTGTTGTACTGAAAGAAATCTTAGACAGGGATCCCTTGTCTCAGCTGTGTGAGAATGAAATGGATCTTATTTGGACTTTGCGACAAGATTGCAGAGAGAATTTTCCACAGTCGTTGCCAAAATTACTGCTGTCTATCAAGTGGAATAAACTTGAAGATGTTGCTCAGGTAACAAGAGAGCTTTTCTGTGACTCCTTTGGGGTCTGTATGTTATTTTGTTGATTTACAGTGTCTCTTTCTACATAGGTGTATTTCCGTAGGATGGATAATTTACTGCAGGAGAAATTTACAGGTTTTACGTCCTTACAGGCTTAATGGTGAACCAGAAAGATTTAAAAGCCTAGATTCTGAGTAGAGTTGCCATACCTTTCACCAAAGGAAATTGAAAACATTGGTCTTGAAGCAGAGTTGTCTAACAAAAGGAGCACTTGGTATGTCCTGGGCAGTTCCTGCTCAGTTCATCAAGGAACTCCAATGTTTTATTGTTAAGACCCTTTGCAATTACTGTTCTAATATAAATATCTCTTGTTTGAAATTTGCGTCTATCAGAAAAGTAAACTTTTTAGAGTATAAGCCATTTGGATCAGTTTTAATATTCATTTTAGTTGACAGTATTTATGAAGGTATCATGTTAGGCAGAATGGAGAAAGGAAAAAAATTGCTTCAAAATAACCATCAAACTTAAGCTCCTTGGTTTAATTTTCAGGACCTTGTCAAAAAGCACTGGCATTTCTTAGCTCATTTGGCCACCAGCGTTCCGTGGAAAAGACTCTTGAAATGGAATATTAATAAGAATAAATATATTTGACATATTGAAATAACCAAATTTGTTCACCTTACTCTGATTAAATCCATTTCTCTCTTCTTCACTGGTCTTAGTACAATGACCTTAAATTTTTTGTGAATACAGGTTACTTTTAACCATTTGGATTTTAAAAAATCTTTCTTTTTATTGCGCTACATCTCTAAATGTAGAAATGTTTCTTTCGAGTTTATTTCTTATGTCTAAAGAATTTTGGAATCTTATAAGGGTAGTTACTATGTTATTGTATGTGCCTTATTAGACAGTTCTTTTCCACTTTAACCAAGTATTACTCTGAAGAGGAACTATTTTATATCATTTATATAGGTTTAATTATCCTTGAAGAGTCATCTTTTAACGCTTACTTATCTAAATTCAGTAAGATATACTTTGTTGTTCATTTGTTTTTTCCGGAGGTACCAGGGATTGAACCCAGGACCTCATACATGGGAAGCAGGTGCTAACTAAACCACTTCATCTACATCTGCTCCCCATAAATATTTTTTATTTGCCACAGTTGTCTACTTCTCATGGATATTATCTCATGCTAAGAGCCTATCCAAGAAAGGCATCATATTATTTTATTTAAGTCACAATCAAAAAAGTTTCGTGCTATACTCTTAAAAAGATATCTTAGAGAGAAATTCTAATAACTGAAAACAAAATGGACTAATTTTTGGTTAATATTTTTTATTTGACCTCTAGGGACAGAAATTTTTACATTCAGGAATTTAGTATGTGTGTTTCATTTCCAAGAGTGAATCTAAAAGGCTTTTTAAAGATATAACCTGGGAAGTGGATTTGGCTTAACTGATGGAGCATTCGCCTACCATATGGGAGGTTCAGGGTTCAAACCCAGGCCCTCCTGACCTGTGTGGTGAGCTCGCCCACACGCAGTGCTGATGTGTGCAAGGACTGCTGTGCCATGCAGGGGTGTCCCCCATGTAGGGGAGCCCCATGTGCTAGGAGTACACCCCTCACGGAGAGCAGCCCCATGCGAAAAAAGCGCAGCCTGCGCAGGAGTGGCGCCGCACACAGAGAGCTGATGCAGCAAGATAACGCAACCAAAAGAGACACGGATTCCCGGTGCCACTGACAAGAATGCAAGCAGACATGGAAGAACACACAGCGAATGGACACAGAGAGTAGACAGAGTGGGGGGGAGTGGAGGACAGGGGAGAGAAATAAATAAAAAATAAAGATATAACCTGAAGCCCTCATTATGATAAAGGAAGAGCCAATGGTGGAATCTTGAAACTCAAGTAAAAAGACTGTTTGTAAGCAATATAAGCAATAGGAAAGCTTACGTTTTACAATCCTAATGCCCATGTTTAGTTGTCTAAATTTTTTTAAAATAAGTAATTGAATAAAAAGTAATGCATTTGGCTCCTCTCCCAACCCCATTCCATTGTTAATTACATTGAAAGGTAGAAAAGAATTGAGCTTTGTTTTCTCAATAAATCCAGTCTAATCTGAGACGTGGAATTCATGAAGCCTGATGCAAGGTGTGTACTCTGATTCTGTAAGCAAAAGATGTCGGTACAGAAGCTTTGCAGAAGTAATTTCCCATTAATTCGCAAGAAGATATTCTGTTGGCATAATGCAGAAGGGGTTTCAAGGGCCTTTGTAGCACCTGGACAATTAGTCACCACTTCCTTCCATGTTTATATGGCTGAATTAGATCTCCCTTTTTTATATGCTTCCCAAAAAAAAAGGGTAACTTAAATATCAGTAGTTTGTAGCTATAAAATTTGTAGTTTCACCATAGGTTGAAGTAAAAGATTGCTATGTGCCAAGAGTGCCAGTGCTAAACATGAATATTCTTATATTTAACCCAAGATGTATGTTCAATTTATTCACACAAAATGCTTGCAATATGCAGGTGGCTTACAAGGTAGAGAATAGTGGCTTGCTTTCCATAGTTGTTAGAAGTTCATTTGAACAGGTTACTTACCTGACTGGTGTGAATTATAGTTATAATAGCTTCACTTTAGTCTTTTGTCCAGTGATTTAAGCAATGTTTAAGTAGTGTCACTGCTTAGATAACAAATAGAAGTGTCTGCCACCATAACTGCATAGGATTAGAGTCAAGGAATAATATTTTGCTAAATTTTCAGTGGCCTCTGTCAATAGGAGACTAAGTATATGAAGAAATAAAATATTTATATTCAGCAGATGAACTGAACAAATCACATATAGTTGTCACGTACAGACAGGTACCAGCTTAAACAGAGATTAATTTCTCCCAGTGTGTCTGTTAAGCAGTGGTTTGTTGGTAAATATTTGACAACCAGTTCTCCAGGGGAAATAACCCTGATTTTGTAGCCATTTTCATATTTCTCTGGTGTGAATACTCCCACTAGGGTCTCCTTTAAGAAACGAACCAAATGTTAGCGAACGTGGAGTGGGAAGAGATGGTCAGCGGCACACCACTCCATGAAAGTAATTCCCACCATACAGATGCAGTCGATATAAGTAACCACAAGAGCTTAGGTAATAGTCAAATACATGGAATATTAGCAAGTGGTAAGTTTTGTTCATCTAATTTTAAGTTTATACGTAATTTGTAACAATTACAAAAAATAATTACCACAGGTAATTACTTTCCAATAATAGGGTTGTGTTTAGC
The DNA here is from genome assembly GCF_030445035.2 of Dasypus novemcinctus. NCBI lineage: Eukaryota > Metazoa > Chordata > Mammalia > Cingulata > Dasypodidae > Dasypus > Dasypus novemcinctus. The sequence continues at coordinate 7,571,322 of NC_080676.1, read as the reverse complement.
CTCTGACATAGTTGAACCTCTAGAATTGCAGAATTTATCTCTCCTTCACAGCTTTGTTTTATTAGGGTGCTGTATTCCAAGTGCTAAGTGGGTTGCTAGGCCTCCCTCTCTTTCAGAGCTGCAGGAGAGTGGCTCTCCCCAGCTCCTCTGTCTTTAACAAGGACTCTTGGTCCATTAGGGCCTTGGGCAGAGTGGGGGTTTTCTCACTGAGCTCCATCAGTGAGAAAAACTGTGAGTGAAATAGGTGTTATCAAACCTTTAAACCAGTATTTCTTAGCCTTTTTATTATACTTCTTTTAGGCACTATTTTTTTTCAAAAAGCCCCCTTCCCTGTGAAATTCTTACCACAGTTATACTGTGTATCTGTTCATGTAATATATATATACATATACGTTAAAAAAGCAAATATAAAGCTTATCTTTTTTTAAGTGCAGGATTAAGAATGACTACATATAAGGGAACAGATACAGCTCAAATGGTTTGAGTGCCTGCTTCCCACGTGGGAGGTCCTGGGATCGGTTCCCAGTGCCTCCTAAAAAATAAGAAGAACTGCAACAAGCAAACAAACAAAAAAACCGACTCAGGGGAGCCGATGTGGCTCAGTGGTTGAGTGCTAGCTTCCCATATTCGAGGTACCCGGTTCAATCCCAGGCCCCTATACCTCAAAAAAAAAAAAGAAAAAAAGACTAACTTCAAATTTAAGTTAAAAGTTAAATTACAGTTGAAAGGCTAGTAATATTTCACTATTTTCTGAATAACTTTTAGCATAATTAATTTACTGGCATAAATTATAATATACCAAATTACATATAAGCTAACAATTTATATGAATATATACTGAGTAGTATATTTAAATTTTAAGTTATTCAAGTGTGATAGTTTTCTCACAGAAAGTAAAACATTTGAAAATTTATTTTAAAAAAATTTTTGGTGAACTTAACTTTTAACTTTTGCTTGCGATAAGAAAATTTTAATTTAGTTAGCTCCTAGGTATTCCTTCAGGTGTTGTTGATTTTTTTTTCAGCATTTGGTATAATTAGGGATAGGTTAAATAACTATTGTAGAATTAAATAATAAAATACAAACCAATTTTATATAATTCTAAGAGCCGACCTCACACACACAAAAGCTCTGAGGATCAAACATAAACAATGTTCCTGAGGCAGCCAGGAGGCAAGCAGAGGCCATCTCTCATAATATGACTTTGAGATCAAGCATTCGATTGAGAGGAAGTCCTTCAGTCCCTGCCATCTATTTGCCACAGTTTTGAGGCACTGACCTTGCATGCATTTTGTGTCTCTTCCATGAACTCAATGTAGTACTGCTCATGTGTTATCTAAGAAAACCCAACAAAAAAAAATGAAATACTAAGGAATAAGATTTTTGTCAGCTAGGGTCAAGAGTTGAAGACCACAGATCATAAGATTTTTCTTCACTCTTCCCCAGTCGATTTTGCTCTACTTACTATCCCTGATAAGAGTGCATGCTATAAACATATCAAAACCATGAGGAGGAGAGAACTTTTGCCCAGAAGGACCCTGATGAGTCTCACAGGGTTCTGATGGGAGGCAAATAATAGTCCTCTCTAGAGATTTGGCCTCCTTGGACTTAGGCTTCCAGAGATGTGGCCATGTCTATCCCCATCCCATCTTCCACCTGCAATCTGACCTTATCCCAACAGATTTTTTATCTTGTGCCCAGATCATTTCTCAGAGACATTTGTAAATAAGACACTGGCTTTATTTATTTTGCTTATAGGAAATAATAGGTATTACTTTTTTTTATGGTTCATATATATATATATTTTTTTAGGAATTAAACTTGTTAAATTTAATAAAAGTTCTGTTATACGATACTCTTAAAATATTAACTAACTTCCTCAAGTTAATTTTTACATATAATTTTAACTTATACGTAAAGTACTTGTCTATAGCTTCAGTCTTACAGCTTATTCTTGTACTTTTAATCCTATCTTTAAGTGTTTCTGGATAATTCCTTCTATTGTTCCTTGTTTTGTTTTTCCTTTTAAAAAATATTTAATAGCTAATAATTCTTGAATGTATATATTCAGTGTATAGTTGTTTTTTCAGTTAGGTACTTAAAAGCTTTTTATTTACTTATCTGTAGAGTTTTTGAACAGCAGAGTCAATTCTTTATCCAGATTGACAGGAATGGATTTTGGAGGCAGAAGAAATGATGCTCCTCCTTTCTTTTGACCTGTCGTTGTGCTCCTGTGTGCCAAGGAAAAGTAGATCACTTCCCCGCCCCCCATATGTCTGATCCTATTTCAATTTTTAAACAGCTTCAGGCGCTTCTTCAGATATGGCCCAAACTGCCCCCCCGGGAAGCCCTGGAACTTCTGGATTTCAACTATCCAGACCAGTACGTGCGGGAGTATGCTGTGGGCTGCCTGCAACAGATGAGGTATGTCCTGAAGATGGCTTTCTGTGGGACAAGGCATAGTATGGGGAGGGGAATGTCTCCTTGAAGGTCTCATAAAAAAGGAAGAGGCCAGGGATTTGTTTCCCTTCTCCCCCTTAACAGTTACTCTATATTGTAGATCAAAACAAAACTAACAAAAGCATACTGGGTTGGGAGGTCCCTGAGACCACTTTCAGGTTGGATGATTCACTAGAAGACTCACAGGACTCAGCATATAGGCATATTTGTGACTATGGTTTTTTACAACAAAAAGATACAGAGCAAAATCAGCAAAGGTAAAGATACATGAGGCAAAATCTGGAAGAAACCAGACTCAAGCTTCCTAAGTATCCTTTCCTAGGAGAGTGACACAGGATGTACTTAATTCTCCGAGGAATGAGTTGTGACAATATGTGTGAGGTGTTGCCTTCTAGGCAGGGAGAGAAGCTTAACATTTGTTACAGGTTTATACATAAATCCCTGGCACCAAAGCCCTTACTTTTCACCACTTTGCTGTCATTGTCCCTAATGGGAGTGTGTTTACGTGGGAATGGTTTGGAAATGTAATGGTTTAGAGATATACACAAAATAGAGAATCACTAACCTCAAGACCAGTTAATAGCAATATTGTCTGTTATATTCAGTGGTTAGATCCTCAATTACAAATAAGCTCATTTTCTTATCCTTCAAATTATTTTAAGTTAAGATTTAATTAGTGCTTTACCTGGGGAAAGGAATTACTTAATTCTAATGATTGGAAAAGAAATAAATTGGTAAAGTACTGATGGAATTTTTAATTTGAAAAAGTGATTGCATGGCTATGGATATTAACTTTAAAAGCATGATAGGAAACTATTATTAGAGTTCCTAATTTTTGTAACCTTAGTTAATTGTGTCAACCTAGTTAATTTGATGAAATTGTACCAATATCTGTTCTTTGTTCCTCTCACCTCACCCTCTCCCACTCTAAAATCTTAAGATTTGTGTTGTGATATTATCGTAACAGGAGGACAGTGAATAGTATCATGTAACAGTCCTGCCTAAAAGAACCACTGTGTTTCAGTAAGTTAGTATTTGAGAGTTTGATGGAAGGGGTCTTTTTATGCCACAGATTGGTAAGTGACTTACTCTGTCTTTGTTTTCTTTCAGTGATGAAGAACTCTCTCAATATCTGTTACAGCTGGTACAAGTTTTAAAATATGAGCCTTTTCTTGATTGTGCCCTCTCTAGATTCTTACTAGAAAGAGCACTTGCTAATCGAAGGATAGGGCAGTTTCTATTTTGGCATCTCAGGTAAGTCTTCTATATTTCAATTTTTTTTTTTTTTTTAAGATTCATTTTTTTAAATTTCTCTCTCCCTCCTCCTCCCGTTGTCTACTCTTTGTGTCCATTCACTGCGTGTTCTTCTGTGTCAGCTTGCATTCATATCAGCAGCACCGGGAATCTGTGTCTCTCTTTGTTGCATCATCTTGCTGCGTCAGCTCTCTCTGTGTGCGGAGCCTCTCCTGGGCAGGCTGCGCTCTTTTCACATGGGGTGGCTATCCCTGCAGGGTGCTTTCCTTGCGCGCATCAGCTCTGTGCATGGGCCAGCTCACCACACGGGTCAGGAGGCCCTGGGTTTGAACCCTGGACCTCCAATATGGTAGGTGGACGCTCTGTCAGTTGAGCCACATCCACTTCCCTTCTGTATTTCAATTTGAGGCCATAGTATGCATTAGTAAATATAAACCAACTTAATATAGAACATTTAACAGAATAGTCAGCTGCTTTAGTTGTTTCTCAGCCTAAAACATTTACACTCTTGTGTTGGTTTCTTTCTTTCTTATTAGGCACTTAAAAAAAAAGATTTATTTATTTATGTCCATCTCTGTTGTCTGCTATCTGTGTCCATTAGCTGTGTACTCCTCTGTGTCTGCTTGTATTCTCTTTAGGCATCTCCAAGAACCAATCCTGGGACCTTCTGGAGTGGGGGAGAGGTGATCATTATTTTCTCTCCTCTGTGTTTCTTTTTGTTGCATCATCTTGCAGCACTAGCTCTCTGCGTGGGCCAGCACTCCTGCATGGGGCAGTACTGTGTGCAGGCCAGCACTCTGCATTGGCCAGCTTGCCACACGGGCCAGCTCGCCTTCACCAGGAGGCCCTGGGCATCAAACCCTGGACCTCCAATATGGTAGACAGGAGTGTAATTGGTTGAGCCACATCTGCTTCCCAGGCAACTTTTAATTTTCATGATTTGACAAAATAATTTAGAATAAGCATCTCTCTATGCCTTCTTGATTTTAATTGAAAATAATAATTTATTGCTATTTTCTGATAAACTATATGTATTATTTAAGTATATTTTATCTAAATGCAGACATAGTTATGCTTCCCAAAAGTTTTGGATGTAATTATCATCTGGGTGAAGATATTTAAGTTTTACTATAACAACAGTAATTTTATTTTCAGCCTCTTTAATACTATATCATTTCCAGAAATACATGAGCCATCTTTCACCAATTTCATAAGTAAACTCAGGAAAGAAAACTAATGTTGTTCTTTTGTTTCCAAGGAAAATCATAACTTCCTCATTTCTGGCTATACTCAGATATTTTTGTTTTTTCACCTATATTTCAGAGTATTGAAAGTAATACTTTTTTTTTTGAAAAAAGTATTTTTCCTTTCTTCTTTCAGGCTAAGTTTCTTTCAGAAAATTAGCTCTATGAAGTTTTGTTTATTTTAGTGGTTATATTTATGAATATTGATTTCCTTATTCATAAAGTTTTTCTTGTTTTCAGCTTACCCTCTTTTTCCACTCAGTTTGGTCTCCTTACTTTTAAACCCTTCAGAAAATAACAAAATAAGGTACCCTTCCTTTTTCAGATGTACACACATTTCTCTAATAGAGAAAAAAACTTAAGAGTAGAAGCTAATTGAGGCATTAATCAACTGTGTGACATCAGTCAGATTCCTTAAATTTCTGTTTCAGTTTAATTCACTTTAAATTGGTAATACAACCATTCTTCAATGAAAGGTGAATCAGATGAGAGGTGAAAAAATTTGACTGCTTGGAATAAAGACTTACTAATCATGAAACCCTGTAACTTTTCAAACTCTGAAGTATCTCTAGGTTTAAAGAAGTGGAAAATTGACCATCTCCCTAATAATATGTCCAAGATGAGGTATTCCTCCTTTCCTTAATTGGCATCATGAGTGTATGTCGTGGTAGAATAGAGAAGTCAGTATTTTTATTTGGTGATCTTAAATGTCCAGTAAACTATTTCAATATGAACTTCCTGCAGGTCCGAAGTGCACATTCCTGCGGTCTCAGTGCAGTTTGGCGTCATCCTTGAAGCGTACTGCCGGGGAAGTGTCGGCCACATGAAAGTGCTTTCCAAGCAGGTATCTGCTCGTTTTCATCTTCCTGTGCGATTTTTGCATATGGTGTTCAGTAAATTGTACCAAATGCCGGTTGTCCCAACATATTATTCATAGAGGTTTTATAAACGGAATCTGATATAAATTCTTTTATAAAATTGTCAGGGATTTAAGTTAGAAGAAACTTAGCAGAAGAATATTAAGATTTAAATTAATATTTCTTATATTTTCTTTATTAATAGTATGCCTTAAATTTTAGCAGAACATACCTGTGTAGGCATGTTAATGATGGTGATGATAACAGTGGTCATGGAATCTTAGACCTGTTTTTATATAAAATAGGCAACAATGTTACTTTATAATTATAAATGTATTTTTAAAGCTAAAATAAACAAAAGCTACTGAAAAGAACCATGAAGCTGTTTTGTTGAACAGGGCATTTCAAAATTGAGGGTTATTGTTGACAGTTGCAGTCTCAGTATCCAATTAATTACTATATTTTGTTCTCATTCCATAATATTGAGAGTATACTGATTTAGACAGTTAAGTAACTGCAAAGTGTAGTGATTTCTTAATAGTTTGCTTGCAAATGGGAAACGTAACAATGGCCCAGGCTTGGTTTGCTGGTATGTCCTTGGTCTCCTTGAAGGGTGAGGTAAAAAGCATATCTGAAGAGCATATCTGAAAAAGCTAACCCTTTATTCCATCTTCTCCATGCCTGAGTCTTTCATTCACCCATACTAACAAACTGCTCTTGTTTTCTAGCAATAATTTTTCCTGACTCAAGTGTTATCTAACCTAACACTAATATGTTTTCTTCATGGGGTTTATACACATTTACTTAGTACCCACTAAATGCCAGCGTTTGTGTTAGGCATTAGCAATATGAAGTCAAATTAGACATTGTCTCTGCCTTCAAAGAGTTTACATATTCCAAAAAACAGGTGTACAAATGAGTGCTTAGGTATTCTGGTAGAAGGCTTGTTGCGGAGTGGAGAGTGACCTACCCTAGCTCAGGGCATTAGGGAAGTCTTCTCAGTGGAGGTGACAGTCGTGGTGAGAGTTAAAGGTCAACTTTATGGTAGCTGAGGGGAGGGAGACTAATTCCAGCAGAGGAGAATTACAGATGTTGTTCAGCGCTGAAGAAAGTGTTGTCAGCTTCGTTGTGACTAGGCCTGTGAATTCTCGTTGGAGAATAAGTTCCAAATGTTCATGCCCAACTACTTACTATTTTTATTGTGGTGACCTTTATATCTTTGATATGAGTGATAAGTATTAGCAGATTAATCTAGCTGATAACTTTAAACCAGCATATTCATTTTACTTAGTTTCCCTGTTATTAAAAAGTCTCTCCGAGATCCCTACCTTGCTCATTTCTAACCTATCTCATTTGAAGGCTTTTTGATTCCCTATCCTTAACCTTCTACTCATTCCTGCGCCTTTCTGGCATTCCACTGTTTTCATATCAGATCCCTGTGTTGATTGCCATTTGCATTACCAGAAGAAACCTCATAAGATGTTGTTAATATTTAGGGTTTTTCATTAATGTTAAAACAACTCTCTCTGATCCCTCTCTGGAAAATTCGGTCATTAATAATGTTGTTAATAGGTAATATTATCTACTTATTTATAGATAACATTATTCTCCTAGTTTTAAAAAAATTTGTGATAATATATAACAAAATTAGCTATTTTCATCTTTTTTATATAAATTATTTTTTTTATCAGAGAGTTCCCATGTACCCTCCCTATTATTAATACTCTGTATTGGTGTGGTACCTTTGTTACAACTCTTGAAAGACTATTATCATAGTTGCACTATTAGCTATAGTCCATAGTTTACACTAGGGTTCACTGTTAGTGTTGTATAATCCTATGGCTTTTTAAAAATTATATTTATTTATTTCTCCCCATCTTCTTTGTTGTTTGCACTTGCTGTGTCTATTTATCTTCCTTGTTTCTTTTTTAGGAGGTACCAGGAGCCGAACCTGGGACCTCCAGTGCAGGAGGGAGGTGCCTGATGGCTTGAGCTACCTTCGATCCCTGCTTTGTTGTGTCTCTCATTGTCTTTCCTCCCCACATTTCTTGTTGCATCATCTTGCCTTGTCAGCTTGCTGCATCGTCTTTCCACTCCTGCCCATCCCATTAGCTGGCTGTCTTCTTCAGGAGGCACCAGGAACCTCTGCTGTCCGCTTTTGTTGTGTCTACCATTATGTTCCCTCTTCTGTGTCTCTTGTGTCAGCTTGCCACTCCTGCCTGTCATGCCAGCCTGATCTTCTTGGAGGTACCGGGATCTGAACCAGCAACCTCCCATGTGGCAGGTGGGGGCCCAGGCACCTGAGCCACATCTGTTTCCCATAATCCTATGGCTTTAAAAAAAACTTTTTTTCCAGTAACAACCTAAAATCGTTTTAACCATTGAAGTGTACACAAGTGATATTAACTACATTTACAATATTGCACAACTGTTACTACCAACCATTTCCACAACTTTGTCATCATGGTAAACAAACTTTGTATACATTAAGCAATAACACCCAGTTCATTCTTCCTCTCAACCCCTAGTAACCTCTAGTCTAATTTCTGTCTCTGTAAATTTACTTTTTTATAGATATTACATGTAAGTGGAACCATATAGTATTTGCACTTTTTCTTGGTTGATGACTAGCAAGAAGACTGTACCCTTTACATTGCAGTACTTATTATCACTGTAAACCCATCAATTAAAAGACAAGGTGCTGAAACACTTAAAGTGTGTAACTTACGGTCATGGGGGTATTCAGGACACTGTTCCCGGAAATAGCTGTCAGCACAGCTAGAGATGGGGCATGATATTGCCAACTGCCCACACACGGAAGAAATTCAAATTTAAAGTACTCAGAAAGTTCCTGTTTGCATAGCCCAGATTTCATTTCGTTGTCTACAAACTAGTGTTTGTAGAACGCCTGGAATTGTTGAGAAGTGAAGTGTCTGTGGTTTTGACAGATGGCTAACTTGACAAGCGTCAGCCTCCTCAATTTTATCAATTTGCATAGAACTGTCTCAGTTTCTGTGAGTGAGGCCTCAGCCTATCTGTAGAAACTGCGTGTTCGAGTTCACTTTCCTAAAGAGCCTTGATGATTTCCTTGCACAGAAGCAGAGATCTAAAATGAAAAATATAGTAAAAAAAGAAAAAAAGTTAATGGAAAAATTCAAGCCATAGTGCTCATATTTGTTAAATTGATATGCCTATTTCTATTTTTACGCTTAGTTGTTTCCAGTTACAATGAAACGATGACAAAATGTACCCATGTTCCTTCTCATTTTCAGTTAGCTGAGATTGTTTGAATTTTATACCATATAAAATGGAAACACCCTCAATTATGAAATAATAACATTGACTTTTAAACAAATGGGTTCTAATCAGTTGGCCATTGTTAATTCATCTATATATACTATTTTCATAAGTTCTTTTTATTTGCCTAAGTTTTGATAGAGTTACCTCATTATTTAGACACACTTCAGTAATTAACAAGGAGTAATTTATCCTGGGTCAACAAATACTTGTGTTTATATTTTTATTTTATTACACAATAATACATTTACCTATGTTATTAATGGAAGGAGAATGTATTTGGAAGATGTCATACAAGAGTGATGACAAGAAGTGGATGTTGCAGGTTGAATTTCAGGAACCGCAGAGTTATTTCTCATAAGTTATCCTCTTACCCTGTGAAGGAGACCAAATGGAATGCTACACATTAGTTGGTTTTTCAAATTCTTTCATTCAGTGAGCTTCGGAGTTCTGAGGAATTTGTCCCTTGTTTTTCTTAAAAACCAATGATCTATATCCTTTTCATTTTCTCTATAAGATTTCAATTAAGAAAAAAAAATTTTTTTTAAGTTTGTAAATTTGTACTTTAATCAGTAAGTGGTAAAAATAAAATTTTTATTCTATATGTGAACTGCTTCTCCTAAGTCAAAAAACTTTTTTACTTTAGCTGGTTGTTTTTGTTGGGAGGGGGTGGTTATTGATTGATATTGTCATTGATTGATATGGTCATATGATAATGTCTTACTTTATATTATATTTAACCACAAATGAATTTTGGGGTTGGGGAATCTTTGCTTTTCAGGTTGAAGCACTCAATAAGTTAAAAACTTTAAATAGTTTAATCAAGCTGAATGCAATGAAGCTGAACAGAGCCAAAGGGAAGGAAGCTATGCACACTTGTTTAAAACAGAATGCTTACCGGGAAGCTCTCTCTGGCTTGCGGTCACCTCTGAACCCCTGTGTCATCCTCTCAGAACTCTAGTAAGTGATTGTCTTTGCTGCACTTAGTGAGTCTCTCATGAAAATGGTAATGAAATGAAAAAGGACTTCCCAGTCACTACCTTAGGAAGTAGTGAGGCCAGCTATCAGTCTCATTGAGTGGAATATAATTAAAGGAAGAAAATCCTTAAAGTCCCTGAAGCCTAGACTTATATATTCAGTAATGTTTGCCTACCAGCTAAATTTACCTGTGGAGTTAATGAAAGTTAATACAAGTTAATTTCCTTTCAATTGTATGTAACTAAATTTTTCTATATTAGTGATATCTAAGAGTGAGAATCCCATATAAACAAAATTTAAGAAACCATAATAAATTATTTAGTAATTGGCTTTCCTATTTTAAAATGAGATCTTGAATTAATTTATAAACTTATTTTTCACTTTCTTATTTCCAACAAAATAATAATGGAAAAGTAATAATATGTGTTGTGTATAATATAATAATAGTATTCAAAATTGATCTTTCTCTCTTTAAGAAATCAAGAATGATCTCAAAATATTCTTAATTTTTATCCAATGGTGTACTCAGATTTCTTTTTCACTTAATATAGTACTACGAAGTTAAGGATGAATAAAGAAAGGAGAGGAGGAATTTTAAGTGGAGATAGGGAAAGGATATATCTAGAATTTATAGTTCAGTCCATTTGGTCTCAGTGTATGCCAACCAAAGCTGCCCTCATGGTTTCGTTTCTCCCAGGAGAAAATGTTCTATATCTGACTTTCTGCAGACCCGAAAAGAGCTATCAGGGTAAAATAAGAATCTTGTCTTATCTTTAAATTGAAGTGGGCTGACTTTTCCCTTTTCGATTTCAGTGTTGAAAAGTGCAAATACATGGATTCCAAAATGAAGCCTTTGTGGTTGGTGTATAATAATAAGGTGTTTGGTGAAGATTCAGTTGGAGTGATTTTTAAAAATGGAGATGGTAAGTACTAAGTCTTTTCTCATGCAAAATTCTGTAGTATTTTTCATTGGTTGTCAGTTTGCTTTATCTGAAATAGGATGGATAAATGTGTAGATGGCAGCCAGAGGTGGCTATTAGTTGTCATACGGTCAAACTCAGTATTTTCTACATCATTTTATTTTTCCCCTGGAAAATGGCCTTCTACAGTTTTTTTATATACATGATTTTAATAAATTTGTCTCTGTTTTCTACAAAGTAAAATGTCTCTGTCTACTTTCATAAAAGACTTGCGAAATATAAGAAGATATTTTCTATAATGGTATGCATACATTCTGTTTCAGTGATAGTAATGTTTTTTCCCCCCATCATTTTTAATTTTAAATAAAATACCAATTCATACTTTAAGAAGGAAATATCTCAGGTAATCACACCAACCAAAAGGCAGCTCTGACTGCTACCACTTGTTAGTTGTGTGACTACAGGCAAGTCACGTAAAACTCACGAGTTTATTCATGTCCTTGAGTGTTATAGCATACGTATTTCATGGTTATCAAAAGGAATTAAGTGAGATAGCACAACTAAATGCACTCAACATAATATATGCTTACAACTTCTTTAAAATGAATTCATAGAGTTTGCTAACGATTTAATCTCTTGAGCATACAACTGTCATTATGTGGTTACTGCTACTTTCATTCATGTCCTGTTACCTAGAAATTATCCTTGGCTGTATTTTTACAGTATTTGGGACCCATGATACAATGATTTCGTATAATTCTGAATAATATCCTGTGCAGCCCTAAAAGCAAACAAGAAGGAAAAAAAAATCAGTGTGAGTTGTATGGATGCTGTAATACAAATGGTATTAGCACCTGATACTGTACCTTATATATCGTAAACAAAAATTTTTTTTTACTTAGTATCTGAAATAGTGTTACAGGGATGTGATAACCAACCAGTAAATACAGTAAACATTAAAATTTGGGGGGGAAAATGTCAGTAGTTTTAGTTAGTTCTGATTGAACTTTGAGTTAATGAGTTAACTAGGCACAAAATGGAAAGCACTTATGATGAAGCAGTATTTTTTCTCTTAGATTTACGACAGGATATGTTGACACTCCAAATGCTACGCTTGATGGATTTACTCTGGAAAGAAGCTGGTCTGGATCTTCGGTGAGATTTCTAGTGAATTTATTTTTTTTATCTCATATTGTATTTCTAAAGACTTGTTAATTTTTTTTCTTCTGCTATTATTATTAATCATTGTTCAGAGTAATACTTATTTAGCACTTTGCAGTTCACTGTATACTTTCAAATATATTAAATTATTTAAACCATAGCAGATTTAAAACTATTCTTGTGTTTGAGAGTCCAGAAAAAAAGCAGTAGGTCTGAGCTTCCAGCAAGGTCTGAACAGACAGCAGGAGTCACATTCCATCCTGTGCCTATGACAGTGCTGTCAGGAAAGGGTGCATGGCAGTTACAGACCAGAGAAAAGCTTGTGCCTCTTCAAACTTATCCCAGGACATTTATTCCTGTGCTTGACAAGGGAAAACAGACAGAAGCGTTTAGGTAGGCCTGCAGATTTTTAGTTTGTCACCATTAACAGGAACAGATGTAAAGCAGAACAGATTTGTGGTGACAGAGAAAAGGAACCATGATGGATTATAAAAGTTAAATTTAGAAGATCAAATTGTTATCAAGTGTTCTGAGTTAACAAGCAATGGAAGATATTGTAAATTAAAAGCTTATAGACTTTGAATATCATCCAGTAAAATTAGAATTCAAACTTCAGGCTGGGAATTATATTCACAGTGAATAGGATCGGGATTTAATAAACCTAAATTTTAAAAATTATTGCCTAACCAAAGTTTTTAAAATGATAATCCAGCATAGGCACTGTTTTTTTTTTTTTTTTTTTTTTTTTAAAGATTTATTTATTTATTTAATTTCCCCCCCTCCCCTGGTTGTCTGTTCTTGGTGTCTATTTGCTGCGTCTTATTTCTTTGTCCGCTTCTGTTGTCGTCAGCGGTACGGGAAGTGTGGGCGGCGCCATTCCTGGGCAGGCTGCTCTTTCTTTTTCACGCTGGGCGGCTGTCCTTATGGGTGCACTCCTTGCGCGTGGGGCTCCCCCACGTGGGGGACACCCTTGCGTGGCACGGCACTCCTTGCGCGCGTCAGCACTGCGCATGGCCAGCTCCACACGGGTCAAGGAGGCCCGGGGTTTGAACCGCGGACCTCCCATATGGTAGACGGACGCCCTAACCACTGGGCCAAAGTCCGTTTCCATAGGCACTGTTGAAGCAACACAAATACAGGTGTTTTCATGCACTGCTATGAATTGATAACACTTTTTTTATATCAAGTTTATGCCCTTTACTCAATATTTCCAGAATTTATACTTAAAATTGAAAATAATGATAGAGTTTATGCACAAAGATAATTATCCCACATTTATTTACAATTTATAAAAAATTAGAACACAAATAGCTACTAATTTCTTATCAATACAAACAAAAGCCAGAACATCCTGTGACTAGATATCTAGATATTTTAAACTGTTGTTTATAGAGAATGGCTTATAATTTGGGAAAAATGCTTATCTTCTAATGTTAAATAAAATAAGTGATATGCAAGAATGTTTATAAAATTATTTCAACCATGTTAAATAGCATGGAAAAAACAAATTAAAGTGTTAATAAACTAAAATGGTAACAATAACATTATTTCTTGGTGGTGGAATTATATGTAACTTTTTTGCTTCTACTTTTTGTGTCTGTTTCTCCAGTTTTCTAAAACATGCTACTCCTTTTTGTTGGTTTAGAGAAGTTGTGGACAATCTTGCATAAAATTCAGGAATACAGGATTCCCATACACTGCCCAATCACCAACACCTTGCATTGGTGTGGAATATTTGTTACAACTGATGACAGCACTTAAAAAAAAAGAATAATTGTACTATTTTTTTTAAACAGTAGTTGCCTTTATTACAGTTGATCCAAGTGTTAAAGTACTAATAAAAAAATAGTACTAATAATTATTGTTCCTAGTTTACATTAGGTGTGTTGTTTCCTGATATACCACCCTATTATTAACACCTTGTATTAGTGTTGTAAATTTGTATAATTCATGAAAGACTATTCTTTTACTACTAACTATAGCCCATCACCTTCAGTAGGGCTTATTGTGTTATACAGTCCTATGTTTTATCTTTTAATTGTTATTCAAGTAACGCATGTGACCTAAAATTTCCCCTTTAAACCACATTTATTGCTGTGAATTACATGCACTGTAATTTGCCACCATCACCACTATCCATTTCCAAAACTTTACAATCAACCTAAATAGAAATTCTGTACAAATTAAGCATCATCTCATTATTTTCTAAGTCATTCTATCACCCTCGTAACCTATATGCTAGATTCTTTTTTAAATGCTATTTATTTATTTTTAAAGATTTATTTTTTTATTTCTTTCCCCCCCTTCCCCCCTTCTGCCCCCCGTTGTCTGTTCTCTGTGTCCATTCACTGTGTGTTCTTCTGTGACTGCTTCTATCCTTATCAGCAGCACCAGGAATCTGTGTTTCTTTTTGTTGTGTCAGCTCTCCGTATGTGCAGCACCATTCCTGGGCAGGCTGCACTTTCTTTCGCGCTGGGCGGCTTTCCTTACGGGGCACACTCCTTGCACGTGGGGCTCTCCTACGCAGGGGACACCCCTGCATGGCAGGGCACTCCTTGCGTGCATCAGCACTGCGCATGGGCCAGCTCCACACGGGTCAAGGAGGCCCGGGGTTTGAACCGCGGACCTCCCATGTGGTAGGTGGACGCCCTATCCATTGGGCCAAGTCTCCTTCCTGTATGCTAGATTCTAACTTGGTGAGTTTTGTTTATTATAATTGACTCAAAGCAGTGAGATTATGCAGTATTTGTCCTTTTGCGTCTGGTTTATTTGACTCAGCTTAATGTCCTCAAGGTTCATCTGTATTGTCACAAGCATCAGGACTTCATTTTTACAGCTGAATAATCTTCTATTGTATATATATACCACATTTTGTGTATCCATTCATCATCTGATGGACTCTTGGATTGCTTCCATCTTTTGGCGATTGTAAATAATACTGCTATGAAACTGGCATGCAAATATCTGTTCAGCTCTCTGCTTTCAATTCTTTTGGGTATATATGCCTAGTAGTGAGATTGCTGGATTGTATGGTAATTTTATACTCAGCTTTCTGAGGAACTGACAAACTGTCTTCCATAGCAGCTATATCATTTTATATTCCCACCAGCAATGAATGAGTATCCTATTTCTCCACATCCTCTCCCAAACTTGGAGTTTTCTGTTTTGTTTTGTTTTTAGTAAGAGCCATTCTTGTGGGTGTGAAATAATATCTCATGGCTTGGCTTTGCATTTCCCTAATAGCTAGTTGTTGAGCATCTTTTCATATGCTTTTTTGCAATTTGTATATTCTCTTAGGAGCAAAGCCTATTCAAGTCTTTTGCCCATTTTTAAATTGGGTTTGTTTGTGTTTTTCTTGTTGAGTTGTAGGATTTCTTTATATATTCTGGATATTAAACCCATATTAAATATGTGGTTTCCAAAAATTTCTCCCATTGAGTAGTTTGTGTCATTTTAATTTTGAGGTGGTCCCATTTATCTATTTCTTCTTTCGTTGCTTGTGCTTTTGGTGTGAATTGTTGCCTAATTCAGGATCCTAAAGATGCTTGCCTGCATTTACTTCTAGGAGTGTTGTGGTCCTGGTTCTTACATTTAGGTCTTTGATCAAAAGTTTATTTTTGTGAAGGTGTGAAATAGGGGTCCTCTTTGATTCTCAATATTAAACACTTCTGCACCTCAAAGGACTTTGTGAAAAGGGTAAAAAGCCAGCCTACTCAATGGGAGAAAATATTTGGAAATCACACATCTGACAAGTGTCTAATATGTGTGATATATAAAGAGATCCTATAACTCAACAATAAAAAGAGAAATGACCTGATATAAAAATGGGCAAAACCGATGGCTTTTAGTATAATCACAGTGTTGTGCATTCATCACCACAAAAAATACTAAAAGCTGTTGATTATATGCTTTGGATAGATCATATGGTATGTGAATATATCTCGATAAAACTGGTTAATAAATAAATGCAAGAATAGCTAGAAATAGTTCAATACATCAGGCATAGCATAGAGAGATTGGGAGGTGAAGAATTTTCTTGTTTGATTGTCTTTTTTGTTTATTATTATTATTATTATTGAAATAATAAAAATGCTATAAAAATGATTGAAGTGATGAATGCACAACTATATGATTATACCGAATACCATTGACTGGGCACTTTATTTGAATTGTATGCTTTATTAATATGTATCAATAAAATTGATTCATTAAACAAATTTTTTTACCTGTTTTTCTCTCTCATAGGGGAGCATTTTTGGGACTTGGGAATCGTCCTGAATGACATTGCAATGACAGATATAGACCATTATATATCTTCCCATAACCTATAGAATTGTGTGGGAGAGACTGTAAACTACAATGTAGTTTTGGATCTACGGTCCCCCAAAAGGCGTTTATCAATTGTAATGAATGTACCACACTAATTAGGGATGTTGTTTATGTGGGAAAATGTGGGGGGCAGGGGAAGCAGGGCATATGGGAATCCCTATTTTTTTACAGAGCATTTTATGTAATCTATCTTTTAAAAAATAAAAATTATGTATTAAAAAAGAAAAAGCAAGATGAAGAGAAAAAATAAATAAAATATAAAAAATAATTTTTAAAAAGGCCAAAAGACCTGAATTAGAAGTTTTTCTAAGGAAGAAATGCAAATGGCAAAAAAAAGCACATGAAAAAATGTTCAGCATCACTGGCTATTAGGGAAATGCAAATCAAAGCTACAGTGAGATATAATTTCACAGGTACTAGAATTGCCACTATTAATAAAACAGAAAACCACGTTGTTGGAGAGGATGTGGGGAGATAGGAATGCTTATTCACTGTTGGTGGGAATGTAGAATGGAACAGCCATTATGAAAGTCTATTTGGGGGTTACTCAGGAAGTTGAATATACACTTGCCATGTGACCTGGCAATACCACTACTAGGTTTATATCCAGAAGAACTGAGAGCGGGGACATAAACAGACATTGCACTGCAGACATCTGCACACCGATGTTCATAGCAACATTACTCACAGTTAATTGTCAAAAGATGGAAACAACCCAGATGTCCATCAATCCCTGAATGGATGAACAAACTACAGTGTATACATATGATGGAATATTTTTTTCCATTTCCTCCTCACATTACTCATTACTAGCATATAGAAACACTACTGATTTTTGCATGTTGATCTTTACTCCATCACTTTGCTGAATTTGTTTATCAGCTTTAACTTTGGTGTGTATTTTCCATATATAGGAGCATGTCATCTGCAAATAGTGAAAGTTGTTTTCCTTTCCAATTTGAATGCCTTTTATTTCCTTTTCTTGCCTAGCTGCTCTGGCTTGAACTGCCAATACAATATTGAATAACAATGGTAACTGGGCATCATTGTCTTGCTTCAGAACTTAGAAAGAAAGCTTTCAGTCTTTATCACTGAGCATGATGTTAGCTTTGGATTTTTCATAAATACCCTTAATTATGTTCAGGAAGTTTCCTTTTATTTGTATTTTTCTCTTAGTGTTTTTATCAAGAAAGAATGCTGCGTTTTGTCAAATGTCTTTTCTGATTAATTAGAATATTCATGTGGTTTTTCTTCCCCTTTGATTTTGTGAGGGTAGAATATTAGATTAATTGATTTTCTCATGTTGAACCACCCTTCCATACCTGGTATAAAACCCACTTGATCATGTTGTATAATTCTTTTAATATGCTGTTGGATTCAATTTCCTAGTATTTTGTTGAAGAGTTTTACATCTGTATTCATAAGAAAAATTAGTCTAATTTTCCTTTCTTGTAGTATTTTTACCTGGCTTTGCTATTAGGGCAATGTTGGCCTCATAGAATGAGTTTGGTAATTTCCCTCCTGTTCTAGTTTTTGGATGAGTTTGTACGGGATTGATATTAATTCTTCTTGAAATGTTTGTTACAATTCACTTGTGAAGCCGTCTGGTCCTGGCTTGTCTTTGTTGGGAGGTTTATGATGACTAATTTGATCTTTTTAGTCAGTGTAGGTTGTTTGTGTATTTATAGGAATTTGTCCATTTCATTCATCAAAGTTATCTAATTTGCTGGCATACAGTTGTTCATGGTATCCTCTTATAGTCCTTTTTATTTCTATGGGGTCGGTAGTCCCCACTTCTCATTTCAGATTTTAGTTATTTGTGCCATCTCCCCCTCTTTTTTTTTCTTTATCAGTGTAGCTAAAGCTCTATCAATCTCACTGATCTTTTGAAAGAATCAACTTTTGGTTTTGTTGATTCTATTTTTTTTTTAATTTTCTGTTTCCTTTATCACTGCTGTTATGTTTATTTCCTTCCTTCTCCTTATGTTGACTTCACGTTGGTCCTCTTTTTCAAATACAGCCCTAATTCAGTTTTTCGTTGTTTTTTTTAAAAGATTTATTTTTTTTAACTTTATTTCTCTCCCCATCCCCTACCCCACCCCACCCCACCCCCCCTCTGTTGTCTGTTCTCTGTGTCCATTCGCTGTGTGTTCTTCTGTGTCTGCTTGTATTCTCATTAGCTGGTTCTGGGAACTGATCCTGAGACCTTCCAGAGTGGGAGAGAGGCGATTACTCTCTTGCACCACCTCGGCTCCCTGTTCTGCTGCATCTTCTTATTTTCTTTCCTCTGTGTTTCTTGTTGCATCATCTTGCTGCGCCAGCTCTCCCTGTCGGCCGGCACTCCTGTATGGGGCGACTTTGCCATGCAAGGTGGCATTCCCACGCAGGGTGGCTCTCCTGTGCAGGGCTGCATTCCCGTGTGGGCCAGCTCGCCACGTGGGCCAGCTTGCCCTCTCCAAGAGGCCCTGGACATCGAACCCTGGACCTCCTGTATGGTAGACGGGGGTCCAGTTGGTTGAGTCACATCCGTTTCCCCCTAATCCAGCTTTGAGGTTAGGTCTGTGATTTGAAATCTTTCTTCTCTTTATTATAAGCTTTTTCCCTTTCAGCATTGCCTTTTCTGCATCCCATAAGTTTTGGTATATTGTATTTTCATTTTCATTTTCCTCAAGGTATTTCCTCATTTCCCTTATGGTTTCTTCTTTAACCCACTGGTTATTTAAAAGTACATTGTTTAATTTTCACATATATGTGAATTTTCCAATTCTCCCTCTGTGAATGATTTCTAGCTTAATTCCATTTTGGTCAGGAAAGAGACATTGTACAATTACAGTATTTTTTGATTTATTGAGACTTGGTTTTTTTACCTGATTTTGGTGTATCCTGGAGAATGATCATGTGCACTCAAGAAGAACATATATTCTGTTGCTGTTGGGTTGAGTGTTCTTTTTTTTTAAACATTTATTTTATTTACTTCTCCTTACCCCCTCGTTGTGTACATTTGCTGTGTCTGTTCGTTGTGTACTCGTCTTCCTTTTAGGAGGCATCAGGAACTGAATCTGAGACCTCCATGTGGGAAGGAGGCACCTAATTGCTTGAGCCACCTCTGCTCCCTGCTTTTTTGAGTCTCTCATTATGATTTCTTCCTTGTGTCTTTTGTTGCATCAGCTTGTTGTGCCAGCTTGCTGTGCCAACCTGTTGCATCAGCTTGTTGTCTTGCTCTTCTTTAGGAGGCACCAGGAACCAAACCCAGGACCTCCCATGTGGTGGGTAGGAGCTCAGTCGCTTGAGCCACATGCTCTTCCCTCAAGTGTTCTTTAAATCTCTTATATAATTGGCTTAGAGTATTGTTGAAGTCTTGAACTTGATCTTATGTATAGGTATTCTATTATCAAATGTTGTGTATTAATGTCTCTTTCTGTTAATGTAAAACCATCTTTTTCTCCCTTCAAAATTGTCATTACTTCCACCTTTTAATTTGGCATCCTGCTGTTAGGTACATGTATATTTATAATTGTTATGTCTTCTCGTTGAAATGGCCCCCTTATCTGTATACCTTTTCTTTCCCTTGTAACAGGTTTTGACTTTAAGTCTATTTTGTCTGATATTAGTATAGCTACCCCAGCTCTTACATGGTATATATTTTCTATCCTTTCACTTTCAACTTACTTGTGCCTTAGAATTTAAGGTGAGTCTCTTGTAAATAGCTTTTTTTGTCCATTCTGCCTATTTCTGCCTTTTAACTGGAGAATTTAATTCATTTTCATTTAAAGTATATAGTAATAATGTAGGAGTTTCTTTTGCCTTTTGCTATTTAGTTTTTGTGAGTCTTTTGTCTTTTTTATTCCTCAATTAGCCTACCTTCATAGTTACGTGAATTTTTTTATTGTACCATGTTGATTTGCTTTTCACTTGTTTCTGGATATATTTTTTCCTGTATTTTTCCTTTGATTACATGGTGTTAAAATTTAACATCCTATGTAACAATCATATTGTGATTTGACACCAACTTCAGTTCAATAGCCTCCATGTACACTGTTCATATACCCCTCTGTACTCCTACCTTTTTTGTATTTGCTACACATTATATCTTTGTACATTTTAGGTCCAAAATTATTGATTTATTATTATTTTTTAATGCATTTGCATCTTATTACCTGTAGAAAGTAAGAAGTGCAATTACATATCAAAAAATACAATACGGCAATCTGGTGTTTGTAACTATTCAGTGGTAACCCTTACTGGAGGTCTTTACTTATCTATGCCTCTTTGAATTCCTCTCTACTTTCCTTGCAATCTGAAGAGCTCCCTTTAGCTTTGCTTCTTAGTGCAGGACTGGACTGCCTTAGCTTTTGTTTATCTGGGAATGTATTTATCTCTACTTCATTTGAGAAAGAAAGTCTGACCAGATAAAAAATTCTCAGTAGGAAATTGTGTTCACTCAGAACTTTTAAGTATTTCAGCCCATTGCCTACTGCCCTTGTGGTTTCTATTGAGAAATTACAATTTAGGTTAGGTACAGCTTTGTACTCTTACAACTTTTAGAACTCTTACCTTGTGCTTTGCATTCAACAGTTTGATCTGTGGATGATGGGCATATTTTTCTTCAGACTTATCCTGTTTGCTGTTCACTGGGTTCTTGTATATGCATTTTCATGTTTTTTGCCAAGTTTTGGGAGTTCCCTGTCATTATTTCTTTGAATATTCCTTCTGCCCTTACTCTCTTTCTTCTTCTGGGGCTCCCATAATGTATATGTTGGTGTGCTTGATGATGGCCCATGGATCACTTAGGCTATTTTTGCTTTTTATAGTTCTTTTTTTTCTATGCCTCAGCTTGGCTCATTTCCATTCTTTTGTTATCAAGTTGACCAATTCTGGGAAGCAGATTTGGCCCAGTGGTTAGGGCATCCGCCTACCACATGGGAGGTCCGCAGTTCAAACCCCGGGCCTCCTTGACCCGTGTGGAGCTGGCCCATGCGCAGCGCTGATGCACACAAGGAGTGCCGTGCCACGCAGGGGTGTCCCCCGCGTAGGGGAGCCCCACGCGCAAGGAGTGCGCCCGTAAGGAGAGCCGCCCAGCGCGAGAGAAAGTGCAGCCTGCCCAGGAATGGCGCCGCCCACACGGAGAGCTGACACAACAAGATGACGGAATGAAAAGAAACACGGATTCCAGGTGCTTCTGACAAGAATACAGCAGACACAGAAGAACACACAGCACATGGACACAGAGATCAGACAAATGGTGCGGGGGGCGGAAGAGGAGAGAAATAAATACAAAATAAATCTTTAAAAAAAAAAAGTTCAGTTCTTTTGCCAGCTCCAGTCTGATGTTAAAACACTCTTGGGAATTTTTCACTTCAGTAATTTTTGTCTTCAAAACTGATAGTTTTGTTTGGTTCCTTTTTAACATTTCTTTCTGTCTCTATATTGTGAATCTCATAATACTTGTTTATTGTTTTCCTCATATCCTTTAGTTCTTTCTCTGCATTTTCCTTTATCTCCATTAAGTATATTGAAATCTTCCTCTAGTATGTCTGAAGTATGGTCTTCTCCTTTGATGTTTCCTGAATTTTCATCCTTTTCCTTTTGATGGGCCATCAGTTCATGTTTGTTTGCCTTGTACTCTTGTTGCACACTGTATATTTTAATATTTTAAAGTGTTAACTCTATGATTTATTCTGAGACATCTGTTCTTGAATTTTTATCCAGTTAAGTGATATGACAGTTTCCTTTTTTTAACAAATAATTTTATTGATACATATTAATAAAGCATAAATCCATCCAAAGTGTACAATCAGTAGTATTTACTATGATCACACAGTTGTGCATTCATCACTTCAATCATTATTAGGACATTTTCATTTTCTAATAATAATAAAAAAACAAACAAATCTCCTTATCTCTCAATCTCCATTTGTTTCCCCTGCTCTACATAGCTGCTATTCTGTTTTCATCTAACTTATTTGTATTTATAATTTGTAAATACAATTTTATCTATGCAATGTTAGCCATATTCATATTTCTGTGTGGTTTCACTATGTTTTACAGTCCCATGTTACATTTTGTAGCTTTCCCTCTGGTGATATACATGTCCTTAGACTTTCCCTTTCAACCACTGTCATACCCATGTCATATCTCTGATAGTTACAAACCCTATGATATGCTTGCACCATTTCTATTGATTTCTAAAGACGTACAAACAACCTTTTTACCAATTCTGCATGGATTAACCCTCAGCTTTTGATTCTCTACCTTTATTCTATTTTCTGGTGACCTTATATTCAAATTATTAACTCCATGCATTTACATAATGTGTTTCATTCATAATAGTGCAATCATACAGTGTTTGTTCTGGGTCTGGCTTGCTTTACTCAACCATAATCCACTCCAGGTTCATCCATGTTGTCATAGGCTTCCTGACTTCATTTCTCCTTATAGCTGCATAATATTCCATTGTGTTTATACACCACAGTTTGTTTATCTATTCATTGGTTGATGGATACCTGGGTTGTTTCCATCTTTTGGCAATTGTGAATAATTTCAAAATCCATGTGTAGATGTCTGTTCATGTCATATCTCATTGTAGATTTGATTTGCATTTCCCTAGCAGTAGTTATGTTGAACATTTTTTCATGTGTTTTCTTGCCATTTGTATCTCTTCTTTGAACAAATGGTATTCAAGTCTTTTGCCCAAGTATTCAAGTCATTTGTCTTTTTATTAAGATAGTTGTAGCATCTCTTTATATATCATGGATTGTAAACCCTCAACAGATATATGATTTCCACATATTTTCTCCCACTGAGTTGACTTTTCACCTTTTTGACAAAATCCTTTGAATTGCTTAAGTGTTTAATTTTGAGGAGGTCCTGTTTATCTCTTTTTTCTTTTGTTGCTTGTTCTTTGGGTGTAAGATCCAAAAAATCACCACATCTCACAAGATCTTGAAGATGTTTCCCTACATTTTCTTCTAGTAGTTTTATGGTCCTGGCTTTTTATTTGGGTCTTTGATCCATTTTGAGTTAATTTTTGTATAAGATGTGAGATAGGGGTCGTCTTTCATTCTTTTGGATATGGATATCCACTTCTTCCAGCACCATTTGTTGAATAGACTATTCTGGCCCATCTGGGAGGGCTTCGGGGATTTGTCAAAAATCACTTGACCATAGATGTGAGGGTCTATTTCTGAGTACTCAGTTTGGTTTAATTGGTCAATCTGAGTGTCTTTATGTCAGTACTATGCTTTTTTTTTTAAACCCCTGTAGCTAAGTAATATGTTTGTTTTTGTGTGTTTTTTTTTAAAGATTTTTTTATTCACAACACAGACACACACACACACACACACACACACACACACAGGTATATTTTGTTCATTTTCTGCTTTCTATATCCATTCACTTGTGTGTTCTTCTGTGTATGCATGTCTTCTCTTTAGGCAGCACCGGGAACTGATCCTGGGGTCTTCCAGAGTGAGGAGGGGCGCTCAGTCTCTTGTGCCACTGCAGCTCCCTGGTCTGCTGAGTCCCTTATTGTCCCTCCCCTGGGTCTTTTTACTGCATCATCTTGCTGCGCCAGCTCTCCAGGTGTGCCAGCACTTCTGTGCAGGCCAGCACTCCGCGTGAGCCAGCTCTTTACTCGGGCCAGCTCGCCTTCACCAGGAGCCCTGGGAATCGAACCCTGGACCTCCCATATTCAGGGAGCCCAATTACTTAAGCTTCCCAAGTAATAAGTTTTAAGTGAGGAAGTGAGAATCCTCCAACTTCATTCTTTTTAAGGACATTTTTGGCTATTCAGGGTCACTTTCCAATAAATTTGGTTATTGGCTTTCAATTTCTGCAAAAAGGCTACTGGATTTTTATTGGAATTGGATTGAATGTGTAAATCAGTTTGGGTAGAACTGACATCTTAATGATGTTTAGTCTTCCATTCCATGAACTCAGAATATCCTTTGATTTATTTGTCGTCTTTGGTTTCTTTTAGCAATATTTTCAGCTTTCTGAACACAGGTCCTTTATGTCCTTGGTTAGTTTTTCCTAAATACATGGTTCTTTTAGTTGCTATTAGAAATGTAAATTTTTTTCACTAATTTCCTCCTCAGATTGCTTATCAGTGGTGTATAATAATACCATTGATTTTTGTGTATTAATCATGTATCCTGCAACTTTGCTGAACTCATCTATTCTAGTAGTTTTGATTTTCACTGTTTTCTAGATATAGGATCATATCATCAGTGAATAATAAAACTTTTGCTTCTTTCTTTCCTATTTAGGTGTCTTTTATTTCTTTATCTAGTCTAATTTCTGTAGTTTGAACTTCTAGCCTAATATTGAGTAACAGTAGCATCCTTGTCTTACTCCTGATCTCATTGGGAAAGGTTTTTGTCTTTTCACTGTTGAGTACAATGCTAGCTGTAGGCTTTTCATATATGCACTTTACCATATTGAGAAAGTTTCCTTCTATTCCTATCTTTTGGAGTGTTTTTATCAAGAAAGGATGCTGTGTTTTCTCAAACACCTTTTCTGCATCAATCAAGAGGATCATGCGATATTTTTTCTTTTATTTATTAATGTGATTTATTACACTAATTGATTTTCTTGTGTTGAATCATGTTTGCATAGCTGGGGTAAAACCCCCTTGATGGTGGTGTGTAATTCTTTTAATGTGCTTTTGGATTTGGTTTGCAAGTGTTTTTTGAGGATTTTTGCATCTATATTCATTAGCGATATTGGGCTGTAATTTTCTTTTTTTATAGTATCTTTTTCTGGTTTTGTATTAGGGTAATGTTGGCTTCATAGAATGATTTTGATAGCACTTTCCTGTTCAATTTTTTTGAACGAGCACAACCAAAATTGGTGTTAGATCATCTTTGAATGATGGGTAGAATCCGTCTGTGAAGCCGTCTGGTCCTGGGCTTTTCATCTTTGGGAGGTTTTTGATAACCAGTTCAATTTCTTTATTTGTGATTGGTTTGTTGAGGCCTTCTACTTCTTCTGAGGTCAGGGTAGGTTGGGTGTGTGTTTCCAGGAATTTGTCCATTTCATCTACATTGTCCAGTTTGTTAGGGTCCAGTTGTTCATAGTAGACTCATAATTTCTCTTACTTCTGCGGGGTCAGTGGTAATGTCCCCCTTCTCGTTTCTGATTTTATTTATTTGCATCTTCCCCTTTTTTTTTCTTTGTCAGTCCCACTAAGGGTTTCTGAATTTTGTTGATCTTCTCAAAGAACCAGCTTTTGGTTTTGTTGATTCTATTAGTTTTTTGTTCTCTAGTCCGTTTATTTCTCCTCTGATTTTTACTCTTTCTTTCCTTTCCCTTGGTTTGGGATTAGTTTGCTGTTCTTTCTCTAGTTCTTCCAGGTGTACAAATAGATGTTCAATTTTAGCTTTTTCTTTTCTTCTTTATTTTTTTTTAGGTACCAGGGCTAGAGACTAAAGCCCAGACCTAGTTTATGGGCAGCCAGCACCTGAGCCACATCAGTTCCCTTCAGTTGTTTGTTTGTTTTCGCTTGTTTGCTTGTTGTTGGTTTTTTTGTTGTTGTTTTACAAGGCACCAGAGACCAAACCCAGGACCTCCTATGTGGAAAGCAGGCGTTCAACCACTTGAGCCACATCTGCTCCGTTTTCTTCTTTTGTAATGTAAGCATTGGGGCTATAAATTTCTCTCTACTGCCTTTGCCTTATCCCATAGGTTTTGGTATCTTGCGTTCTCATTTTCATTCATCCCAAGATATTTACTGAATTTTCTTGCAGTTTCCTCTTTGACCCACTGATTGTTTGAGTATGATGTTTAATCTCATTTATGAATTTTCCATCCCTTTTTGATTTCCAGCTTTATCCCATTATGATCAGAAAAAGTGTTTTGCACAATTTCAATGTTTTTAATGTATTGAGTCCTTTCTTGTGACCCAACATATGGTCTATCCTGGAGAAGTATTCATGAACACTTGAAAAGCATGTATTGCCTGCTGTTTTGGGGTGTATTGCTCTATAAATGTCTGCTAGGTCATTTTTCTTATTATTCAAGCTCTCTGTTTCTTTATTCTCTGTCTAGATGTTTTATCCAATTCTGAGAGTGGTATATTGAAGTCTCGAACTATTATTGTAGAGATATCTATTTCCCCCTGTCGGTTTTGCCGGTGTTTTCTCATGTTTCTAATAACCTTCTTCACCCCTTATAACAGTTTCACATTCAGAGATCTCGTCTGTCCAATATTAGTATCGCTACTCTAGCTCTTTTTTGGTTAGTGTTTGCATGAAATAACTTTTTTCAACCTTTCACTTTCAGCCTGGTTGTATCTAACCTGAGATGAGTCTCTTGTAGACAGCATATAGATGGGTCATATTTTTTATCCATTCCGTCTGTGTGTTTTGATAGTTTAAGCTATTAATATTTAATTATTACTGTAAAGGCATTATTTACTTCATCCATTTTGTCCTTTGGCTTTCTGTTGTTAGATCTTATTACTGTCTGTCTTTTTACCCTTCAATTTACCCTTCCTAATAATCTTTATTTCTACACTATTCTCTAAGTCTCTCACCCTTGTTTTTTTCCTTTCAGACTACAGCACCCCCTATAGTATTTCTTGTAATTCTGGTCTTTTGGCAACATACTGTCTCGGTTTTCATTTGCCTGTGAAGACTTTAGACTCACCCTCTTTTTTTCCTTTTTATTCCCCACCCCCTTGTGATTTTTTGTGTGCTCTCTGCTCTCTGTGTCCATTCGCTGTGCATTCTTCTGTACCTGTATTTATTTATTTCCCCTCCCCCCTTGCGACTTGCTTATTGTCTGCTCTCTCTGTCCATTCCTGCGCACTCTTCTGTGTTTTTGCTTGTCTCTGTTTTTTTGTTGGGTCACCTTCTGAGACTCTCCACAGCACCTGTGGGCCAGGCGGCTCTCCACAGTATATGGGTGAGCCCGTCTTCACAAGGCACCCCAGGGACGCGAAGCCAGGGCTTCCCATATGGTAGACGGGAGCCCAACTGACTAAGCCACAGCCGCTTCCCTCACCCTGATTTTTGAAGGACAGTTTTGCCAGATACAGAATACTTCGTTGGCAGTTTTTCTCTTTCAAGACCTTGAATATATCATACCACTTTCTTCTTACCTCCGTGGTTTCTGAAGAGATGTCTGCACTTAATCTGATGGTCTGTTTCACTCTCTTGCCTAGTATTTTTTTTCCTCACCTCTCTTCTTAATTTTTGGTCCAAGTTATTCTAAGTCTTTAAAATTGCCCAACTTCAGTTATCAATATTGGACCAGTTATTCACTAACAAGGTATAGAGTTTCTCCCAGGAGTGAGCTAAAGAAGACCTAAAAGTAGTTTTTCTCCTCACAATTTCCTGGCATGCCAGCAGATGGCACTAGTCTGTGAACCTTTCCACAGAGATGTTTTATTCAGTCACCATTTTCCTGTGTTTTTAGTCTGCCAGAGTCAAGATTCAAGTCGGCTCTGCTGGCCTGATTCACTGAAGAGAAGTCCTCTCACTCACCCTCCCTCTTCCCTTTTGTTTTAGTCAGCCAAAGGGGTGCTGATGCAAAATACCAGAAATTGGTTGGCTTTTATAAAGGGTATTTATTTGGGGTAGGAGCTTACAGATACCAGGACATAAAGCATAAGTTACTTCCCTCACCAAAGTCTATTTTCACGTGTTGGAGCAAGATGGCTGCCGACGTCTGCGAGGGTTCAGGCTTCCTGGGTTTCTCTGGGCTCAGCTCCCCTCTTTCCTCCACAAGGTCATCTGTAGACTAGGAGGCTCTGTAGACTTTGCCTCTCTCCACAAGGCCATCTGTAGACTATCAGGTGAACGGCTCTGTCTCTCTCCCTGGAGTGTCTGCCATGTCTAAGGAGCCATCTCTATTCCTCTGTGTTCTCCCGGCTCAGGTCCTCTCTTGGCTCAGGTCCTCTCTTCCCGGGACCTGCTTCTCTTTCCTTATGAGTTGACTTCCTGGAGCTCCAGCTTAAGACTTCCTCGTAAAACTCCAACATCAAAAACCCCTCAACTCTGTCCTTTGCCATACCTTTTATCTGTAATAAAAGGGGTGGGGACTCACTGCCCTAATCACAACTTCATCATAGTACAGACCAGATTACAAACATAATCCAATATCTATTTTTGGAATTCATAACCATGTCCAACTGCTACACTTCTATCAGCTGACAGGGAGGAAGATGTTTGTTCCCCTCTCAGTCTGCTGCAGTGAGCCAGTGTTTTATCCAGGCGTGATGCCTTGAGGGTGGAGGATGGGAGCCCCTCTCAGCTGCTGTGGGGGTTTAGTAACTCGTATTTGTTGTTTCAGGTTCTTTGTCTCTCTGTCCCTCACCCTCCTGTGAGTTGTGTGGCGCTATCCTGGTCTGACCCCCAAAGCAGGTCCCTCAGATAGGTTTTTCCTCTTTGTTGTTTTTGTGAGAGGTGAGCCCTGTCTGTGCCAATAAGATCTTCCCTGAACTGGACAGAGAGATTCTTGAGTGTCAGAACTAACAAAACCAAACAAATCTCAGCTGAAAACTTTTCAGGAAAACTTTTCCCCACCTTTGCAAATTGGTTTTGCATTGGCTGGTGCTCCACTTCAGTCTTTAGCCCTCCTGTCAGGAAGGTCATCCCAAAGTTAATGCTAACTGCAAGGCACTCCCTGTCTTTCCCGAGCTTGTTCTTGCTAGTGGCCTTAGGAGATCCCCTGTTCATGGCAGTTTGAATGCCTCCTCTACTCGCCCTGTAACGTACCTCCTAGCTGCCTTGGTTTTCCCCTGCAGAACTTAAAGTAGGCCAGCCTTTGCCCCAGGCTGCCTGCTTCCATTGTTTCTTACACTCTTTCATTGTCTGAAGTTGATTTTGCCCAGAAGGCAAATTCTGGGAGGGTGGTATGCTGGAGGGAAGTTTCCCGTGTCCTCTTTTCTAGTTGGAACGAGGCCAGGATCCACAGTGGGAGTACAGTTCAGCTTCAGCCTGGCGGGTGAGGGGAAGAGGCAGGGAGCAGGAAGGGCGCCAGGAACTTCCACTCCTCCCCAGGGCTGCACTTCCTTGCCTTGGCACCTGCCCAGCAAATGTAGCCCTTCTTCTCGCCTGTGTAACTCTCAGGACTCAACCCTCTTGAAGTCTCCTGCTTCCTTTGTGCAGGTAGGCTAGAACAACTGCCGCCCTGACAGCCAAACCTTCAGTGATCCAAAGTAGGTCATCAGAAGCAGTGGTCACGGAGTGGAACACGTCCACCCCAGATCCTGGGGAAGTAGGTTTGGGGTTTTTTTGTCCTTTTCTGGCACCAGCAAGCTATACCTGCACGCTTACTGCACTCTTGTTGCCTTCCCTGGAGAAAGTACTTCATCAGTATTTACCAACCTCTTCCACTCTTCCCTGGATGGTGTACACTCTTCTACTGGACTCAGGGATTTTGGAATAATTGATTCAAACAGTTTCTGTCTGTCTAATAATTTTTGTGGTAGAGGGGTTGGTTCCTGGAGCATCCTACTTCACATCTTCCCACGATTCCACTTGTATGCTTTTTAATCCTTTCTTCTAATCTCTTTCTTTTATTGGGCAGTTTAAAGCATTTATATTTAAAGTAGCTGCTAATAAGGTAGCACTTCCTACCATTTAGCTTTTTGGTTTTTGTAAGTCATACTTTTTTGTCTCTAAGTTCTTCCATTAATGCCCACTTTCATATTTATTCTATTTTTTGTGTAGTGTATCATTCTCAATTCCCTTTTGCTTATGTTTTTCAGACATTTTCTTTATTGTTACCATGGGGCTTAAATTTAACATCCTAAATCTATAGCAATCACATTTGCTTTGATGCCATCTTAATTTTCAATAGCATTAACAAACACTATTCCTGTACCCTTATGTCCCTTTTTGTTCTCCTGCCTTCATAACGTTGAATCTTATTTCCTTGTATACTTAATAATACTTTGTTTTTGAGTTCATCATTGGTGAAATTTGCTTTTTCTGTTAGGATCCGGTGCTCTCTGGTATATAGAAGTAACTCTGAAAAAATGAGTTTGCATTTGTTTGTGTGGCTGTCCCAGCATCTGTACATAAATTCTAACAGTTTTTATGTTAATATCTTGCTTCAAGCTCTCACACCTCAATATTTGGATCTCATAGTAGATCATGTCAAGGCTTACATTTTTACAACTTCAGGAAACCTTTTTTTCTCCTGCCTACCCAGAAGGGACTCTGGGAGACTTTTACGCCACCTTATCTGGTCAGGGAACAGAAACTTTCTAGTTCCATTTTCTTACACTTAACAGACCTTCCAGAGTTTAGGTCCCATAGTACTCCTCTCATGGGCCCAAGACCATGCTCCTTTTCTAGGTGGCATTAAATCCTTAGGCAGATGGCATTAAATCCTTAGGCAGATGGCATTAAATCCACTGGGCCAAGCACGCTTCTCTAGGCAGAAATCTCTATTGCTGCAATCCACAGGTTTCTGTCTTTTCTAACCTTCACTATGTATAAAAAACTTTTAACATATTCTTTATTTCTTTTTATCTATCATACTTTTTGTGTTTCTACTACCTACAGCTACTTAGTCCACAAGGTTTCTGGAAATATTTGTGCTTGCGATTAACTTTATCCCTGCAAGTTTTTAAGTATTTTGTGATAAATTTTTTAACTTGAATTATGTTCTGTTCATTATTAAACATATGTAAATATATTTTAAGTAGGTAAAGAGCTGCTATTTATTGACTGAACCAGGAATTGTATTAATCTATTCACATATGTCCTGTCGTAATCCTTACAGAAACTCAGTGAGGTTGTGTTATTCCTTTTGTTTTATTTATTTTTGGTGCTGAAATCTTGAAGTGAGTGTTATTCCTCTTTAATAGATGAGAAGATTAAGGCTCAAGAGATTTTTAGTAATTTACCAAACGTTATAAAAATACTGAGTGGTGGAGCCAGATCCAGATGTCAGGCTCCAATGTTGATACTCTATTATTTTATTTGCCCAAGCAATAAAACAATTATGATAAGATATGCCTAATAACCCTCTGTATATCAAGGTATTCCAGTGCCTCAAATGTATATTTGCCATTGATTTTTTTTTTCTTTCCTTTTTTTTTTTTTTTTTAAAGAAAGTGTTTTCTAGTCTTAGAGCTTCTGTGGATAAACTTTTGCAATGCTATTTTGGTAGAAAAAGAAATTTGCTATGGGTTTGGTTCCTTTCAGGAGATTCATGGATGTGATTAGAATAAAGAAGGGAGATTCTAGTTAGTTTAAAAGAACTCAGTGGGGGCACAGATTTTTGCTTCTAAATTAGTAGAAACTTCTAATAGAACTATATAAAAATAGAACTAGTAGTTTGACTTTGACTAGGTAGCAAATTTTGGGACCAACCATTTTTAAGGAAAACTAAATACACTGACAAGGTAATGGATCATTGTGAGACCCCCTCTGCCTAGGATCCATAATCCCTGAGGTATCTGGGCTACATGTTTTTAAAATAAAGTTTTTGTTTTTTATATTTTTATTATTATTCCCCCCCCCTCGCCCGAGTTGTCTGTTCTCTGTGTCCATTTGCTGCGGGTTCTTCTTTGTCCCCTTCTGTTGGCAGCAGCATGGGAATCTGTGTTTCTTTTTGTTGCGTCATCTTGCTGTGTCAGCTCTCCGTGTGTGCGGTGCCATTCCTGGGCAGGCTGCACTTTCTTTGACGCTGGGCGGCTCTCCTTACGGGGCGCACTCCTTGCGCGTGGGGCTCACGGGGGACACCCCTGCGTGGCACGGCGCTCCTTGCGCGCATCAGCACTGCGCATGGGCCAGCTCCACACGGGTCAAGGAGGCGCCCGGGGTTTGAAACGCGGACCTCCCATGTGGTAGGCGGATGCCGTAACCACTGGGCCAAGTCTGCTTCCCTAAAATTAAGTTTTATTGGAACAAAGTCAAACTCCTTTGTTTATATATTTTCCGTGGCTGTTTCTGTGCTACAACTATAATATTGAGTATTGATCTAATAGCCTTCAGTACCTAAAATATTTACTGACTGGCCCATTCCAGCAAATTTGCTAAACTTTCTCCTAAAGTAAATCTTCAAGAAAATGTTTTTCCTTGATTGATCCACCACAAATGGGGAAAACTTCAGGCTTAGGCCAGCAACTCATTGGTTCTTGCCAAGATTTACATATAAACTACACAGTGGTCCCCTCTGCTAAGAGCAGATTCAAGCCATATGATGTCTTGTTTAGTTATGAAAGGCTGAGCTTAACAACTTTATCCTGGTTTACTAAGTTCCAGTTCCGCTTGAAAAACCCAACCAAGTTATTTTCTCTTAGTTTTGATTTTATCCATTCTATCCAAATATAAAGCATTGTGACCTCAGGCAAAAGGAAGGCAGCCACAGAAGCAAATGCTAGAAATAAACTTGGTGTCCATCTGAAGGGACGCATTGTATATCTAACAAGAAAAAGG
Source organism: Dasypus novemcinctus (assembly GCF_030445035.2). Taxonomy (NCBI): domain Eukaryota; kingdom Metazoa; phylum Chordata; class Mammalia; order Cingulata; family Dasypodidae; genus Dasypus; species Dasypus novemcinctus. Next base: position 7,538,425 of record NC_080676.1, on the reverse strand, counting down.
AACCTGTCTATTCAGTTGAATCTTTACTGACTTTTGTACTCTGACCCCATGTTTAAAAAAAAAAATAAAAGCAGGACTCTAATTTTTTTTTTTTTTTTTTTAGTTCATTTTCAAACTAAAGCCCTGTTCTCACCAAACCTTTTTTATTGTTTCTATAAATACATGTGCTGCTGTGTTCCTATTGTGTTTGGTGTTCCTTTGGCCAGCTGTTCAGGTTAAGCTGGGTCACATAGCACATACTCTTAAGTTCAATCCCAAATCTTCAGGTACCGTACATTACTTCAGTGGTCAGATACCGCTAACAGTGCCCTGTTATCATGAGTGAAAATATACATTTCATTTTCATTGTTCACTGATGTTTCTAGAATGCTCCTTTTGTACCTTTCATGCCAAATTAGAACATTTATGAGCATCAAAATGTTAGGACACCCTGACCTTCGTTATTCAACAAATAAATAGGCAGTTACCCTTTCCTGTCAGGTCTGATGCGTTGTCTACTTGTCCAGCCCCTAATAGGTTCGACAGTCTCCTCTTCACATGACTTCAACTATTTTTGTTTTTAATTACAGAAGTTGTAGCTTTACAGAAAATGGTTTAAATTTTTTACAGTTGTCTCTATTGTGACTTTACATCTGAGTTGCACTTAAAGGTTTACTCCCCTTTTTTGAGACCTACGCAAAGATTCTTTAAGGACAGTGTTACCCGTGGCCTCAGAGGGGTGAAGGAAGAAGGCAGAAGTAACGCAGCTTTGGTACGGCAGCTTTCCTCCTCTGACCCAGTGGGCTGACTCACCATCCAGACTTGGGTGGACTTGTCAGTCCAGGCCCGATGAGACCTGCTGCAGACCCTTCAGAGTGGGGATATAGGGCCTATATCCCCAAAACTGTAGAGTTTCATTTTTTAATTCTTGCCTTGGTGTGAAAAGTAACAAATTACACCTTGGGTCAGAGAGTCTGAGAAAGAAAGATAAGCACTACTGAAATTCTTTCCATGGCCTTTATAAGAAATGTAGACATTCAGTGCAAGGCTGGCCCTGATAAGATGGTCAGGACACCAAGAGTTTGTTGTCCCCAGCTTGACTTCTGTCGAACTATCTCTGGCTAGGATGTTTTTTCCTTCCCATTGTGCGTGTTCCATTCTCAAGACTCTGAATGCTTTCATCGTTGCCTGCTTCTGAAGAGGAAGTTGTTGGATTGTTGCCCAGTTCTGCTGCAAGCGGAGTGGGAGTCAAGGCAGGAAAGTGAGCCAAAGTGCACTTTAACCTGGCGGTATTTGTTTCACATGTGTTGTGTCATGATAAAGATACGGTGTGCTGGTAAAACATTCGTGCTCCATAACTTGCATTCTTATTGAGGGGTACATTTTTAAAGGGGAAAATAAATTAATAATGCAAGTGTACTGCAAACTGTTGATATGTCAGCCTGTCAACATGTGGTTTGACAATTCTGCTCCCAACCTTGTTTGCTAGATCTAGGAAGGTGCTTTAAAGAGGCAATAAATAATTGAATCACTGGTTTAAAGGAACTTGAAATACTATTTAATAAAAACTTTCTCCAACTTTATCCAATTGTTACACATATTAACACACCCATACACTCTTCCCAGCACACACACACAAACGTATACACACATTCTTCCTCTTTCGTAAAATCGGTCAAAGGCTTTTCCTGGTGCTTTTAGGAGGATGAGAAGTCTTTGCATGGCCTATGGGGTCTTGCATGGTGTTTCCAGCTCCTCCTATTTTTCCTCCTCACCTCAACTTTTATGTTCACCCTTACACTGCGCTCCAGCCGTGCTGTCCTTCCTCCTTTTCCTGACATGTTTTCATGGCGCCTTTCCTTCATGCAAATGTCACATGGTCATTTAACATTTGTGCTCTTTAAACTCTAAGACAGCAGATGTTGCTTTTTGCTCAGTTCTGTATCTCCAGCATCTAACACAATGTTTAGCTTGTAACAAATATTTATTAATATTAAATTAACCCATGAATTCTATCCATTGCATTTTCTATAGTCACCTGACTTTTTTTTTTGTTCTACCATTTTTATTTATTTTATAGTCACCTGACTTTTGAATCTTCTAAGACATCTCATTCCATTTTGGAGTTGCTCTAATTAAACAGTTTTTAGAAAACTCGAGAGTCTATTTGCAATTAAAATAAAGAAGGGCATAATATTAATATATAAAGATCTCACACAAATCACTATAAAACATTAAAATCCTAATAAATTGACAAATGATGTGAATACCTAATTCACAGAAGAAATTCTTAAAATGGTAAAAGAGAAAATTTTCATCTTCACTAGGATCAGATAAATGCAAATCAAAGCAAAATACCACTCATCAATTTAGCAAGGACTATTTTAATTGATAATCTGTTTTTCACAGTGTGTTGTTGTAGGCACTTATATGTCTAGCTATTGAGAATATCAGTTCTCATCTTTCTGACAGACTACCAGCCCTTTATATTTTCTGCCACCTTACCTCAGTTAAAGTTGCTTTCTCCGTGAAGTTTGTAATCCAACTAGGGAGTCAAAGATTTCAACTCAGGAAGTAAGAAAGTTAACATGCAAACACACCATTGTCACATTAGTACTCTGGTTTAACTCTGTTCAGTCACTGTGAACTGTAAAACACGTGGCATCTCTTCATCCAAATCAGGCCCCATATCCATTTTCATTTACACAAGAAGCAGCCTTATATCAACATACTTTGTGTCTCTGGGACTGTATTAGGTTAAAAAGGTAATTTTAGAGCCACATAGACCTAGCTTTAAGTCTTGAATCTGCCACTTAATTAAATGCATGACTTTTGGCAATCTACTTATATTCCTCAGTTGTAAAATCGGGAACTTACCTTGCAGGGATTTTGTTATTAAATTTGTCCATTCAAAAATACTTAGTGAGCATCTACTTTGTGCAAACACATTTTTAGGCACAAAGGTTGCAGCAGTGAAAAAAACATCTCTGACTTGATGGAACTTACATTCAAAGGGAAGAGACAGACAATAAACAATAAATAAAATACATAATAGGTTATACAGTGCCAAGGACTATGGAGGAAAATAAAGCAGAGTAGGGATATCAGGCACAGTGTTACAATTTTAACTAGGATGTTTTAGGATGTTGTGGTAGCAGAAGGAAGGGTAGATGTGGAAAAGCGTTTAGACTCTGGGTAGGTTTGGAGGTAAGTAAGTTAAATATTGGGTATGAGAGAAAAAGAAGAGTAAAGGATGATATTAAGGTTGTAGATTTGAGCAACTGGAAGGATAGAACTGCAATTAACCAAGATAACATGTAAAGCATTTAGCCTGGAACCCTGCACCTATTAGGTTTTCCATAGAGGGTGGGGTCCCTTCCCCACAATTCAGAGTAAAAACAAAGGCCCACTCTTTTTATCTTCTATGCTTTTGTTCAGCTACCCCAGCAAATGGGATATTTCACCAAAAAACTAGATAATAAATTAGGCATTTAGCTGACACATTGCAATTCTGATAAATCACTCAACTCTTGTATAAGGGATTGACTCTCGAACAGAAGGTAAAATTCATGTGTTTCCATGTGACAATAATATGTAATGACCAGGGCATCAATAAAAATTTAAAAATCAAAAAGAAATATTCCACTAATGTGTTATTCTATGGAAAATATACATGGATGACTCTTTATGCAAACTTTTTCCTTTCAGTATGCTACCTTATGGCTGTTTGGCAACAGGAGATCGCTCTGGCCTCATTGAAGTTGTCAGCACCTCTGAAACGATCGCCGACATTCAGCTGAACAGCAGCAACGTGGCCGCTGCGGCAGCCTTCAACAAAGACGCCCTTCTAAACTGGCTCAAAGAGTACAACTCTGGGTTAGTTTTCCTGTTTGATGATTATCATTTTTCTTTGCAAACAACAAAATAACTGTTCTCCCAATAGTAGTCATCAATGTTTTAGAGGAAGTGTTAAGTGTTGTTTTTCTTACTGCTTCATTTCAGATTAGATAAAATAACACATAGGCTGCCTAAAGTCAATGATATGCATTGAATTCTGCTTTCTCTCTATAAAATTTCAGAGCCCTGAATAAAGTTACAATCTAAGAATTGAAGTATTTTTAAAATAACATTGGAGTTTTTAAGTACATCACCTTCTGTAATAATGTGTATATATGAAAGTCAATAAGATTAATTTTATCTAAGTAAATGACTTTGTAGACTGTGATTTCTCCAAACTAAAAAATACAGTGCTTAAAATTCTGACTCATAATGTTGGGAGAGCCACTAATATTCAGAAAATAAAGGAATTTCACAGTGGGTAACAAAAAAGCCCTGCAAGTATTATTGGCTAAAGACTTCTAAGTCAGCCTCAAATTTTATTATTGGCAAAAACCCAAGGACTTGTACGTGGGAACCAATTTCTGCATTTTGATCATTGGGCCTTATCTCTGAAGGCTCTATATTATTCACTTCTAATTGAAGACAATGATTTAAATGGTCGGGACTACAATACCTGACTCTTACCTGTGGAATTCTAGTCTTCGGTCAGAACTGACAAAAGTGCTACAAAGCCACAGTGTCATCCAGCAAACCCCACAGTCGCCTCTCATTGCTGCACACATGAATCTCCTCCCATCCCCACTGAAACACGACCCCCAGGACACAGGAATTGGAATAGCTGAGGCAGTTATCTGATGTTGGAGAAGCCAGTCTACTAACTCATCTCTGCCCTGCCCCTGTGATGATCATCCTCTCTCCCTTGCCTGATTATGCATGGTCTGCTCATAGTGGTTTTTTGTTTTGTTTTGAAAGTAAATCATTTTTAATACTGTTCAAAGAAGTGCCTCTACTCTGCTTTCTATGGAGAAAACTTTAAAATGTTCCCTCCCAAAGAGACTTAACCATGTGTGCAAATACTTTGATTTAAAAACAAAGGAAACATTTCATTGTCAGTAGTGCTTTCAAATGAACATTCATTGTAAATAGGACTCCCAAAAAAGTGATGTTTTTCAGAAATTACCAGTATATAATATATTTAGGAGAAAAGTGTTAACAGTTGCAGGACTTGGATGATTATGGATTATAGTTCCTTCTATGTATATATGTCATACTGCTTTCCAATCTTAGTTACATACCTAAATACATTCCCCAAAAAAGGACAGTCATGGCACTATTGAGGGTAGATACGTTTGGGTGCAGTACATAAAAAAATATCTAGAAGGTTCCTTGCTCTCCTGACTTGCCCACGGCACTTATTTTTCAGTGAGATTATAGCTGCATAGCCATGGGTGTTAAGAATAGGCTGTTCTAAACCAGCACTTCTGATTCTAGCAGCAAACTGTACACATATTGAAATTACAGGATTGTGAGCCTATGGAAGGGGGTGCGAGATCTGGCTGGCGGCCCCGTGCTGAAGTTCCCTCACAGGCAGAAGGGAGCTGGGGTGCGGCCTGGCCCTCACACCCCGTCTGCAGTCTGTGGAGGCTCACACCCCCATTTGGAGGATTTGGAGGTTTAAAACCTTTCTGGTTTTCTTTTTCTTACGTCTTCTGACAGTTTATTAGAAAGAATGTAGACTTTTTTTTTTTAAATCCCCACTGACATGAACACAAATTGAGGCTTTTCAGCCCTGACATGAGCTGAATCAAAAAAGAAACTAAAAATCCAGTCGTGTTTTAAACATTTCTTCACTCATTTGCCATACTGACAGTGCAAATACAAATTTGGTCTAATGTACAGTCTGGAACAACAATGTACAACTTTTCTTCATCTGCAGCTGACAGATGTAAAAGCCTAAGGGCTGAACGATACCTAACGTACAGACCTCACAAATTACCTAAATCAGGGCATTCACTAGTGAAAACCTCTTTTGCTTCTACTTTTTCTCTCATTTAGGGATGACCTTGACCGAGCCATTGAGGAGTTTACTCTGTCCTGTGCTGGCTACTGTGTAGCTTCTTATGTCCTTGGGATTGGTGACAGACACAGTGACAACATCATGGTCAAGAAAACTGGTCAGGTGAGTTGATCTCTGTGATCTGCCAAGGGCCCCAATGATGCTGTTACTTCTTATGTATGATAGTCTCTAGCAGAACTCATGCAGATTATTCTTTAGTGATTCTCAGATCCCTGTTTGTTTCCTTCAATTGCCTACCATCCCTCATTTCATGTACAATGCTCTTCAGATAGCCATTTGTTTGATTGCCTAAAGTTAAGTGCTAAGCATTTACTTAAATGCTTTAAAAGTTGCTTAAAAATATAATTGTGATTGTTTAAAAGTGACTTATCTTTTCAATGTAAAAATTACGTTTGGGAGCCAGCAGTATGGCTGATCAGCTCACACAGCGACAATACGCTGTGAACGCACCTGCGGATCAGTTTTATAGTGCCATTGGATTTTGCAGGAGTGTGGTCCCTCTGGCTCTTTTAGTAATATTCAGACAAAATTAACAAAAATCAACTGGTTAATCCTACAAAAGAGTTTACTCAGCTTTTTTGCAGCACTGATTGCACAACAGCAAAAGACGATGTTTTGATAGACTCTGCCAGTGAAAAATCTACAGCTGCCTTACAGCTGCTAGCTTGTACAAGCAAGAAGAAAACCATAAGGCTGCTTACTGCATGTCTGGAGGATGTTGTTTAGTGAGGGAATACGCGTCTGGAAAATATATAGAGTGCACTTGCTGATACTGCACAGTCACAGCTGAAAAACAGGAAGTGGTACCTTTTTAGTCAGCCAAAGAGGTACTGAACCAGAATACCAGAAATGTGTTGCCTTTTTAAAGGGTATTTATTTAGGGTAGAATCTTACATTTACAAGCCCCTAAAGAGTCCAACTCAAGGCTGCTTTTTCACCAGAGTCAGCTGCCACGTGGTGAAGCAAGGTGAATCTCTGCCTGATCTCTCCTTCTTTCCTTCCTCTGAAAGTTTCGTGGGCTCAGCTTCTTCCAATCTCAGCTGTAGACTGGCATAGGGCTTCTCTTTCAGCGCTTCCTATATGAGTCTGGCATAGGGCTAGTTTCTTTCCATGCCTTATCAGCTGCTTGGTTCCCTTCAGCTGCAAACTATCAGGCGAGTGGTTCATCTTTCCACGGTGCCCCAGGGTCAAAACTGACAGAGTTCTCTCTCTCTTCTGTGAGAGTGCCATTCATATAGGCCCACCAAGGTGGGGCGGGGACTCAGTCCTGAGTCAGGCCTTACTGATGTGGTCGAATCAAAACCCTAATCCTATCACGTAAACTTTAAACCTTTGAATTTAATACAGTCAAAGATGTCACACCCAGTTTACAAACATAATTTTTCTCTTTTTTGGGGATTCATAAATAATATCAAACTGCCACAGTACCCATGGCCAATCTCTTAGAGACTCATAGTACATTGAATACAACACAGCTGAGAAAAGAACTATTACAGTGCAATTAAGAGTTTTGCATCAGGTTCAGATACAAGCCTTAGCAACATTATGTCAGCTACAGAAACATTAAGCACTATGATGTGTTACTTTTTAAACTACTTTTAATAGTGTTCTGTTTTCACTCTTGATAATATGATTAGAAAACTTCAATTGAACAAGTTTTAAACCCTCATTATACTATCATTTTTTTATTATTTGAATGAAGTTATTCAGGCAGATAATACACTCATGGACATGATATAATTAAACAGATGTACTTTTAAAATTTATAGTTGGGACACATGTACCTAAGAGTAGAAGGAACAGAAGCTGTCCTGGATATATTAAAAGAAGATAATTTCTGGGAATTGAATCATATCCCCCACAAAAGGAATGTCTGATATGGCTGGAGTCCTTATATAAGCAAAGGAAGTTGGACACACAAGAGAGATGCCACAGGAAGCAGCCAGAGCTGCAGGTCACGGGAACCTGAAGAAGAAAGAAGAAGATGCCACATGTGCATTGCCATCTAAAGAAGGACCAACAAACCCCAGAGATTGCTGGCCGCCAGAAAACACCATGCCTGGGGGGAAGCAGTTCTTCTAGCCTCCGAAACCACGAGCCAATAAATTCCTTTTAAACCAAACCTTGTTTGTTTTAGCAGGTAGGAAACTAAAGCAATATCCGATGCTTAAAAAGTTAAGATGCATCCCACTTGAGCCATTTTCTACCTTTAATTCTGATCATACCTGGGAGAGAAAGGAGGAGTATGAATAATATCCTTTTGGGATAGCTAGGGAAGTCAGGTCAGGCCATTCATTAAGAAACTTAGTTTTCCAGTGAAAATTTTTCTATTTCTAGAGTAGCTTACAAGTATTAATAAAATATCTTATATTAAGCAAAGACAAATGAGGTATTTTGGGTAATTTTTCAGTATTCCCATTCTTGGAGTTTCCTGCTACTAGGGCATAATATAGTAAAAATCTCTATGTCTCTGTGTTAGTTCTTTCTTTAGATGGGATCCAGAGTTTTGTCTCTCCTGGGAGATCTGGATAGTTCTCATTTGCCCTAGGGAGCTTTCTCGGCCATATGCAACAAAGTAGTCTACTCAGCAGTCAACCTTTCCTTTTGATTGTTACACTCTGCCTTTTTGAAGGCAGAGACTTGAACCTTGTGTCTGCACTTAAAAAGGATTTCCTGCTACTTCCGGTTATCAGATTGAATACATAGGTTTATCTCCATTCTTTCCTGATACCCTTCTTTGATGGTAAGGAATAAGAAATGTATAAACCCAAGAAAACAAAGATAATTAGAAAAGAGGTCACGATGGGTAAAAGATTTGGGGATGATAAAAAAACAAGATGGAGAAGTGGCAATGATCTGCAGAACTGAGGAAATGGAAACCTGAGTACTTGTATAGGAGTATATCAGTGTGAGAAACCCGAAATCAGAGGTATCAGGTGTTGCTGACAGCAGGGGTGTGAGGGAAGAGGCTGAAAACAGTGTTGGTTGGCAGTTTATGTTAACATAGGGAGGAGTTAGGTGCTCAAGTGCCCTCTCCCTACCCCAAGAAGGAGAGGGGAGATTTATTCAGTGAAGAAGCTCATTTTTCTGACTCAAGAACTACAGGTTCTAAAGAGGCCATATATATAACATGGGAGAAGTGCAGTATTCAAAATGGGGGCAACTGGAAGTCAGCATACTAAACGATGTGGTCCCCAGTCCCTTCCACTCGCTGTGCTCCAGGAATGCTGGCGGCCGGATGTGTATCCCCACTTTCTTCAAGTGAATACACGGTATTTTTCAGGAGAAACTGGTTTTTGGTGAAAAGACTACAGATCCTGACAGTTGGGTTCTCTTCCCAGTTACTCCCTAAGGATGACTGCCAGTCAGCAAGCCAGTCATGGACATAGAACTTTCATTCAACTTTTTAGTGCCTCATTCTTAAATACGATTGGTCAGCCAAGGATTACCCTGCATTTGTGGGAAGCCTTCATCACAGAGACCAAAACAATCAAAATTGGGGAGGGGGGTGCAAAACAGCGACTGTCATAAGCAGAGGAATTTAAAAAATCAAGAATAAAAGTCATTGCATCCATGAACTAACAATAGGATTCTTTTTTTTTTTTAAATCAGAGAATAGCAAGAATTCTTGGAAATTAAAAATAGGAACAAATGAAAAGTTCAAATAGAAGCAGTGTGAACTAAAGAGCAGCTGATATTTATTGAACTCCTCTCATAGCAAGCACAGTTCTGAGTGCTTTGTAGGTATTAACTATACAGTCCTCACACCAATCTTACGGTGTAGGTGGTGGTATTATTATCCCTTTTTACAGGTGGGAAAATTGAGGCATAAAAATGACGTTGCTATGTTGTTCCTAAATATTCCAAAAAGTAGAACACAGAAAAGTATGAGAAATAGAAGAAAGAGGAACCAGAAACGACAGCATCAGTCCAGGGAGGCATACCATCAGCTTGAAAAGGAGTTCCAGAAGGAAGTGACAGAAAGTTTAGCGAGGAGATAAATATAAACACCTCCCAGAGCTGATGTTTAGGAATATCCTGTTAAAAGAATACAAGAGTTTGGTGAATGAAAGAGACCCTCATGAAGGCCCTTAACCATGAAATTTCAGTGCATCAGACATAAAGAGAAGGTCTTTAAAATTCCCCAGAGACACAACAGGCCTCATATCAGGACTTGGCTTCTCAGTAACAACACTGGGAACTAGAATTCAGTAAAAATTTGCCTTGATAATTTTGAGGATAAGTGATTTCTAACCTAGAATTCTATAGCCAAACTATCAATCAAGTATGAATGTGGAATCAAGATATTTTCAAACATGAAAGGTCTCAAAACCTTGGCTCCTTGTCTTAAGATACTGCCGCAACAAGCATCTAACAAGGCTCTGAACCGGTGGCCCTCATCTGGGATGCTTTTGCCGCCTAGGGGACATTCGGCAAGGTCTGGAGGCAGTCTGGGTTGCCTCTGCTAGGGGTATGTATACTTGTGGCATCTAGTGGGTCGAGGCCCGAGATGGCGCTCAACATCTATCGTGACTGTCACAGCCCCCTGCAACAAAGATTTACGTGGCCCCGAATGTTAGCAGTGCCGAGGCTGGGAAACCCTAGTCTAATCCAAAGGAGAATAGGATGTGAGATACCAGAAACTGTAACTCCAAATGAATATCTGACTGTGGAAAACAGTTTTGAAAATGACTTTTAGAACTTAAGGAAACTTTGGGAAGAACTGATGACAGGGTCGTAAAACACTAAGCCATCAAACAGAAAACAACAACAACCAAAAAAGTTATTTTCTCCAGGAAAAAAAAGAAACAGATGAATAACAACAACAAAGGAAATCTAATCACAAGATACCATATGGCTTAGGTTTGAAATGCATTTACATGGTCTAAACAATTTAAACACTGAGCATTAGTTTAACCAAAAATTATGACATAATATGTTACATTATGTGCCATTACATTACCACAAAAGTGGTAAATCCCTACCTTCTATAATAGGAATGATAATCTAAAATTAGGAAGTAAATCCTAATAGTATAAAAATGTTATTTGGAAAAATGGAGGCAAACCCCTGGAAAAATAAGTAAGAGCAGGGAGAAGTTAGGTGTTAAGTAGCCGCACTCCAGAGGAGGGAGCCTGTGGGGTCAGGGCGTGTGCTTATGTTGTCATGTTCTGTAGAACTACTTAGCTTTTTTTTTTTTAACGAGTTACACTTATTATTTGGATATATTTTTCTTTTTAAAGAATCCCCTATCCCACTGCATATATGCAGTTGAATTTCAGGGTTATTGTTGGGTGTAAAAGACATCTGTATGTAGAAAGTGCCCCGTAGGCTGTGAAGAGAGAAAGGAGGGCTTAGATGGGAGGGTGTGGTGAGTGCGTGGGGCGCGGGTAGGACTGCGGAGAACTCACTTTCTATTTGAACTCACTGGAAAAATGAAGGGAATTAAATTCCATTTGTTTTCCAGCTCTTCCACATTGATTTTGGACATATTCTTGGAAACTTCAAGTCTAAATTTGGTATTAAAAGGGAGCGAGTGCCTTTTATTCTTACCTATGATTTCATTCATGTCATTCAACAAGGAAAAACAGGAAACACAGAAAAGTTTGGACGGTGAGTATTGCCCTCATATCAAGGCTAAATACACCTAACACTTTCTTACCCGACTGATTAGTCTAGCATTTCCTGTGCTGACGTGTATTTGGAGCTGGAGCATATAAAATCTGGTAACAGGAACCTTTTGGGAAAATTTGCCTGTCAAATTCATGTACTTGTTCAGAAATGCTCAGGGAGGAGAAACTGAGAGCCAAAAATTTTAAGTCAGCTACCACGTTTTATTCTACAGTGTACTACCTTTGGTTTTACAAAAATTCTCTGAAATTTTTAAGACATTTGATAGTGATATACTGAGTGACAGGCAATTTTCTATCACTCTGTGTGGAGTATAGTAAAAGAACCAGGGTTCAGGGGCAGACTTCTAAAATCTGTGATCTGTTCCTCACTAGCTGTATGTTCCCAAGCACAGTACTTGTCTTCTTGCCTTTGTTTCTTCATCTTAAAATAGTATATATATATAAAATTAAATTTCAGGGTTATGATGATTAGAGATATCTGATATGGGTAATACATGCTATTTGCTTAACAAAAAGTTGTTACAATTTTTAGTCTTGCCTGGGTTTCTGCAGAAATATCTCTCTCTGGATAAAATAGGGAGATAGAATTGTGTCTTGAAGAGGCGAGAGGGGGAAGGCCAGATGACAAGGAGATTAATACATAAGCATTGACACTGATTTGGGGAGGGGGGTCATTAAAGAAATTAGTCTCTGTTCTGACCACAAAGTCAAAACCTAGAAGTACACCAAGAAATCAGCATGGATTATGATTATTTTATAATCAGCTTTTGGGTTTCATAGAATTAAAAAGCTTAAACGAAGTATAATACTGTCTTTTATCGTAGAATTTTAATTTAGTTTTGTTTTTGACAAAGATTAGATATGATCTTAGCCTGATTTATGTAAATTTTAGTCCTGGAACAATTTTCTCAGAAATAACTAAGTAGAATTTCTCCAGCTGTTTAATAGAAAATTTAGGTGTATTCCTCTTTGTTTTCCTTTATGAAATATGCTCTTTCTCTTAACACCATCTCCCTATGATTTGCTGCATCAACCAGTTTCCGCCAGTGCTGTGAGGATGCGTATCTGATTTTACGGCGACACGGGAATCTCTTCATCACTCTGTTTGCACTGATGTTGACTGCAGGGCTTCCTGAGCTCACGTCAGTCAAGGATATTCAGTATCTCAAGGTATGAGCGGTGTTTCCTTGTGTGCTGGACTTCTGCGTGTGGAGCGCAGGTGTAGCTGCTACTCATTTATATGCCTGAGGGAGGCTCAGCAGCTGAGTGCCTGCTCCCCACGTGCCAGGTTCCAGGTTCGACCCTGGTACCTCCAAAACATTTTTTTTTTTAAAGAAAGAAAATGTATGTCTGAGGGAGTGGAGCAGAGTCATTTCCTATGACGTAGTTCTTTGCCTGGACGAAAGGAATCTGGGAAGTTCATATGAAAGAGCAATTTTGAAAAAGGGTCTTGTAACCTAGATGGTTTTCCTGCCAGTAGCTGGGGAGTAAAGGCTGGAATTGGGCAGCAGCCTTCCTACTCACACTGTGAGAACATGAATTAGCAGCTTGGCGCCTGCCTTTCAGTGACCTGCTTTTTATTTGCCTGGGTCTTAGTGGGCCTTGAGTCATCTTACAGGATTTGGCTGGTAGCGACAAGCAGCTGAGAAGGTATCTTGCAGTAGATATAAATTCATTTCATCTTCAGAAACCCTTGGGCAGAGATCTTATTGTCACCTCTGCTAGGTACTCATTTTCCTCCTGCAAATGGCATCTAAGTAAAAGCACATGCACCTGCAGGGTGCTTGGGGTGTGGTTGAGCCGTCCTCTCCTGCACGCTCTGACGTTTGCACATCACTGCCAGCGATGTATAAAACCAGATTTCCCCCTTCCTTTTTAGGACTCCCTTGCCTTAGGGAAGAGTGAAGAAGAAGCACTCAAACAATTTAAGCAAAAATTTGACGAGGCGCTCAGGGAAAGCTGGACTACTAAAGTGAACTGGATGGCCCACACAGTTCGAAAGGACTACAGATCTTAACCAACAGCCTTCGCTCCTAATGTATTTGTTGGTCTCATTTAATTTTCATTTTGCACTTGCACTAAATTGAAGATGACTCTACCAGAGATGTTATAAAGGGAATGAAATCCTGGAACTGAAATAAGTTAAAAGAATAAGGCATCTCACCGAGCCTGACCTGAGCAATCCCTGGTGACCACCTCTGCTTTTTGAGTGCTCGATCAAGACGTACGGCGAAAATGTCAAGAGTATGGGATAATCATTTCCTGCAGACTTTGCACGCCAAGGAATGCTACTAGAGATGTTCTCTCTCTTTTTTAAAAAATTGTGTTTGGTACTTTTTACAGAAAGGTGTAAATACTTCTTTTCAATATTGTGACCAAGAGTTATCACTCAGCCAACTTATCCACGCTTGGGGCTGGTGGCTGTTCTTATTTTCCAAATGAGGCTTAAAAGAAAGCTATCCTCCTTCCCTTTTAAAATTGTGTAAATTAAAATTTATGATATAATTTGAAATTATTCTTTTTCAAAAGAATTGTTTTAAATCTGTGAAAACTTGTTTATTCTTTTAATATTATGATAGCGTCATTCCATCCAGACTTGCTGAAAATCTATTGATGAGGCAAATATTATATATAATATATAATATATGCTGCATATATATTTATAAAATTTCTAGTGGGAGCTCTATATAAAAAGATGTCTTTTTTTTCAGTCTGAGTTTTAAAGTTATACAAAAAGCGGAGCTTTTTCCTATAAATTACTTTTCAGTTAACTGTGTGATCTAGTTCTTCCAACTGCTTCTGTAATGAGGCACATATTAATATAATTTTTACATGGCATCTATGAAAGAGTTTGCTTCATAGAGCATAATACTTAAGCAAATATATCCAAGAAAGAAAGCAAATGAAAAAAAGAACCATTCTATTTATGAAATAAATGCTAGACCTAAAATTGAGTATTTTATTAAAACAGCTGTTCTTATTGTATTTATTAAAACTTATAATGTGATTTTTCAAAGATATTCATTCAATTTGAAATGGTTTAATGCCACACGGGATTCTTTAATTTATTTGTTAAGGTACCATGTATTTAGGGTGCTAGATGGCAAATAATGTTAATATGTGCAATAGGAACTACTGGCTTGAATGCGGAAATGAATGCTTTCTGAGTTCTGGCAACATCCAGCAAAATATGCTTATTCTCCAAAGAATATTGGAAGCTCTTCCTCCTCAATAGCATGGGAAAGAGAACTGAATGTCTGCCCGGTGACTGAGTTTTTTATAGGAGTTTTATTAAAGATTGTTTACTTCTGTTGTCCTTGATGTTCTCAGTCAAATAAATGGGTGAGCTGTTGCCGTGGCTTTGGGGACGTGTGGGCTTCTTATGGCAGTGCAGGCCTTCAGCCCTCAGCCTGGGCACTCCAAGAAATGACCGAGTCCGATGACAGGCCGGCCGCCGTGGAGCGGAGGCGCCTGCCCTCTTGCTGGACTTCCTCCTGAAAGGCCCGCTCCCGGCCGCAGCGGGCGCTGTGTGGAAGCCTTTCAGCTTTGGGGAGCGCCTGAGGGAGGAGGTGCCCAGGTTTGGGAGAACGCCCCTTCAGTACCCAAGCCAAGGCCAGACCGACCAGATCGGAGGCTCCTCCCCAGGGGGAGACTCAAAGCTGGCCCTCGTTTCTCTCTCTCTTTAAAATTTTGATAAATGCAACACAATAAAATCCCCCAGTTTAGCCACTTGCAAGCATGCTCTTCAGTGGCAGTTATTACATTCCTAATGCCGGGTTAACCGTCACCACCACACATGACTAATACTTATTCAGCACCAAAATGGAGACTCAACCCATTACACGTTAACTCCCTCTTCCCCAACCCCACCCCTGGTAGCCTGTAATCTACTTTCTTTCTCTCTGAATTTGCATATCCTAGTTATTTCCTGTAAATGAGAACATACTATATTTGTCCTTTTGTATCTAGCTTATTTCACTTAACATCATGTCTTCAGGGTTCATCCACATTATGGTATGTATTAGAACTTCATTCCTTTTTATTTTTTTTTGAAGATTTATTTTATGTTATTTTTCTTCCTTTCCCACTGCTATCTGCTGTGTCCATTCGCTGTGTGTTCTTCTGTGTCCACTTGTATTACCAGGCAGCACGGGGAAACTGCGTCTCTTTTTTGTTGTGTCATCTTACTGCGTCAGCTCTCTGTTTGCAGCCCCACTCCTGGGCGGGCTGTGCTTTTTTTGTGGGGGGTGAACTCCTTGCTCGTGGGGCTCCCCTACACTGGGACACCCCTGCATGGCACAGCACTCGTTGCTCGTCAGCACTGCGCATGGGCCAGCTCACCACACGAGTCAGGAGGCCCTGGGGATCGAACCCTGGACCCTCCATAAGGTAGGCGGATGCTCTATCAGTTGAGCCACATCCGTTTCCCTTAATTTTTATAGCTAAATAATACTAATCATATGGATATACCACATTTTGTTCATTCATCCATTAATGGACATTTTGGTTGCTTCCACCTTTCAGGTATTGTGAATAATGCTGCTATGAACATTGGTATACACATGTCAGTTTGAGTCTTTGCTTTCTATTCTTTTGAGTTTATAAGTGGGATTGCTGGGTCATATGGTAATTCTGTGTTCAATTTTCTTAGAAACTGCCAAACACACAGTGTCACATCATGTCACATTCTCCCACATTCATAGTTTCTTGGGAATGCCTCAGCTGAGGATGGGTCTTGGCTGCTGAACTTGCTATTCCCAGGACTGGTCTCAATGTGAGTTCCCGGAGTAGGACTGTTGGTTCAGAGATGTTTATCCAGTGGCAGGTCACCATTATATACACGAGGCCGTGAGTCAGGGCTTGGTAAGGTGGTAAACATTGGTAGATGTGGACAGCTGTTTACAGAGGGGGGTTTAGCTCAAAGAAGGGCCTTGACAAATTTATGCCCTATTAGCGAATGTGTCTCCAGAAGCAGGAAAGGAAGTGAACCTCCGTTGTGTCCCTGGATAGTGCTGGGCTAAGCCCAGGATACCCTTGATCTCCAGCATGTGCCCCCCTCCCCCGACTTGCTGCATTGCACATCACTGTTGGGGGATCTGGCCAAGCCAGAGGAGGTGGTGGGAGGCAGGAGGATTGCCACCCTTCAGTATGGGTTAGGGTCCTGGGCTCCATGAACAGCTGGTTCTTTGGCTCACGAGCACTATGACAATATAGATCTCTCCAAAGTACTTTTCCCCCTGTCTTCTGGGCCTTTCCCAAGCTGCCCAAAACAAGAACAGCATCTAATCCATCTGGGTCTGGGAGGACAGGGTGACTGTTCAAGTAATTCTTGAGGCCCCACCTCATACATAAAGGCAGACCCCAATGCTCCAAAGATCAGTAGTTACAGTCTAGCTCCTCTCTCTGATCCTTGGTTATTTCTCAGAGTCTGAGCTTGCTAGTTTTCAAAATGCAGCTGCTAATACCTGCCTCGCTCATTTTTCTTGGGTAGAGCCAAACTGGGATAACATTAGGGATGGGAAGGTGTGCTGAGTTCCAACTAGAGGCAAACTCCTTTCTCTGCCTTCCCCTGTTAAAGGCCACTGAAGAGAGGAACCCCAGGGAAATAACAGTCACTCCAAAACTGTTGCCTTGTCTCCTGTCTGGGGAGTCCCCTCAGCACATTCTCAGCTCTGTCGGCACGTCAGACGTGAGTCAGGCAGCCTGTAATGGAGGTGTTCCTCGTCTGTAGAAGGTGGAAAAATGGTCCTTGGGATGGAGAGCAGACCGTGTGACCCTCGCATGGGGACGGGCAGCTCTTGGAGAGGAGAGGGGCAGGAGCTGGCGTTTCTTGGAGAAGAGGGCCTCTCAGCTGAGTTCCATGGACAGGCAGGAGGTAGGGAAAGGGTGTGGCAGTTTGGTATTTATGAATTCCAAAAGATGATATTGATTATAGCCTTGTCTGTTTCTCTGAGCGTGATACCCTTTGGGTTAAATTCAAAGGCTTTATGTTTACTTGATTACATCAAGATTAGGGCTTTGATTCGACCACGTCATTAGGGCGTGCAGGGTGGAGTCCCTGCCCCTTGGTGGGCTGTATAAACCAATGCCCAATCAAGAACACAGACGTAGACACACAGAAGAAGATACACAGAGGAACAGAGCTCCATAGACATTGCAGGGGCCCCAGGAAGAGAGATGGACCACTGGCATGATCATTTACAGCTGACCGTGTGAAGAGACCAGAGCAGCTGAGCCCTGAGAGAAACGAGCCCTCCAGCCTCCAGCTGAGATTGGAAGGAGCTAGGACTATGGAGCCTTACGAAGAAGAGGAAGCTGAACCCTCGCAGACATTGCCAGCCATCTTGATCAAAACGTGGCAACAGACTTTGGGTGAGGGAGTACCTCTCACGGTACCTTGAATTGGACTCTTTAGGGCCTTGTGACTGTAAGCTTCTACCCCAAATAATACCCTTTATAATAGCCAACAGATTGCTGGAACTTTGCATCAGCACCCCTTTAGCTAATACAGGAGTAATGGGAAGAGGAGGCAGGAATGCACAACATATATAAAGGTCTGGAGGTACAAAAAGGCAAAGTTCATGGGAAGTAATCAGCTAACAGTCGTTCATTTCACCTGCCTCCTCCTGTCTCCCTGCTCCAGAGTGCTGCTGCTCTGCCCTGGGATCCAGGTAGATCTAAACATCAGTCAGATCATCCTGCAGCAGCTTCCTCCTCCTTTCCCAATGATTGAGAAACTGTTACGACATTACATCATGGGCCCGTGATTCCTTTACGCTTTTAATAAAGTCCAGGTTCAACAACTCAGAAAAGTTGACCTGCTTTCCTCTCTTCTACCTTTTTAAAAAATGTATAAAATAGCACGTAGAGAAAAGTGCATAAAGCATAAATAACATGAGCATACAGAGCAAACGCCCAGGTAAGCACCGCAGAAGGCAGGAAGGAGCATTGCCAACCCCTCAGAAGCCCTACAGCTCCCCTTAACCAGAGCCCCTGCCCCCTGCCAAGGCAATCGCCGCCTCTGCTCGAACGGCGGCCGCTTACTTCCTCCCTCGAGACTTACACCGTCTACTTTTGGGTCAAACTTCTTTCACTCAACATCATGTTTTCATCTTTGAGCTCCATAGTTGGGTGTAATTAGTTCATTCTTTTTATTTTTTAATCTCTTTTTTAAAAATATATACATAGGTCACAAAAAAATGTTACATTAAAAACTAGCTCATTCTTTATCATCACTGTAGAATTCGAATTTATGGAAATACTGCAATTTATATATCCTTTCTATTGTTGGACACATACAGGTTGTTTCTAATTTGAGGCTATTACAAATAACGCTGCTATGAACATTATAAGTTACTTCCTGGAAAGAGAGAAAGCCACAGGAAGAACGAAGCTGAACATCAATAAAACCTGGAAGACAAGGGAGAGACCAGGAGACACCACCATATGTCTTGTCATTGACAAGCAGATTTGTAGCACCTACTCTCCAGTTCATTGGACTCAATCAGGACAACTAAAAAAAAGGATGATGATCGACAACACCCATCCCCAACACAGAATAGCCCCAACTGCAGACCAGCCAGAGAACTGACTACCTCTTCTGTGACCAGCCAGAGAAGACTGTATGCTTCTAAAAGACTTTATGTGATTAGGTCACGCCTACCCAGATAATCTCCCTATTTTAAGGTTAACATTTTTGGACTTTATTTTCAGCTGTAAAATCCCTTCATAGTAGTGTCTAGACCAGCATTTGATTTAATAGGAAAAAAATTGCATATACCGAGGGTTCATGGGAATCTTGGAACTCAAGCTTACAATTCTGCCTACCACACTGACAACAATAACAGCTAAGTGAATTAATAAAGAAGTGCCATAATCCTCCAAATTTTTCTGTTCCCCTAAGAAATAGAAAATCAACTCTTCTATTACCTTTTATTTAAATAAAACTATTTTTTTTTCCTATTTAGCTTATTTGAGGAGAGTGATGGTGTCTTTTAAACCCAATTAACACAGTATCTGTCAGATGATAGCTACTCAAACAACATGAATTAATGGGAAATCATATGAAACACCAATAATTTCAAAATAGCTAAAATGATTATAGATGCATCTCACTGTGGACAACCATCCCTTTCTGAGGAGGTAATTTTATGGAAGGTGTAAAATCTGAGAATGCTGTGATTCATAAGCAACATTCAATTATAAAATGTGCATGAAGAAAACCAGACTCTATATTCTTTTAATGTCACTTAGAAAGTGCCATTGTGAACTATAATTTTAGAATAGATCTCTCAGACTAAGGAAGCATTTGGATATGTTTTTTTAAATGTCAACAGCACAAGAGAAAATGTCATGTCTATGTTTAATCTTCTCACCCACTTTATTCATGATATCTAGAAAAGATCCACTAAAGCAGGCAAGAGATTAAAAGAAGTGGCTTTGAGTCATCTCCATTCTTTGCTCAACATGGACCTATCACTGACACAGCTTTACTGAACACGTGTAAAAGCGTAGAATGTTAACAGTTCTATCACCATTTATCCCTAACCTTTTTGTCACTTGGAAAAGTGGGCAAGCAACTTGGAAATATAAGGGCACTTAAAAATCCACACTTATTAACAGCTTTCAATTCATTCATTTATTCATTCTCTCCTTCAGAAAACAATGCAAAAATTATAATTTCTAGCTATTATTGACTAAGTAATGCTAAAACCCAAAAGAATCAAATGAGGTTTTGTTTTGTTTCATAATCACATTACTTTATTTTTTAAAAATTTGGTTTCATATTTCCAAGTACAAATAAACAAAGAACTTAATAAAAACTATACAGGTATAGTTTTAAATTCTTGTCCAAAACCTTATTAGAACTTGTATTTTCATCCACTGGGAAGCAAAATCTGAATAAGACATGGGATCAACCAGAGCCTAACTTAGAAAATTTCATCCCCAATTCATTTATAATCTTCAGCCTTTATCTAGCTTTGGTCTAATAACTACTTCATCAATCATAGCTTTTTTTTTGTATTTCATTTTTTCCCTCAATTTGCAATTAATTTTTAAGTGAAAATAATTCTGAGTCTTAAATTTGAATGTGAAACAAATTTTAAAGAGCTTCAGGAAAATACTTTACATTCCTGTTTTGAATATAATATGACATTTCCATGAAAGGGTTCTAAACGACCTTTTAAAAATATTGATCAAACCTAGGTGATAAACGTGAAAATGTGGTTTTATTTTATCTATTTTATTTTTTCTAACACATCTACTCTATGGGACACAATAGTCTGTCTTCTTTATTTTGTGGATAAATGTAGAATAAACTAATTTTAGAATGAAGTTGAATTATTTATAAACTGAAATATGATTTTCTCCAGAGATTAATATGGCTTTTATTTTGAAGTCGATAAAAGTTAGCGGCTCCTTTGTGCATAATTATATGTTCATATTAAAATGTTGTGCTGGTTTGAGTCTGTTGACCCCAGAAAATTCTGTTATTAAAGAGAATATAAGCCCATTGTAGATGGAACCTTTTGCTTAGATTCAGCTAAGGCATCATTTGACTAGATCACATCAGTTAAGAGGCTCTGATTTTATAGTGGAACCCAGGATGAGTCTTAATCCTCTTATTGGAGTCCTTTATAATTGGAGAACTAAAAAACCACAGAACATGTAAAGCCACTGAGATAGAGAGAAAGAACCCAGGAGCTCAGAGAGAAATCCAGGAAAGAGAAAAGTTACAGACACAGGAGCCTTCAGCAGAACTAGCAAAGAGGCCTGGGGGAGAAGGAAGACAGGAGTGGACCACCATTGTGCCTTGCCATGTGCTTGATCACCCCTAGCTGAGGTCAGAAAGAAAGCATCTTTAGATGCTACTGCCATGTGTCTGCTTGTTCACAATTGCAAACTGGTGAGACAGCATTCCTTGATGATGTCTTGATTTGTACATTTTCACAGCTTCAGAACTGTAAGCTTTTACCCTAAATAAATCCCCTTTGTAAAAATCAACCCATTTCTGGTACTTTCCACAAAAAGAGTTATTGATTATGCTTTTAAAATAGTCTGTTCCTCTGGGTGTGATTATATGAGATTCAGCTGAAGATGCCTTTGATTAAATTATGTCAAGTATAGGGCTTTGATTTGACCAGGTTGTTAGGGTGACTAAGTTTGAGCCCACTTTGTGGGCTATATAAATTGACAGTCAAGGAGACATACAGAAGCAGATACACAAGAAAAGAGAAAGAGCTCCATAGACATGGAAGACGACTTTGATCCTGTAGCCCGGGGAGAGAGATGAGCCATTTCCCTGATAGTTTGCAGCTGAAGAGACCAGAGCCCTGAGTAGCTGGGCAGGCCCAGACAGAAATGAGCCCTCCAGCCTCCAGCTGAGATCTGAAGAAGCTGGGCCCATGGACCCTTCAGAGGAATGAGGAAGGCTGAACCCTCGCGGATGTAGCCTGCCATCTTACTTCAACATGTGGCAACAGACTTTGGTGAGGGACTAACCCTGAGCTGAACTCTTTAGAACCTTGTAACTATTTACTTCAAATAAACACCCTTTATAAAGGCCAAAAAAAAAAAAAAAAAAGTTACTTCCTGGTTCATATATATTTCTTTGGATATATATATATATATATATATATATATATATAAAATATAAATATATATTAAAGATTAAACTGATGGACCATAGGATCATGCATGTCTTCGTATTGCCTAGGGAATGCTAAAGTAAGGCCATACCAATTTACTCTCCCTCCAAACTGTGAGGCTCCATCCCTCTTGCCCCACATTCTCACAGGCCCAATTAAACAACATTTTTTTTTAGTCATTCAGGTGGATGTAGTGAATTTAATTTCCATTTCTCTGATAAAGCTGCTTTTTCACAGTTGTTTCTGGCCATTTGAATCCGTCTTTGTAAAATACCTGCTTAAATCTTTTTTAGGTTCACTCTTAGTTACCTGTCATTTTGCTTTTTTGATTGTTTTGAGGAAGGGTTGTTTTTCGTTTGTTGTGCCCAGAGTTCAGGACACTTTTTTTTAAATTTGGCTTTTTGATTTTTGTTTTGTGAAATTCTATATATACATTATTCTGAATTATAACCTTCTATCAGTCATGTATAGAAAATATCCTTTTCCACTCTCTATTTTCCTTACTCTATGGTATCTTTCTAATAACTTAAGACATTAATTTTAATGTAGTGAAATTTATTATTTTCTTTTATGGTTAATACCCTTTGTGTAGTATTTAAGAAATGTTTTCCCCACCCTAAGGTCATGAAGAGGGAAGCAGATGTGGCTCAAGTGATTGAGCTCCCACCTACCGCATGGGAGGTCCGTGGTTCAGTTCCCAGTGCCTCCTAAAGAAGACAGTGAGCTGGCACAACGGGCAGGCTGACACAACATGATGATACAACAAGAAACACAAGAAGAAAAACACAATGAGAGACACAACAAAGCAGGGAGCAGAGATTCCCAGTGCCTCCTGGAGAGGACAAGCAAGACAGCGAGCTGGTGCGACGGGCAGGTGCAGTGAGCTGACGCAGCAGGATGGCACAGCAAGAGACACAAGAAGAAAAAATATGAGAGACACAACAAAGCAGGGAATGGAGGTGGCTCAAGCAAATAGGTGCCTCCCTTCCACATCAGAGATCCTGGGTTCAGTTCCCGGTGCCTCCTAAAGAAACAAGGAAGACAAACGGACACAGCAAGTGCAAACAACAAGGAGGTGGGGAGAAATAAATAAGTCTTTAAAAAAAAAAAGGGTAATGAGATAGTCTCCTAGCTTATGCTCTACAAGCTTCATTATTTTACATTTCCCATTTAGTGCTGTAATCTACATGGAGTTGCTCTTTATACATAAAGTGTGTGTGTGGTGGGGGTCAAATTTCATTTTTTTCTATATGAATACACCATTTTCCCTGTATCTTTTATTAAAAGAGAATCCTTTCCTCACTGTTCTACAAACCTTTGTTCACAAACAAGTATCTATATATGCCTGGACTGGACTCTAGACAATATCCAGTAGATATCAAGACTTCTCCCAGAACCTCCTGGCTATCCTTGACTCTCTCTCTCAATTTAAAAACTTTCTATTTATTTACCTAACTGATACAGTGCTTAGTATATGCTAGTACTTAGGATGTGCTAGGTACTCTTTAAACTGTATATCTATATATATTTATTCCTTATGACAATCTTATGTGATAAGCCAAATATTGTTCCCCACTTTACAGATGAGAAAACTAAGGCACAGAAAGTAAGTAACCTATTTATAGTCACACAGTAGATAGTGGAGTCAGTATACAAACCCAGGGACTCTCTCTTCAGTGTCTTTTTTTTTTTTAATCTCCATGAAAATTGCTTATTCTAGGTATTACATATAAGTGAAATAATACACTGGTTTATTCTTGACCCACTGATCACATGGAAGGGGATTAAATAATTTCCAAATATATGTGGATTTTTTTCATTACAATTTTATTATCCATTCTAGATTGATTGCAGGATATTCAGAGAAAACATTCTTCATGATTCCTTTCAAATTTGTGAGACGTGTTCCATGGCCCATGTTATGATCAAGTATTATAAATGTTCTGGGTACACATGAAAAAGAATCCATATTCTGCAGTTATTAGATAGTGTCGTACATGTGTTCATGAGGCCAGTTCCTCTAATTGTGTCGTTTAGATTTTTTGCCATGCAGTTGCGAGAGAAAGGTAAGTTAAAATATACCACTGTTTTTTCCTCTTCCTACGTTAAGTTTTATTGTGTAGTTTAGAGTTCATTCATTTTCCTGGTGAATCAAAAATTTTATCATTTTGAAGTGTTCCTCTCTGTGTCTGGTAATGCCTTTTCCCTTAAAGCCTACTTTAACATTAACATATTTACACCAGTTTTCATTTGGTTAGTGTTTGCATGGTGAGTTCTTTTTTTTCCAACCTTCTTGAGTCCTTGTGTTATAGATGTTTCTCTTCTAAATAGAACAGTTGTTTTTTATTTTTTTTAATCCGGTCTCATCTTTACCTGTGTGATGGTTAGGTTAATGTGTCAACCTCACCAGGTAATGGCGCCCAGTTTTAGGTCATGCAAGCCCTGGACTAATGGTAGTTCATGGGCATTTAATGGACTTTAATTTTTAGTGAGTTGATTGCAGAGATGGCTGGTTGCATCTACAGTCAACTGAGGAGACTGCTGTCAGCAATGAGTAAAGCCTCGTCCAATCAGCTGAAGGCCTTAAAAGGAGGCGTGATTTCAGCCTTCAGAGACAGTGTCTCCTGGGGAACTCGTTGAGGACCTTCATCCCAGTGCCTGGTTGCAGCCCGCCCTACGGTGTTAGGACTTGTCCATCCCCTGGTGGCATGAGAATTTTATAAAATCTCATACTATTTATAGATATCTTCTGTTGTTTCTGTTTCCTTAGAGAACCCTGACTAATATAACCTGTTAATGAAAACAGTTCATTTACGTTTAAAGTAATTACTGATATATTTGGAATAAGTGAACCATCTTCCTATGTAATTCTATTTATCCCACCTTTTTTTTTTACAGTGATAAAATAGACTTTTATTTACTTTGTTGAGACAGAAGGCGTTAAAAAAAATCATTGCAGGAAGAGATGGGCACACGTGATTGAGCTCCCGCCTACCACATGGGAGGTCCCGGGTTCAGTTCCTGGTGCCTCCTGCAGAAGCAAGACAGTGAGCTGATGTGATGGGCAGGTGCAGCAAGCTGATGTAATGAGATGATGCAACAAGGAGACACAGAGGTAAGACAAAGATACAACAAAGCAGGGAGCTGAGGTGGCTCAAGCCATTGGGCGCCACCCTCCCACATGGGAGGTCCCAGGTTTGGTTCCAGGTGCCTCCTAAAGAGAAGATGAGCAGACACAGACAGCACACAGTGAACAGACACAGAGAGCAGACAGCGAGTGCAAACACTGGAGTGGGGGGGAGGGTCAGTAAATATTAATAAATAAAATACATCTTCTAAGAAATTATTGCTAAAGTAGATATCAGGCAAACAGAAAGGTGCTGTAGAAGTCCAGTTAACTTGAAGTTTATTCAAACTAAGAGAAAAGATTCATGTTTTCATGCAATACATAAATGGTTCTTTTAACAATGTGACAAATAGAATTAAGAAATGCTGCATCTGTGATCCTTGCAAAACATCAATATTTTGGGTTGCACCTAACTAAAGAAATGTCTTAACACTTCTTAAAATACTGTGGTAGCCAATACATAGAGGCATCCCTTAGGTGGGCATAGGAGTGCAATTTAGAAAAGAAAAAAATCATATTGGAACTACATAATTTCTTTAAAATCCCTGAGCAAGAAAAGCAACATTAAATTTCACACACTAATTTTAAACAACTTCTATACAGTACCTCGCCTTTTAATCCAAGAGCAAAAGTTAAGTCTCTCCCCCTTTAATCTTTGCTAAACAACTGTATGGTAAACTTAGATGATTTTTCCCCCTGGGTTTTACCTGGGAATAGCCTTTTTAATTTTTTTTATTTAAAAAGGGCAGGCTTGGCACTTTTATACTGATGTTGCCAATGTTAATATTTCTTGGGATCTCAGGACGTTTCATATTCTTTACAGCTGGTACAGTGCAGGCTGGAGCTCCTGCTAAGCCAGCCTCAGATTTCTCCAGTTTATTTTGTGCATCAATCTGTGCAAGTCTCATTCATATTGTCTCCAATACCATTCCCCCCATCACCATTTCTGCGAGAATATTGTGAACCTTGTCTACATGGGAAATTAAATCCAGTTCACAGACATTTTCAAAACACTTGTCCAGTGTTTCCACAAATACTTGAATTAGATCTAAAACGCCAAGTTCACTTTCTGAAGAATCCACGTGGAAGACAAAAGTATAATGTGATGTAATATCTATAAATCAGTTTGTTGTCAGATCCTCCAATTAACAATCCTCCCAGGAAAGTACAGACATTTTCGTCTCTTTTAGATGGCAGGTGGAGAATCCCCCTGATGGTTTGTTGCATGTATCTTCACTGTAGGGCTGGTAGACCTTGGGGAGGCGCGGCTTCCCAGGGCTGCTGAAGGTGAGGGTGGCCTCGTTCATGGGGGGGCCGGGCGAACGGGGTGGGCTGGGGGCCAGGGTGGGGGTGGGCATGTGAGCCTCACCTCTGGGTCCTCCCCCTAACTTATTTTTTTCAAAGATGTATTTGTCCCACTCCCACCCCACCCCTTGCGCTCGCTGTCTGCTCTCTGCACCCATGCACGGTATGTTCTTCTGTGTCTGCTTGTCTTCTCTTCTCCTCTTCTCTTTCAGAGGCACCAGGAGCCAATCCTGGGACCTTCCAAGGTGAGAGAGGCACTTAATCTCTTGAGCCACCCCGACTCCCTGACTCATCGTGCCTCTTCTTGCCTTTCCTCTGTGTCTCTTTTTGTTGCATCATCTTGGTGGCAGCTCTCCGCTCAGGCCAGCTTGCCCTCACCAGGAGGCCCTGGGAACCAAACCCGGTACCCTCCCTGTGGTAGACCGGAGCGCAGTTGCTTGAGCCACATCACTTCCCTACCTTTTCTTTTTTCTTCCTGACCCCCCTCCCCCACCCTGCTGTTCTTGCTCTGTGTCTATTCTGTGCCCTTCTGTATCTGTTTCTTTTTTGTCTTCCCTTCTTATCTTTCTCTTCTAGGATTCCCTGGGATTTGATCCTGGGGACCTCTGACATGGAGAGAGGTTCTCTGTCAATTGCGCCACCTCAGTTCCTGGTCTCTGCTGCACTTCACCTTGACTCTCCCCTTGTCTCTCTTTTGTTGCATCATCATCTTGATGTATGACTCACTTACACGGGCACTGGCTCATTGCTGGGCACCTGACTTGCTGTGCAGGTGGTCAGCTTACCACGCGGGCCCTGGCTCGCCAGGCAGGCACTCGCATGGGCACTCAGCTTGCCACGCGGGCACTCAGCTTGCCATGAAGGCACTCACACAGGCACTTGGCTCCTCACGCAGGCACTTGGCTCGCCGTGCGGGCACCCATGCGGGCACTCGGCTCACCGTGTGGGCACGCTTTCTCTTCTTTTTCACCAGGATGCCCCAGGGATCGAACCTGGGTCCTCCCATGTGGTAGGTGGAGGCCTTATCACCTGAGCCACGACCGCTTCCCTTACCTTTACTTTTTAGAGCAATTTTAGGTTCACAGGAAAATTGCACAGAGCGAACAGAGTTCCTATATTCCCTCTCCCTCTTCTCATCCCTCTCCCCTCGCACCCCCAGCCTCCTCCAAGTGCAGTCCCCCCGTTATTAACATCTTGCATTATAGTGGTACGTTTGTTACAGTTGATGAAAGAGTATTGATTCATTATTAACTAAAGTCCATAGTTTATATTGGGGTTCACGTGTGTGTTATACAGTTCTGTGGATTTTGACACACCCACAATGATGGTATCATGCAGAATGGTTTCACTAGCTGTACTCCGCCTTGCATCCCTCCCACCCCCCAACCCCTGGCGAACATTGATCTTTTTTACTGTTTACGTGGTTTTGCCTTTTTCCAGAGTGTCATATAGTTGGAGCCGTAGAGTTTATAGCTTTCAGAATGGCTTTTTTCACTTAGCAATATGCATTTAAGTTTCCTCCATGTCTTTTTGTGGTTCTGATAGTTCACTTGTTTTTGTTGCTGAATATTCCTCTGAATGGATGTAGCCCAGTTGTTTATCCACTCGTCTGTTGAAGGACATCTTTCTTGCTTCCAATGTTGGGCAGTTAAGATTAAAGTGGCCATAAACATTCTCGTGCAGGTTTTTGTATGGACATTGTTTTCAGCTCATTTGGGTAAATACCTGGGAGCACAATTACTAGATGATATGGTAAGACAATGTTTAACTTTGTAAGAAACTGTCCAACTCTCTTCCAAAATGACTACACCATTTTGCATTCACACCAGTAATGCAAGAGAATTCCTCTTGCTGCACATCCTTGCCAGCATTTGGTGTTGTCATTGATCTAGATTTCAGCCATTGCGCAGTGGTATCCATTGCAGTGGTGCTGAGCATCTTTTCACACACTAATTTGTTATCTGGATATCTTCTTTGGCAAGATGTCTGTTCAGACTTTTTTTGCCTATTTTTAAAATTGTTTTCTTACTGAAGTTTACAACTTCTTTGTATATTTTGGAAACAAGTTATTTATTTATTGGACATGTGTTTTGTAAATATTTTCTCCCAGTGTGCAGCTTTTCTTTTGATTCTCTTAACAGTGCCTTTTACAAGTCCAACCTAATTTTTTAATTTTTTGGATTATGCTTTTGGGGTATCTAAAAAGTCATTGTCAAACCCGGGGTCACTTAGATTTTTTCCTGTTTTCTTTATAGTTTTGTCTTTTACATTTAAGTCGATGATCCATTTTGAGTTTGTATGTGTATGTAAAGTGTAAGGTCTGTGTCTAGTTTCTTTTTATTTTTAAAGATTTATTTATTTCTCTCCCCCCCCCCCCCGACTGTTTGCTTTCTGTGTCCAGAAAATATCAGTTCCTAGATTCTTTCATTGCATGTGATGTCTGGTTGTTCCAGTACCATTTGTTGAAAATACTATCCTTTCTCCATTGAATTGCCTTTGCTCCCTTGTCAAAGGTCAATTGACTACTTGTGCGGGTCTATTTCTGGGTTCTCTGTTCTGTTCCATTGATCTCTTTGACCAATACCATGCTGTCTTGACCACTGTAGCTTTATAGTAAGTCTTAAAGTTAAGCAGGGTCAGTCTTTGACTTTGTTCTTCGTAAGTGTTATGTTGGCCACTCCGGGGCTTTGCCATTCCATTCCATATAGACTTGAGAATCAGTTTTTTGATATCCACAAAATAACTGGCTGGGATTTTGATTGGCACTGTGTTGAATCTATAGACCAAGGTTGGGAGAATCGACAATTTTGAATCATCCTATCCATGAACATGGAGAACCTCTTGATTTTGGAATTTTCTGGATAGGTTATCATATCAAGCACAACAACGACAATTTTATTTCTTCCTTCCCAACCTGAATGCCTTTAAAATCCTTTTTTTTTGGGGGGGTCTTATTACATTAACTAGGAATTAAATACAATGTTGAATAGGAGTAGTGAGAGGGCACATCCTTGTGCAGTTCCTGATGTTTTTTTAAAAAAATTTTTGTATCTTAATTTTAAAAGGAACTTTAGATTATATACATGTTACATTGAAGATATAGGGGATTCCCATACGCCCCACCCCACCTCCTCCCACACTTTCCCCCATTAACAACATCCTTCATTAGTGTGGTACATTCGTTACAATTGATGAGCACATATTGAATCATTGCTACTAACCATGGTCTGTCGTATACATCATAGTATACTATATATAAGCTCTAGTATACATTATAATTTACACTTTGCACTGCACTGTTCCTGATCTCATGGGGAAATCATCTAGTTTTTCACCATTAATTATGATGTTGCCTGTAGGATTTCTGTAGATGTTCTTTATCAAGCTAAAAAAGTTTCCTTCTCTTCCTAGTTTGCTGAGAATTTTATCATGAATGGGAGCTGGATTTTGTCATATGCTTTTTTTGCATGTATTGATATTGTTACTGGATTTTATTTAGGTTCTTGGCTATGCTGCAGAAATGAATTTCAAGAGCACACCAGGTGAGTTAGGCCAGGAATTTATCCAGGTAGGGAGGGAAGAGAAATGGGAGAAAATAACAGATCAGGGGTCCCAGGTGGAGAGGAAGGGGCTGAAAAGTGATAAAAAGGGCTGATTTACAACTCCCCATTATAGGTTATAAATCCCCAGGTTTACTTGCATGGCCACATGGCAGGGGGAAGATGGTGAGAGCTGTGCGCAGAGGGCAGGAACGGGTCCAGAGGCAGGAGAGCTGAGAGTGAGCGCGCTCGTTGAGCTGTTACTTATTCCACCCCTTTGCTCATGGCAGGGGAGGGGCTCCCGCTGGTTGCTGTTTGATCACCCCACCCATCAGTTCCCTGTGAGGGCCCAGTGATAACGTCCCTAGGCAGCATCTGGGGTTTCTGGCTTCCAGAAGAAGTCTTTCTTCTGAATAGCAGGATCTTGGGGGTGGGGTCCTCCAGCAGCCGTCTTGGGGGCTGTTGATGTCCACGTGGATGTCTTGCCAGGTGCCGGATCCATCTGCTGTTCCCTGTCTTACCAGCCGGCTTCAGTGTGGCCCTGATCGGTGGATTAAAATGATTGATTTTTGAACGTTGAACCAGCCTTGTTTCCCTGCAATCTCACTTGGTAGTGGTGTGTAATTCTTTTTATATACTGTTGGATTCTATTTGCTAATACTTTGTTGAGTATTTTTGCATCATATTCATGAGGGATATTAGTCTGTAATTTTCCTTTCTTGGATTGTCTTTGTTTTTGGTATTAGAATAAAATGACTTAGGAAGTATTCTTCTGTTTTTATTTTCTGGAAAATATTGTAGAGAACTGGTATCATTTCTTATTTAAATGTTTGGTAGAATTTACCAGTGAAACCATGTGGGCCTGGTGCATTCTGTTTTGAAAGGTTATTGTTGATTCAATTTCTTTATTAATACATATGTACATTCAGATTATCTGTTTCTCCTTGTGTGAGTTTTGGTAGATAGAGTTTTGCAAGTTATTTGTCTATTTCATCGAAATTACCAAATTTGTGGGCCTACAGTTATACATAATATTCCTTTATTATTAACTTAACAATTAATGCAATCAATAACGATGACCTCCTTCATTTTTTATGTCGGTAATTTGGGTCTTGCCTATTCTTCTTGGTTAGCCCAGCTAGAAGTTTATCAATTTTACTGAAACTTTCAAAGAATTAGCTTTTGGTTTCATTGATTTTCTCTGTCATTTTTGTGTTTCTAAGTTTTTTTATTTCTACTTGGGTTTTTAGTATTTCCTGACTTGCTTTCTATATCTTAAGATTTTCTACCATCTCAAAACATTTCTCAGTCTGTTTTTCTAACTTCTTTTTTTTTTTTAAAGATTTATTTATTTATTTAATTCCCTCCGCTCCCCCAGTTGTCTGTTCTCTGTGTCTATTTGCTGCGTCTTGTTTCTTTGTCCGCTTCTGTTGTCATCAGCAGCACGGGAAGTGTGGGCGGCGCCATTCCTGGGCAGGCTGCGCTTTCTTTCACGCTGGGCGGCTCTCCTTACGGGGCACACTCCTTGCACGTGGGGCTCCCCTACACGGGGACACCCCTGCGTGGCAGGGCACTCCTTGCGCGCATCAGCACTGCGCATGGGCCAGCTCCACACGGGTCAAGGAGGCCCGGGGCTTGAACCAGGGACCTCCCATGTGGTAGACGGACACCCTATCCATTGAGCCAAATCTGCTTCCCTAGGTCGCTTTATTAAGAACTTGTAACCTGGTCATCATCAAAGTATGAAGGGGTACCCTTTCTTCCACAGTAATATGTAATAGCTCTTAATTTTTGCTGGTTTCATTACAACAATATCCCTAACTACAAATCAATTTGAATATGTAAAAAATATATTTGTTGGCTATTTGAATTTCCTTATATCTAGTGCCTATTTTACAATTACCTTCAATTTTTTTTAAAGATTATTTATTTATTTCTCTCCCTCCCTCCATTGTCTGCTCTCTGTGTCCATTCGCTGTGTGTTCTTCTGTGTCTGCTTGCATTTTCATTAGGCAGCTTCGGGACTGATCCTGGGACCTTCTGGAGTGGGAGGGGAGGATCATTCTCTTGCACCACCTCAGCTCCCTGATCTGCTGCATCTCTTATTGTCTCTCCTCTGTGTCTCTTTTTGTCGCGTCATCTTGCTGCGCCAGCCTCCACGTGGGCCAGCACTCCTGTGCGGGGCAGCACTCCTGCGCAGAGCTGCACTCCACGTGGGCTGGCTCGCCACACACATCGAACCCTGGACCTCCTACATGGTAGGTAGGAGCCCAACAGCTTGAGCCACATCCGCCTCCCTGCCTTCACTTCTCTTTCCATTTGTCAGAGCTTTTATACTATATACTGACCCTTGTCATCTGCATTACAAATGTTTCACCCAAATGTACTGTTAGTATATTGGCTTTGTTTATGGTGTTTCTTACCATACAAACTTTAAATTTTTAGATAGTCAAATATGTCTGTCTTTGGTTTTATAGCTTCAGGATCTCCTGGCTGAGGCTCCCTCCTCTTCTGTCTCTACAAGCTCCCTAGTTAATTTTGCCCATTCCCATTGCTTTAAATTTTTCATTCACGCTGACCATGCCCACATGTGTATCTCCAGCCCAGCCCTCCCCTCTGAACAGCAGTAAGGGACTCTCACTGCCTGTCAGCTTTGAGGGGTGTGCTTGGTCCTGCAGGATGCAGAGCTATGAGGTCCCTGCCCTCTCGAAACTCATTATAGCGAGTAGAGCCCGCATATTAAATTGAAGCGATGACTGAGGGATTGTTGACCTATTGCACATTTCATGCTGCTGTGAGGGAACGGTGACAGTCAGTGCATTGGTCCTGGAATATACGTAGAACTACTGTAAATCTATTAGAAAATGTCAACAACGAAATATCTAGTAATACTGAACACGAACCTCCCCTTTGACTTAGCAAAGGGTGGTCTACCCAGAGCAGTGCTGCTCAAACTTTGATGAACATACAGTCACGACGGGGGTCTTGTTAAAAAGATTCTGATTCAGTAGGTCTGGGAAGGGGCCCGAGTCTGAATTTCCCGTAAACTCGCAGGTGATATCATTGTTGCTGGTACAGAGACCACGCTTTGAGTCGCACAGCGTGATGGACGCTCCTGCACATACGTTCGCGGGACATACACACGCTGTGCATTAGATCACTGATGTATTAACAGTCACCTGACAACCATGCCGAAGGATGGCTGGACTCCTACGGTGGAATGCAAGCGTCAGAGTAAAGGACCTGCAGTTACCCATGCCAACCCGGGTGAATCTCAACAACAGTGTGTGGGGAAAAAGTAAGCTGCAGCAGCATATATACAATATTTATAATATTACTGTATATTGCTTAGGGATGTACACCCGTGGCAGTTTGAATTTTGGTGAATCCTAAAAGATTACATTCTTAAACTATTCTACTCCTGTGGGTGTGGTACACCCTTTGATTGCTTTAGATTCACTTTAGATAGCTTTATTAGGTTGCTTTTGAGTAGACTACATTAGTGAGGTGTAATTCAGGTTGAATCTCCACCCACTTGCTAGATATTATATAAATGGAGACACAAAGAGCGACACACGCCCAGAGAGAAAGGAAGCCAGCATTTTTATCCTGTCTTGTGAGCGAGGACTCCAGGTTTGCCTACAGCTGTAGCAAGGCAGAGAAGCCCCAGAGGCTGACAGAGAAGGCCCATGGGAGACACGCTCTTTGCCTGGGTGCCCGTAGCCGAGCATGGGAGATGGCCAGTTCTGCAGGGGAAGGCAGACCTGGCAGGGGCTGGCGGCCGTCTCGCTTCCCCACGTGGCAGGACCCTGAGAACGCGTCTTTCTGGTGCCTTGATCTGGATATTTCACGACCTCAGAACTATAACTTTTGACCCCAAATAACACATTTCTTGTAGTTTGCATCAGCAGCCCTTTGGCAAACTAAAACAATACCTATTCTCCATATAGTAGAAGAATTCAGACTTGTACGGGAACGATAAACCCTGAATTCACAATCGCGGTTACGTAGGCAAGGGTGGGGACTGGGACCAAGGAGGGCACAGGGGACTTACTGTATTGGTAACGCTTTAGGTATTAAGCTGGGAGATCAGTACACACAGTTTAATCAAACAGCTATTTGTTGTTGTTTTCTATTTTTATATGTCTGAAATATCTCATTAAACGACTGAAAGAACAAAACAAACAATAGCCTCATTTTTTTAGATGGGATCTGTGACTTGAGACGTTAACCTGCTGTGCCAAACTTCCAAACCAAGGGGCACTCCTTCCATCTCATGCTGTGTTTTGCATTAAAAACGACAACAACAAAATAAACCATGGGGTCACCAAGTCAAAAGCAAAATTGCTTTCCCAAGATTTGATCTCCACAAAGGTTGAATCAAATTGTAACCCCAGCTGTTTGCTGAGGTACGTGATGCCTGAGGCAGGTGAGTATAGGGAGAGAGGGAGGACACCTGGCGCCCGCAGAGCGGTGGCCCGAGACCCCACCCAAAGTCCCTGGAAGGCTGCTGCTACGAACAAAGCCGGGAAGACGCGCCCAGGCCCTGGCCACGAGGCCCCACTTGGAACTCTTCCTGGTGTCAAAGGGAAGCCCCAGATAATTCCAAACAGGCCTTCCCATTGGTCCCAGATACCTCCAAACCAACAGCCCCATCACTGGCCCTGAGGCTAACGGGTGGGGCAAGCCAGCAGAACCGCAGACAGCGGGGCTCCGGGCGTTGGGAGAGCGGGGAAGGCCCGAGAGGCCCGAGAGCCCGAGCCCAGGCCCAGCGCCCGCCCTGCAGCCTGCCCACAGCCGCTGCCGAGGCTTGGTGCCGTTGTTCTTCTCTCGTTTCTTAATAAACTCTTGACTCCCTTGCCTACCGTGGCAGTCTGAGATTATTTATGAATCCCCAAAAGAGAAAGATGATGTTTGTAAACTAATCTATTCCTGGGCGTGCTAGCCTTGGATTGTATTAAATTCAGCGAGGGGCCTCTAAGTTTACTTGATAAAGTCAACTCGGGGCTTCTGATTAGGCGTGGCTCAGGTTGAGTCCCCGCCCCTTGGTGGGCAGATATAACCGGACACTCCCTCCAGAAGAGAGACGAGTCACCCAGCTGATAGTTGGCAGCTGACCTTGGGAAGAGCGTGGAGACTGACACCGGAAGCCCTGAGAGACAGCCCGCTGCCAGCCTGCGGCTGAGCTGGGAAGCAGCTGGGCCCACGGAGCCACAAGGGGAGAGGAAGCCCAGGCAGGAGGGGCAGGGGAGCTCCCGGCCACCTTGCTTCAGCACGGGCAACCGGCGTTGGCGAGCAAGAGCCTTGAGACGCGCTCTTCGGGGCCTCGTAGCTGTAAGCTTTTGCCCCAGATAAATAGTGTTTGTAAAAGCCAACAGATTCTGGTGCTTTGCATCAGCGCCTTCGGCTGGCTAAGACACCTGCCCTGCGGTGTGCCCTTCAGTTCTTTTATGCGACAGTCAAGCACCTGGGAGCCCAGAGAGAGCATCCCACCAGCAACACCCGCTGAAAGTCACAGGTGGACCTCGAATATCTACAGCTCAAAGCAAAATCCCTAAAAACAATTCATTTTTGGACATGAAACAAAACATTTTTTGTACCACATAAAATGTGGCTATTAACAGTAGCCCTCTAGACAATAAAAACGAAAATAAGCCCCAACACTCCAACACTTCAGAGCAAATCCAAATGTGCATTTTCAGCCTCAGTACCCTTCTGAGTTCATTCTGTCTTCCAGGGGCAGTGAGGCACAGCTGGGGGTGGCCTGCGGAGAGCAGGGCCATCATTTTTGTGATGCTAGACTGTTGATCCACCAGTGTGAAGGCACTCAGTTAAGTGTGTTAGAGGAAGCAAGCAGTCAAACGTCTCTTCACATGCTCGCCTTGCCACCAAGGGGCGAGTCACCTGCCTGATCCAGGCCTCACCTGTCCGCACTGCCTTCCCCTCGTTCCTCTTCAGATGTTTGAATCGGTTCTCCCTCTGTTCTGCCCACACTCTTTTGGAAATATGTTAGCGACAGGGAGATAGTAGTAAAGGGTATGGGTTCCAGAGTAAAAAAATCTGGATTTAAATCCTGCCAATGCCACAACCCACTAACCCTGAGGCAATCTACCTAGACCAGTGCTATCCAATAGAACCCGCCATGGGGATGGAAATGCCCTGCCTTGTCCAAGAGGGCCGCCACTAGCCACGTGCACTGACTGAGCACCTGCAACGTGGCGAGTGTGACTGAGGAGCTGAATGTGAGCCACCCAAATACAAGGCTCGTTAATA
Source organism: Dasypus novemcinctus (assembly GCF_030445035.2). Lineage (NCBI taxonomy): Eukaryota > Metazoa > Chordata > Mammalia > Cingulata > Dasypodidae > Dasypus > Dasypus novemcinctus. Next base: position 7,502,003 of record NC_080676.1, on the reverse strand, counting down.
AACTCCCTCTACCTTGAAAGACCTTCAAAGAAGAGTCGTGAAACAAACAGCCCTCAGTCCTCTACTGTGCTGGTGTGGCTGGTCTTGTGAGTGTCGGGAGGAGACTGGAAGAGGTCAGGGGAGGGGACGGGCCTGCTCAGGCACAAACGCACTGTCGTGACTTCCAGACGGGTGCGCGGCTCCGGGTTTTAAACATTTGCTGAAGATGCACCCGGTGCAGTCTGGTCTAAAGACGTTTGCTTTTTCCTCCTTTTGTCCTCACTGTGCTGATTAAAGAAAACAACTATAATTTGAGAAACCCAGTATTTAAAATTAAAAGTCTCACGTGATACTGTTTGACCTTTTCTTAATATGTGTCCAGAGATCAAGTGTTTCTCATTTCTTCCTATAAAGCCAGTCACATCATTATGTACCGACTGCTTTAAACTAGGGAAACAACTGATCGGCTCAGGTGAAAAATAGATGAGGACTTATCAGTTTTGAGAAATATGAATCAAGCAGTACCAATTTTATTTTACAGTGTTCATTATAGTAAAGGTTCCTCTTGTAAAACATTAGTGATTTTGGTCCATATCTTATTCTATTTGGCTTTAAAACATTTTACATTATTTACAAAATAAATGGTAATTTTAATGATTGTACATAATTTCTCTGACCCTAGGAACATTACAGTTTCAAGTAACTAAAAAGTAAAAATAGCACAGACAAAATGTACAAAGAAATACATACTGAACACATTCAACTTCCACAGTAACTTAAAAGTCCTAATCTTTACTTCATGAGAGTAAAACTCTGTAACATGACGTCATCATTCGAGAATCTCTGGGATTTCTCTATTATCCACAATGAGAGTATGAATAATCCCTTCTTTCCGCTTCCCGCTACTGACAGCCTTTATGTAACAGTCATGGTTCCCAATACTGAAGTGAGTTTCAGTTCCATCATCCACAAACTCACCCTAGGCCAGAAAAAGAAGGAATTAGTGTTTGAGAAACATCTCTCTTTGCCTGGAGCGTTAACACCATCTGAAAATACTGGTGGTATAACGATATGCTAGTTAAAAGTTAAGTTTTATGTAATTAAAGTCTAAAGCCTATACTTAGATGCTTTTACATGTCTACTATGAATCCCTAAGAATCTCAATCCCTAAGAATCTCAAATTTTGGGGGAAAAAAAATGTACGTCTCATGGCTGTATCTAGAACATATATTCTGTAAATATACAGTCTACTTAAAACTTTTTTAGAAGTTACTGGGGAGGACCTCATAGGAAGCTCAACCACTAAGCTAATCAGCTCCGCAATGAGCGCTGGCCTTTTCATCTGTTTATGTTTTTAGGAGGTTCCAGGGACTGAACCCAGGACCTCATACATGGGAAGCAGGTACTCAGCCACTTGAGCTACATCTGCTCCCCACCATTCCATTTTTAAAAATAAAAATGGTACACATGGGGGAGCGGATGTGGCTCAAGCGGTTGGTTCCCAGTGCCTCCTAAAAACAAAAACAACAAGCAAACAAATGAAAAAACCAACTCAGGAGGAGCAGATGTGGCTCAGTGATTGAGCGCCAGCTTCCCACTTACGAGGTCCCAGGTTCAATCCCCCACCCCGGTACCAGGATTAAAAAAAAAAGGCACACATGATAGCAAACGTTATTAGTAACTCATTATATACCAGGAACAGTTTATATGCATCCTTACAATAGCCCAATATAAGTACTATCATTATTCTCATTTTATAGATGAGGAAATTGAGGTACAGGGTGGGTAAATAACTTGGTGATTAATTAAGGGATGGAGTGCTTTTAACCACTCTGAAAATGTGATTCCTCATGGTTTAAGGTGGCTTACGATAAAATACACAGCCACATAAAACCAAACACCACTGTATTTAGACCTGCACTGCCCAGTACAGCAGCCACTGGCCACAAGCGGCTACTGAGCACTTACAATGGGGCTAGTCTGAAATGAGCCACACTGTGAGTATAAAATATTCATGAGATTTTGAAGACATAGTGTAAAGAATGTAAAGTAACTCACTAGTAACTTATATTGATTATATGTTAAATGATAATATATTTGATATAATGGTTTAAATAATTAGATTATTAAAATTAATTTCACTTAATGTTTAAAATGTGGACACTGGAGAAGGCTTATATCTGTGGCTCATTCTATTTCTATTTAACAGTACTAATTTAGATTAAAATGGTAGAAGTTAAGTAGTACAGAGAAGGAGATAAGAGAAGTCTCTTTAGAAGATAAAAATGAATTATGCCAGAAAGCAAAGAAAGCACAACCAGACTTAAAACTTGGCTACTAGTTTCCTGGCCACCGAAGCAAAGACAGAGCACTATCCCATGGCTAACTGTCCCTAACCAAAGAAAGGACAGGATGCATTAAAGAACGTCATTCCTCGCTCTGAGAAGAATTTGGCCCATGGCTCTTTATGAGCGGTGTCTTTGACTGCAAAGTCTCCTTGTCATCTCTTTATAGTAAGCACTGAAAAAGAGCCTTTAGGTTTTACGTCTGTAAAAATCAATTTGGAGGGCAAAGCAAGGTTGGGTTCATACCATCCCTGTATGTAACTTCTTGGTGATTTGATGAATACATAATCCTGGCCATGATGCTTTGAGATGCTTTGATATGAAAAGAAAAAAGACAATGAACCCTAACTCGCAGGCAGGGAGGGCGGTTTGTTGTGGGTGTGCACAGCACTGGGGAAGGCTGGCCTGACACTGAGCCACAAGACTGCCCTGGGAACCTTGTAGTTACAGTGAGGGGCAAGTGAGTTACAATGAGCCATTTCCCAGGCACCTGCTGTTTTCTGTGAACTACTAAGAACAGAGACATTGTTGAGGGCCATTATTTTCAATGTATTTACAACTACACTTCTAATTACCTTCAACTCAACTCCCTTTATGTTGGCGCAGGAGAGTCCTTAGGAGGGGGCAGGGGAGGAAGTGATTGTCCATCTAGGGAATTCCAGGTGGGGGAGAAAAAAAGGAAAGGCCACAGACTTGGAGTTGGGCACCAAACAGGCACCTGACGCATGCTAATGGCAACTGAAGCTGTTCCAAAGGGGGCCATAAGCTACTCAAGAGCTCTCTCCAAGTCACGCTGCATGAAAGACGACTCAGATTGAACCCAGAGAAGAGCTCAAGCACTAGTATCAATTTTGAGTGAGCCCAGGTTAAATTTCCTGTAAGAACTACTACCAGGATGAAGACACAAAAAGGCATTCATCTCTGTAATTTGATTTCTGGCTTTGGCACCTCTTCAGAAGCAGTTATACAAGAGCAAGTACGGGCTCAGTTGTCTGCTGGATAAATTCTTTGCAGTCTCCTTCCCTCCATGCCCTTCTCCTTACTTTCTGTCCCCCTGATAATGACAGCCACAGCTACGACATGCAGCTGGCTCAGCTGTAAGCAGAGAAAAGAGGGTCTCCTTACCTAGCTCTGGCGTTCAGGAGCCATCGGGAAGGCGGGTGGAGTCGGCCTCGGGGGAGACCAGGGGCAGGACCCTGTAGGGCTGCACAGCCGTGACCCGTGGGAATCTCACAGTGAGCGCAGCCTGGCCCACACCCCTGCTTCCCAGGACGTCTCCTGCTTTCACTCTCTCCCATGTGCGAGGCACACAGCTCTGCTTCTTTCTACTACTGTTATTTCATTACCTCTTGAATTCGCTCCTAAATCCACCCACCCACACCATCATAATGTCACCGCCTGATAGAAAACGCCAAACGTGTGCTTGGCCACCTGAGTGGGGACGCCTCCCTTTCCTTGCCTTGGCACTGCTGGTCCCCGATTCCCTCTTCTGGGATTTTGACAGTGCCCTTTCCCGCCTGTCCTTGTGTCATCTGGGATTGTGTGGACCGCCTTCCAAGCCTTGCTTTACCTGCTGTGGGTATAGTGTGGAAGCCTCCCGACTCGCAGCGTGGTTCGTGGGCCAGCCACCGTGGCACCACCTGCAGAAACGCCGGAACCAGAACCCGTAGTTTAACAAGCCCCCAGGGGAGTTCTATGCATATGTGGTATATGGTATAAAGCACCACTTAACATGGATGACACACAGGACTGCACCAGCCTGGGAGGCGCGGGGACTGTTTCTAAACCTGGGAGCTCTTTTAGACCTGCGCCTGGCCCAGGAGAGGAAACGAAGAGTGTGAGGCTGGGGCCAGCTCAGAACTCCATTTGTTTTCAAACTCTCACTGCGTTATGCAAAGTCCAGGGAAGATCTCCAGAGTTTGGAATCAAGAGGATGTAATACCTCTTTTGGGGGGAACTGGGCTAATTATAAAATTCCATAATTAGAAAGACAGAAATGTTTAATGGTAGCGTATACACATGGCACTAGGAGTAACCAAAGGTCAACTTACTGCTGTCTCCAGTTTTCTACCGTTGCACCACACATCCATAGTGTCCTTTTCTGCAAAAGCAACAGGAACAAAAAAATTAGAATTCTGTGATTTAAAATAAAGTTAACTCCTCATAGTTAACTATTTTAGGAAAGGTTTGATACACTGGATTTCTGAAACTCCATTGTATTTAAAAACTCAACTTTTTTCATGGCTTTGAACGTCTAAGATTTTGAGAAACTGTTTATTCACAGACAAAAACAAAACATGAAACAATCTTTTAAGATAAAATTATGGTCCTAATACAAATTGATGAAGATATGTAAAAATAAAGCTACAGCACAATCTTTAAAGGAGGATGCATAAAAAACGAATGCAGGGAAGTGGACTTGGCCCAAAAGATAGAGCATCTGCCTACCACATGGGAGGTCCAGGGTTCAAACCCCGGGCCTCCTTGACCTGTGTGGAGCTGGCCCATGTGTAGTGCTAATGCGTGCAAGGAGTGCCCTGCCACGCAGGGGTGTCCCCCGCATAGGGGAGCCCCACGCGCAAGGAGTGCACCCCATAAGGAGAGCCACCCAGCGCGAAAGAAAGTGCAGCTTGCCCAGGAGTGGCACCACCCACACAGAGAGCTGACGCAGCAAGATGACGCAACAAAGAGAGACATGGATTCAGGTGCCGCTGACACAAGTGGACACAGAAGAACACACAGTGAATGGACACAGAGAGCAGACAACTGGAGGGCGGGCAGGAAGGGGAGAGAAAGAAAAATAATAATAATAAATCTTTAAACAAAACAAAAAAAACGAATGCAAGGAGGGACTTTTCCACACAGAACGCCCCCCCACCCCCACCCCAGGTGGACGATGGCATGAAGAGAACACCAAAAACTGCCACGGGGGTCATACAGGACAGACAACATGTCAGGCTTAGAAATTTAACCTTCAGTTTCTTGACGGGATATTAAAGTCAGGGGAAGTCAGGGGATGACCGATTGCTCTCGTTTCTTAGCTGTGTTCATAAAAGAACTTGAGAACGTGCAGGCTTAGGCCGGAGGTGTACAGAGATACAGGATTACACAACTGAACCTGCAGATGCGGGTGCCTCCAGGCAGAGAGAGATTTGTCTTGTGTGGTTACCTTTACTAAACTATTAATTATCCCTCCCCTTGCTGATGTTTGGGGAAGGGGGCCCCACTGTCTGCTGTTCTGATTGGTTGCCTCACCCGTCGGTTCCCAGGGGGCCAATGATGAGGCCCCTTGAGGGATCCCCGGCTTTTCCCTGACCCTGAAGGAGATCTAGTTCCAGTGTCGTTCCAAATGGGGTTCTTGGGGGGTAGTTCCGGCAGCCTTCTTGGTGGGGTCTTTCCCTCCAGGAGTTTCCAGGTAGGGTTTTTCTGCCAGGTCTTAGACTCGTCTTTCCTTTCCCTAAACTAACCTGCCTCAGATACCACAATAATCTCTATTCGTTTTTATAATGGTTTTACTTTGGGGAGAAATTACTGAATCATAAAAAAACAAAGGTAGATCAGTGGTACCCCACCGAGGGCAGTGCCCACACTACAGAGCAAAAGGCTGCCGGGACACCCGTGCACACGCCAGCTTGCCAGAGCTAACCTCAGGCGGGTGTGTGTGTGGAGGGGGAACTGCCACACCACTTGTGAATACTAGTGTCCTGAGGTCGCAGAAGAGAAGACAGCGCTCATCAACAAGTCGGAAGAGGCGCTTGGGGTATTACAATGAAGAAGTAATACCTCTATGTGCACAAGGGGTCCAGGGGTCAAAACCTGCCTGGGGACAAGGTGGAGGCACCCGGACAGGAGGGGGCTGACTCTGATCAGGAGGCCATCAGCTGCAGGAGTTTAGCCTTAAGAGGATTATTTCCTCTCCACTAAATGGAAACCTCACTTAGAGAGTGGAGAAAGGCCCTTGGGGTTAGAGGGACAGAAAGGCAGAGGGATCCTGGAGATGAGGACGGGGTCACTGCCTCAGTGCCAGCCTGAGCGGGAAGGGCCTACAGCCAGAGCTGCAGGGAAACCCAGCCTGTTCCAATGCATGACCACAGCACACAGCGCTAAAATAACCCACAATGGGAGTGGGAACTGGAGTTTTATTCAAGTATGTCACTTACTGAACATATTCGTGTACTCGGATTTTCTACAATGTCTTATTGACATGCCTCTGAAGAGCACAGCCAATCCAGGAGTGATAAATGAAAAATGGAATAAATTTAACTATGTAAAAATATAAAATTCTGCATGATTGAAAAAAAACATGCACACATAGCAAAGGTGCATGATAAATGAGAAACTGGAATAAAATATTTGAAACTCACAACGCAAACAAAGGGCTAATCTTACTAATATAGTCTCCTAGAAATCAGGGCAAAAAAAGATCAACAACCTAAAAGAAAATGGGGAAAAGGACAGGTCAAAGATGCAAAAGTCTGATATGCTCTGTTGAATGGAGAGCTTGTGAGGAGAGAGCTATGGGAATAAAAAATGATAAAAGCTCCAAGGAGGTGAACTGGGCAAAAATTCATTAAAATTGCAAATGCAATCATTCTTTGACCTAGCAATCCTATTTTTCCATTTTGGGGAATTTATCCTAAAGATATCTGCAACACATTGCAAGATGAATGTGAACAAAGCTCCTCCTTCAGCACTATTTCTAACAGCAACAGATTAGAAGCACTCCCAAAGGCCCATCAGTTGGGAATGAGTTAAGGTATTCTACAGTCAACAGTTTGACCACCACGTATCTGCGCACATTTCTCTTTTAGTTTATCCTGTTTGATTTTCAGGGGGCTTCTTAGGATGTGCATATTCACATTCACAAATTGGGGATGTTTTCTGTCATTTCTTTGCGTATTCCTTCTGCTTCTTTCTCTTCTTCTCCCTCTGGGGCTCCCACGGGTCTGTTAGGCTATTTTTTTTTTGTAATTCTTTGTTCTTAGCTGGTCCTCAGCTGGACTCATTTCAATTGTCTTGTCTTCAAGTTCCCTGAATGGGGGTCAAACTGTTGAATGCAAAGAATAAAGAGAGAGTACTGAAAGCTGCAAGAGAAAAACAATGTGTTACCTAAAAGGCAGTACTAATTAGACTAAGTGCCAATTTCTCATCAGAAATTATGGCGGTAAGGAGACAGTGGGTTGAAATATTAAAGTGTTGAGAGAAAACAATTGGCAACCAAGAATTTTATACCCAGGAGAATTTCAAAAATGAGGGCAAGATTAAGATATTCTCAAATAAACAAAAGCTGAGGGAGTTCATTAGCATTAGACCTGCCCTACAAGCAATGCTAAAGGGAGTTCTTCAGACTGAAAGGAAAGGACACAAACAGTGGCTCAGAGCAGCATAAGGAAACAAAGATCTGTGGTAACGGGAAGCATCTGGGTAACTACAAATGGCAATGCTAGTGTATTGCCCACTTCTTACTACTTACAGGTGCCAAAATGCAAAGGCATCAAAAGCAATGATAAATCTATGGTTTTAGACATACGATGTTAAAGATATAATTTGTGACAAGTACCAAAAAACGTAAAGGGATAAATGGGTATAGAAACAGTATATGTGTATGCTATTGAAGTTAATATCAAACCAGAAATGACTGTCACATATTAGGATGTTACATTTCAACACTATGATAATCACAGAGATAATAAAGGAAAAAATATATCCAGATAGAAACGAGTAGGTACTCACTATGGTATAATACAAAAAGCCAAATAAAAATGAAAGTAGAGAGGAGCAGATGTGGCTCAAGCAGTTGGGTGCCCACCTCTCACATGGGAGGTCCTGGGTTCGGTTCCCATTGCCTCTTAAAGAAGATGAACAAGACAGCAAACTGACGCCATGGGCTGTGCAGTAAGCTGAGCTGATGCAATGAGATGACCCGGCGAGGAGATACAATGATGAAACACAGTAAGAGACACAAGTGGAGAGCGGAGGTGGCTCAAGCAACTGGGTGGCTCTCTCCCACATGGGAGGTCCCAGGTTTGGTTCCGGTGCTTCCTAAAAAGAAGACGAGCAGACACAGCACACAATAAACAGACACAGAGAGCAGACAGCAAGTGTAAACAGCTGGGCGGGGGGAGAAATCACATAAATAAATAAATAAATAAATAAATAAAATCTTTAAAGAAAAAAGAAAAGATCTCAAATTAGAGACCTAACCTCAAAAGTGGAGGCTCCAGCAAAAGAAGAGCAAACTAAACTCCAAGTGTGGACCAGGAAGGAACTCACAAAGATTAGAGCAGAGATGAATGAAACTGAGAATAAAAACAACAGAGAAAATCGACAAAACCAAAAGTTGGTTCTTTGAAAAGATCAATAAATTGATAAATCTTTAGCTGGACTTGCAAAGAAGAGAGTGGACACAAATAACTAAAATCAGAAATTAAATGGGGGTAGTGTCTACCGACCCCACTAAAATAAAAAGGGCTCAAAAAGGATACTATGAACACCTGTATGCAGAGAAATTTAAGATAAACTAGATGAAATGAACACATTCTTAGAAACACGCAAACCATCAACACTAACTAAAGAAGGAATAGAAGATCTCAACAAATCATTTGCTAATAGATTGAATCAGTAACCAAAAATCCATTTAACATCAATTATATTCCGATGTTGGCAAAGTAGCTGATTAAATGCTAAAAAATTATTTTAAAGGCTGGATTTCATCATCTACAGAAACTTAATATGAGGGAGTGATGTGGCCAGCCTCCCACATGGGAGGTCCTGGGTTCAGTTCCCTGTGCCTCCTGAAAAAGCAAAAATAAACAAAAAGCAAAGCCAATGAAAGAAAAACAACCCAGGGAAGCTGATGTGGCTCTGTGGTTGAGCGCCAGCTTCCCATATGCAAGGTCCTGGGTTCAATCCCTGGCCCGCAGTACCTCAAAAAAAAACAAACAAAAAAACCCATAAAATCCTAATTGTTCAAATTTGTTGACAATAATGCTAATCCAGCCATAGCTCTCCGCCACTCTCGGCCCAACGTCTCGGTGTCTCGGTCGCCGGCCCCGCGCCACCGCCCTGGCCCACGTGGAAGACGGCGAGGAGCCCGGCGCCCTGTCCTCTCACTTGGGGAGCGCGGGCTCCAAGTCGGGGGCCGATAAAATGTTCTCGCTCAAGAAGTGGCTCAGGGTGGCCATGTGGAGCTGGGACGTGGAGTGCGATACAGGCGCTACCTGCAGGGTCCAGGCGATGGGTGCCTGTCTTAGGTGTCGAGCTGAAAACAAATGAGGGTCATGTTGTGGTCTGGGGAGAATGTAACCATTCCTTCCACAACTGCTGCAGGTCCCTGTGGGTAAAACAGAATAACCGCTGCCCTCTCTGCCAGCAAGACTGGGTCGTCCAAAGAATCGGCAAATGAGAGTGGTGGGAGGCGTTCCTGTGCAGTCGCCTGGAGCCCTGGTGGATTTGTTATCAGCAAGCGCCCTACAAAGGCTCCGACACTCCAGGGGACTTAATTCTTCAAATAGGAGGGGGGGATCCGCGGCCCTTGGGCCTTCACCAGGGGCACGGGTTCGCATTTTGTCGGTTTTATTTTTGGAAATTCTCTACAATGAAGAAGATAATTTTTTAAGGATGGTCTTTCCTACCTCTGCTTAGAAGTGCTGTGATAGAGGAGAGAACTACAAATCCAATGACTTTATAGTTTACCTACGGACAGCCAGCGGGCTGTGGAAGCAGTTTCATTCAGAGGAGAACCTTTTGCATGGTTATGGCTGATAGGTTAAAAAGAGAGAGAAAGAGTGTTACAGTCACAAATAAAGTGCAGTTTCAAGCCCAACTCTTACCCTTAATTTGTTTCCATACCTATTGTTTAAGGGGAGGGGAGATTGACTCATGAAATCTTTCTTTGATTTAATGAAAATTTTAAGCTGGGATATATTCCAGTGGATAGAGTAAATAAAATTTAACCTTCAGGCATATGAGATTTTGATTGTGTCTTTGACTCATCAAGAAGACCTAGATCAGCACTCCCTCTCTGTTATATCACTGAGTGATAAATGATACAAGTATTTTCAAGTTCTGGTCGGATTACATTATTTGTAATTTAGCTGTGTTTTAGGTGGAATGTTAATGAGGGGGAATATTTGCCACTGTAGAATTGAATCAAAAAGTTTATTTTACCCCTTGATGGTTTAATAAACAGTTTATTCAGTTTACTTAAAAAAAATAATTCTAATCCTTTTAAACGAAAATTTCTATCAGAATGTAATGAGATACAGTGGTTCTCAAACTTTATTGTAGAGTTAGCTACTGCATTCCTAAACAATCATTATGAAATTTTGGAAGACAAAAGATAAAACAAGCTCCCAGAAAGAAAAAAATGATGAGATTCAAACAGACATAAAACTTCTCATTTGAAATAATGGGGAATAGAAGATACTGGAACAAGACTTAAAAATTCTGAGAGAAAATTATTTTCAACTTAAAGTACTATACTCAGCTAACAGATCGACTTAGCCTAAGGGTCAAGTAAAATTTTATCTTCTAGATACTCTTTTTTAGGAAATTACTTAAGGATGTAGTCCAGTAAACAAAGGTGAGATTGGGAATTGTGGGATTCAATACATGGAGGAACCAAACCAAGAGTTCCATGAAAGAAATCTCAGGACAGTTGCTATGCAGCAGGCTCAGAAAGTAACCAACCCAACTTGAAACAGGAAGTCAACAGATTCCCAAAAAATTGTCATTAATAATTGTAGCCATTTGATATTATTGATGAATTCCAAAAAGAAATATTGGATTATGTTTGTAAACTGATCTTTTCCTCTGGGCATATTAGATTATATCGGATTCATAGGTTTACTTGATTAAGTAATTACGTAAACCTCTTGTGCCAGTAGGGCGTTCAGTCCCTGCCCTTTGGTGGATGGGGACTCACAGATAAAAAAAGCATAGCAAAGGACAGACTTGGGGGTTTTTGATGTTGGAGTTTTGATGCTGGAGTTTGATGCTGAAGCCTTAAGCTGGAGCCCCAGGAAGAGAGGAACCCTGAACCCAGAGAGAAGCAAGACCCTGGAAGGGAGGAACCCAGGAAGCCTGAACCTTCGCAGACGTCGGCAGCCATCTTGCTCCAACACATGAAAATAGACTTTGGTGAGGGAAGTAACTTATGCTTTATGGCCTGGTAACTCTAAGCTCCTACCCCCAAAAATATCCTTTATAAAAATCAACCGATTTCTCGTATTTTGCATCAGCACCCCTTTGGCTATTAAAATAATGAAAGAAATCCCAAGCAATAGACACATAAGCAAAAATGCTGACAGACATGAGGAATATGGGAAAATACACACACACACACACACACACACCTTCCAATAAGAAAAGAGAAAACCAATGAGAAAAGGCAGGGAAAACAAACAAAACACTGTTCAAAGAAGCATAGGCCAACTCTGAAGGCAACTAAAATGAATATAATTTGAGCAAATGGAGATTATAGAATGGAAAACCAACTTGACCTTGACACCAAAAACAATGTCCCATGAGTGGCACAGGGGTATGACAATATAATCATAGAGAAAGAATGTAGTTGTAGCTCCACTATGTAAAATAGTTATATAACCAAAATAATATAAATGTTGGTAATTGGTTTTGAAATTTTAAAGTCAATCTATAGAAAAAACAAGACTTAATTATGGCTACAGAACAGAATACAAATGTTAACTATTTTGACATTGTAAAGGAAAAGGTAGAAGAGATGGAAGTTGAGAGGTGGTAAATGTGGGAGAAGAAATGTAGGAGGGAGTTGGAAGATTTAGAGCCTCATCTTACACAATCGGGGATGAAGTAAATTTAAAACTGTAAGAGTCAATTGGGAAGGGAGTAGAAGTGGCAGCAGAGGCATCCTTTTATTTTTTAGCCTCATCAAATTCCCCTCACAAACAGATAAAGCAACACTGCCAAACCAAAAACCCACAGACAGTAGCTGTACCACAAACTCTGAAATACCAAGAGGTAGCAGAAAACCACGCAGAAGGAAGCCGAGGGAGGCCCCCGGCCTCTGAGGACTTTATGACCCCAAGGAGCTCTTCCTGTTCCAGCTGGAAGGCTGGGAGGGCCAAGTGAGAAGAGCAGCTGAGATGGGAAGGAGTTGTGTGTGCTGCAGCTGCCCATGAGTAGAGGAGGCCCATGGAGAGGTCTGAAAGGGATGGGCAGCATGGGCCCCGTGGGCCCTCAACACGAGGCAGCAAAGCACCCTTTCAGGGCAAAATCGCACACCGAGAAGAAACCTCTGGATAGAGAATCCAAAGGGAACACCCCAGGGACAAGTGAGTAAAGGAAGAAGATCTATTTAAAAAGCAGGGGAGGGAAACGGACTTTGGCCCAGTGGTTAGGGCGTCCGTCTACCATATGGGAGGTCTGCGGTTCAAACCCCGGGCCTCCTTGACCCGTGTGGAGCTGGCCATGTGCAGCGCTGATGCGCGCAGGGAGTGCCTTGCCACGCAAGGGTGTCCCCCGCGTGGGGGAGCCCCACGCGCAAGGAGTGCGCCCGTGAACGAGAGCCGCCCAGCGTGAAAAGAAAGAGCAGCCTGCCCAGGAATGGCGCCGCCCACACTTCCCGTGCCGCTGACAACAACAGAAGCGGACAAAGAAACAAGACGCAGCAAATAGACACCAAGAACAGACAACCAGGGGAGGGGGGGAAATTAAATAAATAAATAAATCTTTAAAAAAAAAAAAAAAAAAGCAGGGGAAAGCAACAAAACGGAGTTATCAGAAAGTACGCACCTATTATTACTTTTAACACTTGAGAAAAGAGAAAAAGGAATTCAAGACCATAAAGTTTTAGAAAGTTGTCCCAAATCACACTCCCCTCTCCAAGTTCAGAAAAACAAATGTCACTTTAGAGAAAATGGCAGATTAAAGAGACACTTGGCTCACTTCTCTCCCAGGAAAACAGCTAGAGGATAGGCAGAATTGGTCTGGAAAAAATGTTCTAGGGTTTAGGACACCAGGCAAAGGCTGGACACCACCCACAAAAGAGAGGGACACAGGAAAAGAATCTCGACAAAAAGAGTGTGAGGAGAAGCTGCAGCTGTAGCCATCAGTGCTCTCCTCCCACCCCAGGAGCACACAATTTTGAATTCTCTGGCCTCAGGCTGGTGGCTACAGACAGAGGGGGCCACGGGGATCCGCCTCCACAGGAAAAGGAAGAGAGAGGGACAGAGCCTAAGGCTGACTCAGCCTTTGGTTTGCCATGTCCCACGAGCCCTTCCAGGGTAGGTAGGAACACCTGTTCACTGTTGGTGGGAATGTAGAATGGTACAGCCGCTGTGCAGGACTATTTGGCAGTTCCTAAAGAAGTTGAATATAGATCTGCCACATGACCTGGCAATACCATTACTAGGTATATACCCTGAAGAACTGAGAGCAGGAACACAAACAGACATCTGCACACTGATGTTCATAGCGGCGTTATTCACAATTGCCAAAAGATGGCAACAACCCAGGTGTTCATCAATCGATAAACAGATAAACAAACTGTGGTGTATACACACGATGAAATATTATGCAGCTGTAAGAAGAAATGAAGTCATGAAGCCATGGATGAACCTGGAAGACATTATGTTGAATGAAGCAAGCCAGACACAAAAGGTAAAATACTGCATGATTATGCTATTATGAACTAAAAAAATTGTGTAAACTCACAGAGTTAATAACTAGAATATAGGTCACCAGAAAATAGAATGAGGTTGGAGAATACAAAGGTGATAGTTAACCTGTGCAGAATTGGGGAAAAGGGTGTTCGTTAATCTTTGGAAATGAACAGAAAAGGTGGAAGAAAAAATAATCAGATAAAATTGAACAGAAAAAGGCATTGAGTTATCACTCCATAAAAAATAAGAAGATAAAAAGAGAATAATGAACAGATAACCCTCATTTCAGATAATAAAAGTATCAGAAAGACATGCCTACAGAAAATATAAAAACTACTTAAGATCCTATTTCAAATGAGCTAATAGAAGTTAAGAAAATCATATAACCAGAACTCATCAAGAAACTCTATTGGACTTTCATTGCAGCCCGTGGCTGCAGCCTGCCTGCCGAACCGGGACTTGTGCATCCCCACGGCTGGGGGAGAGACTCTTATAAAATCACATACTACTGACAGAAGAAAAAGAAAAAAAAAAAGAAAATAATATAAGACATAAAGGAACAACATAAATAATGACTGGAGAAACAGAGAAATGAAGTAATGGAACTCCATAAAGAATTAGGGATAAAAGTAAAAATCATTTCTGAAATGAAGACTAAACTAAAGGAAAACAAAAGCAAATAAACACAACAAATAATGCTTTATGAGAAGTAGAAGGTGAAACAGAAGACATTTTTTAAAATCAAAAAGAAATTTTAAGAACAGATAAAAATGATGTGAAAGAAACTGACAAATTAAGAAGACAGGCAAGAATATCCAAAGTATATATGACAGAAGTCCTGAGGAAGAAAAAAACAATGCAGAGAAATAGACGGAACACTAAATCTATAATTCAAGGAAATGTTCCTTAAAAAAAATTTTTGTTGAACTCTACATATTGAGAAGGCTGACCATGTATCTGAGAAAATCAATCCAGCATGACCATGATCAAGACATAGTCTAGTAAATTTATTGTACTTTAAAGAAAAAGGAAAAAAGTATTTAGGTATCCAGGCAAAAACACCAAGACACTTTTAAGAGAAAGAAAATCAGATTATCATCAAACTTTTTGACAATAACTTATTATTCCAGAAAAAAAGTACAGCAACATATCTAAGATACTCAAAGAAAGAGTGAGCAAAGAATTTAGCTTGCCAAACTTATTTTCAAGTATAAAAGACACGGACAAATGTAAGAAATCAAGGACTATTGCTCCCATGAGTGCTTCCTGAGGAATGTAATAGAGAACAAGTTTCAGAGAACCAAAATGATGACAGAGAAACAGTAACATGAGGACCTGGGAGCAATAAACACTTACTTGTAGAACTAAATTTGGGTTAGGGGGAGACAGAAAGGGCTGTGTGCTCTCACAACGTGGATTATACTACAACTGGAGAAGGATAAGCAAAAAAAAGTGCTTTAACCTGTTTTTGGTAATCATGTTCATTGTGGTAGTATTGGTACTGTTAAATGATACCATTATGTATATAAAATGACATAAAGTAAATGAGTAATTACATGATAATCTAATTCCATCATTCTTTGCGTCCTTGAGAACAAGGATTCCCAGAGTGGAAGAAAGGAGATATGTTAGAAGAGGCTAAGTAAAAACCTTATCTTCCTGAATTTGAATCAGTATGAACTTATATTTTATCTAGAAAGCAAAATTCTTTTTGTCCTCTTTACCTATCACCTATATCCATCCATCTATCTATCTATCTATCTATCTATCTATCTATCTATCTATCTATCTATCTATCTATCTATCTATCTTTGTTATATAAAATTTCCTTGCTCTGTTCACTGAAAACTTAGAAACTATGAATGGGCATCATTAGCACATGCCCAGATTATGTTCTTGAAATACCTGTCCTCTAATAGAAACCAAGACTTCTTGGGGAAATGGCTGATTCTTGGTCTGGGCAGGAAATGTTCAAAATGAGCCTGGAACATCTTGTAATACCAGAAAGCAATACCAGATAGCAAAATACCAAGTATCAGTCTCTCAAAGGTGTGTCAAAAGGACCCAAATCCAACCCAAAGATGGGACAATCTGAACGTCAATAATGAAAATAATTTAATTATTACTGCATTAATAATGATTTAAAAATCATTATTTGAATGAGCTAATTCAATATTTTGAAAACTGGTAAATAAAAGAGAAAATCAAGCACTTATCCTGCATTTCTTTTTTTTTTTTAAACCTATTTTTTAAAAAAGATTTATTTATTTATTTAATTCCCCCCCTCCCCCCCCCGTTGTCTGTTCTCTGTGTCTATTTGCTGCGTCTTGTTTCTTTGTCCGCTTCTGTTGTCGTCAGCTGCACACCTTCTTGTTTCTTTGTCCTCAGCAGCACGGGAAGTGTGGGCGGCACCATTCCTGGGCAGGCTGCACTTTCTTTCGCCCTGGGCGGCTCTCCTTACGGGTGCACTCCTTGCATGTGGGACTCCCCTACGCGGGGGACACCCCTGCGTGGCAGGGCACTCCTTGCGCGCATCAGCACTGCGCATGGGCCAGCTCCACACGGGTCAAGGAGGCCCGGGGTTTGAACCGCGGACCTCCCATGTGGTAGACGGACGCCCTAACCACTGGGCCAAGTCCGTTTCCCTATCCTGCATTTCCTATCCAAAATGTACCATTGTGTAACCAAATAGCAGATGACAAGAAGTTTCTCATTACAAATATATTCTACCTAATAAACAAGGAATGATATAATCAGAATATCACCATTTAGTAACCCCTAATGAATTAATGGATCTAGGCACAAAGCATCAATGGCTGCCAATATAAAAATAAAGAGACAATAAACACCAAGTGCCTCTTGATATAACAATGTAAGTGGCGGACTTGGCCCAGGCTAGGGCATCTGTCTACCACATGGGAGGTTCGAGGTTCAAATCCCGGGCCTCCTTGACCTGTGTGGAGCTGGCCCATGCACAGTGCTGATGTGCACAAGGAGTGCCCTGCCACGCAGGGGTGTCCCCCATGTAGGGGAGCCCCACGCGCAAGGAGTACACCCCGTAAGGAAAACTGCCCAGCGTGAAAAAAGTGCAGCCTGCCCAGGAATGGCGCCGCACACACGGAGAATTGACACAACAAGATGACGCAACAAAAAGAAACACAGCTTCCAGTGCCTCTGACAACAACAGAAGCAGACGAAGACGCAGCAAATAGACACAGAGAACAGACAAGTGTGGGGGAGGGAAGGGGAGAGAAATAAATAAATAAATCTTTAAAAAACAAAACAAAACATAAAAAATGTATAAAGTGGTCTTGCCAAATTAAAAAAAAAGAAAACCTAAATTTGATCAATTCTTCAGAGTCAACGACTAATTTACAGGAAATAAGACACAAGAACATCAAAGGGACATAATCAGCAAAATCAGGCCATAGGAAACACTTCAAAACAAATGTCCCAGTATCTCCAATAAATAAATTATACAAGGGTTTGTTGAACAATGTGCATTTATTACTTGATAAACACTTTTCATTCTAAAAAAAAATAAAAAGTATTTGCTAGCCTCCAACTAAACATGGACTCTTTACAGCATGGTTCGGGTCCTTTCATCCATGTATTCTCAATGCCTGGTACACTAACCAGCATATAGTAGGTGCTCAGTAAATATTATCTAAAAAAAAAAATGAATCAGTGCATGAGATAATCTAAACAGTCTTAATTTAGGGATATGAGAAACAGGAAATACCAGGAGTAACCAGAAAATAGGAAAGATAATAACTGGTGAATATTTGTCTTGTGAGTTTTGTAGGGCCAAAAGAAACTGAGAATACAGAATACAGCAATTTGTAAAAATAGAAATTCAGGTTAAAGCTCAATTCCCTTTTACTTTCTTGTTTCAATATACTTTATCTGGAATTGGAATTTATGATTTTGATCTCAGGTAGTCCTAAACCAATTGCTATCTAGAGAAAAATTCTCCTTACTGATGAATCTTAAATTTCCAATTGTCTTTAAGATATTCTTAAAAAGAGAAATACCAAATAATAACCAATGTCTACATTAATATTTCTTTTTTTTGTAAACCTAAGTTTATAATCCACAAATATACACTATAAAAACTATCAGATATAAAACAGTCGTATATGTGTGACTACTTCATTCACACAGGACACGTTAGAAATACAGCTGCACTTACACTCCCTCTCCTACTCAAAGCTCCCCTAAAAGGCCAGGATAGTCAGAGGAACCATCAGGAAAAAGCAAGAAATCCTGCAGAAACAGCATTAACTTACCCAACACAACTCTCAGGTCCTCACCATCCATATGTAATACCCAAGTGTTAGTGGTTTTTGATCTGCTCTCCATATACTTTTTGAGACTTTTTCCATTAATTTCAAGGGTATATTCATAAGCGAAACCACTGACAGCATCTATGTTTATGGTTGCTTTTGTCTTTGCAGCTCCAACACAGAAGGTTTCTTTGCCCACTAATTTGAACATCCATTCTTTTCTTATTTCTTCCTAAATGATAAAATATAAAAGTTGAAAACACATGCATGGGGAAAAACTTAACGTTTAATTTTAGAAATACAATTAAAGTGACTAAATGGCAATGCTATTTATATGGACTTTTATTCATTCATGATGTCAAGTTTTTGGAAATAAGTTTAAATATTAGACGTTATATTCTATGAATTCTATAAGTATCATTAATCTACTTGGTACAGCAAAATGATATAGGCCAAAAACATAAAGATAACAACTGTAAGAAAAAAAACCTGAATTAACACATGAAGAAGCCACATTAATAAAACCAGGCTTCTTTGAGGACCATTTTTACAAAGTAACATTTTTCCTACCTTCCCATCTACATATACCACCCGTTTGCCTGATGTGGTCCCATGTTCAAATTCAATCTTGTGAACTCCATCACTTAAAGCAACATCCCAAACAGCTACGAGATCTGTCATTTTTTCCAGGCTATAAGGAAGGCTAAGAGAATAAAATAAAGGAGTTATAATGTGCCAAAAACAGCAATAGAAACAACCAATTAATCCTTCCAAGATAAAAATATCAGATTTTTAAATACCCCTAAAATTACAAAATATTAAAGTGATATTATCGAAGAAATTCTACTGCAAATGCCCAAACATAAAACTATTTCTTCCCATCTTATTCACTCCTTCTTTAAGACACAAACTACTATATATGGGTATATAGTCCGGTAATTCCAAACTAAGTCACCTTAATATTAATAGGATTAAGAATTTACCAGTTTATCCTTGATCGTATTCTAGGCTAGGCTACACAATAGTTCTTGGAAAGGTCAGTAAAAAGACTCTACTTCCCTCCACCCCGCCCCCATTTCAAAAGCACAGTATTTGATTTTGTTTTTTCTTTTTTCAGATCCAATCACCCCAAAACGAGAACTCTCTAAACCTTCCATACAAACTAATAACTAGGGGTTTGTTTCAACAGAAAGAATTCTAACTTATTCTACTAAAACTGAAAAAATGAGCTGTCATGGAAGAAACGTCTCATAACAGATAAAAATGATTCAAAAGAAATATGACAAATGGTAATTCTTGACATTACTATAGGAAGTCTTACTTTGAAAAGTAAAGGATTCTGCCTTGTCAAAACTTTCTGGCACAATTTAAACACATGTTTTTTAGATTGTTCTAAGACAGATTTTTAGCTTTGAGAGAACGAAAGTTTATTACAGCAATAATTATCAGAGCTAAGGGCTGTGTGCCGCTCACTTTTTTATAAGAGTCTTTAAATATACTAACACATGGAATCCTCACCATAAGAAGGGAACTATTATTATTCCTATTTCACAGAGGAGGAAACTGAGGCTGAGAGTAGCTTACCTAAAGCCACAGTGACAATAAGTGACAGAGATGGGATTTAAATATACGATTCTGCTTCTAGCCTGTTGTCTTAACCACTTCCTACTTTTCATGTACTCGAAACCCCTCTCCATGTAAAAGTTCTACGTCAGAGACAGTAAATGGATTTTGATCATTTTGAAGTGTTTGCCAGGAACTTTGTGATGTGAGGGATCTGGAGACCTCACATCCCGGTCCTGTGGGAAAGGACGCTGTGTTAGTGATGGCCAACTCCAGCCAGGTATGTGGTGCAGCCGTGCTCAGAGATGTGTCCACCGAGTGCAGTGAGTGTACCACAATGTTGGAGGAGGTTGTTGCTGTGGGAGGAGTGGGGTGAGGGGGGTGGGGGGTATATGGGAACCTCATATTTTTTGAATGTAACATTAAAAAATAAATACATAGAGACAAAAAAAATAAGAAAAAAAATAGCAGGAAAAGCAGAATCATGTACTCTGCTTTTTTTTTTTTTCTAATGTGCTCTTATCAGAGTAACCTGGATAAATAACTCTTCTGAACAATCTTGAATCTTTCAAAGGCTAATTTTATTGCAATACAAGACATTTACCTTTCATCATCTTCAAAGATAGGACTGTCATCTCCAGATGCCATGGCTGGCAAAACAGCCTTTAATCCAATTAGCAGGCAGGAAAGAAAACAGCAGAATTGCAGCAAAGAAAGATTGAGAGCAACAAAGATGACAACTATGAAGGATTTTTCTAATTTTGCAGTCCATCTCTTAAATTGCATGCAGTTTCTGATGAAACGGTGTTTACGTACAATAGAATTGCAATCTCTAATTTTCTGGAAGAAAGTCAAATCTTGCAAATTGGCCAATCATATTTTTCCATTATGGATTTAGAGTTTCTTAAAAGTTTATTTCAAGTATTATAGCATCCTGGAGTTGGAAGAGCCCTGAGAGATCCTCTGGGTCCCCTGCTTCTCAAATGGAGGCACGAGAAGCCCCAGAGGTGAGAGGCAGTAGGTAGGTGAGGGAATACCTACAACTCCAGGATAAACAGGACGCATCTTCTGGGAGCATCAGTGTTACAGAATGGTAACCAACTTAAAAGCTCTCTTTATTTTCATTTAAGAAGGTTATATTATGGTGGAATATCATTTTTAAAATCATTCCTTTTGTTCTTAAGGATAACTTGAAAGAAATGTCGAGTTTGCGGGAAACAGCAGGGGACAGACTAGTTCACTTTCTGAGTTTGAAAAGCATAAGCGCTTGCAGCCCATTTAATTTATCAGTGCCAATAATGAGCCCACAAATGACGTGGCTTGTTCAAGCTCGGAGGGCCCGGCCGCAACTGGAGCCCAGTCCTCACGTGCCATTAACTACACAGCGACTGGACTGCAGTGCTACTTACTTTTCACTAAAACCAGAAGCATACACATACATGCACAGGAAGCCCTCCACATCTGAAGATCTGGGATTGACAGCTGTACCCTAAAATGGGTGCAACTGTTCTCTGCTCCCAGGTTCTGCCTTAGCCCAGCCTCTCCTTGAGCACCCCTCCACCCAGATGCCCAAGGCCATGCCCTCCTTGTTAAAAAGTGGGCACCCTCTTCGGTTGGAAACAGACAGAAGCACAAATGGCTAAAAAAAAAAAAAAAGCATTAAAGAAGAAGTGATTCAGAGGGCATAGGAAAGCTAAGGATTTCAAAAAGAACACAAGGTAAAAATGCAAAACACTTCGTACCTAAAATCTCTTTTTTATTGGCATGGTATAAGTTTGTGGCTTTTGCGAGTCTTAAAAAGCCCTACTATATCTTTTATGAAAGTGGAGGGTATCCTGTAACTATAAAAGCAAAGCGGATATAGAGCAATAGAGTAAGCTGAACAGCATAATGGAACTTTTGATAAGGCATCCTTTGTATATCAAAGTAGAATTAGGGAAGTCGTTCAAATTTTGCTCTACAACTTTTAGAGATTCTAGAAAGTTCAATAACGCAGCATACCAATCTAAAAGAATTGTCCAGTTTTCCATTATAAGACACTTCAAATATTACTAAATCACACTAAGATACAGCATGACCCAATCCCATCCTAATTATAACTTTTCATATAGATGTATAAAAGACAACACACAAATTGGAAGTGAAGTTAGACATCAAGAACTCATTTTAAAAAATATTCTCTAAACTATCAACATTCATTCACATATTGAATAATTATTTATGGAGCATCTAAAAAATAGTCATTTTTCATTCCCAAATAATTAATAGTGTATACTACAGGCAAGACCTTTAACAAGACCCACCTCTCCAAACAAGACAAATGTAAGCCCTTGGCTCTTACTCTATCCAGCTCTCTGACAAGACTATCAAGGACCCCAGTGAAGGAAAATTTCTACATGATCTCACCATAAAGAATATTCTCTATCAACAAATCTCATAAATTGTTTAGGAAAAAGTGCAGAACTAACCCTGCCTTCTATTCTCTCTCTTATTGCACAAATTTCACTGGTCTTGTGACTTCTGTCACTTTACATATTTCATTTCAAACTTTACGAAAAGTCTGAGCACTTTAAAATTTACTTGGAGTTACTCCTACTGGCTCAAAAGTAGGGGAGCACATGCAGAACACAACCATAAACATAGACGATTAAAAGACTCACATGGTTTTGGTCATTCATATCAGGCAAAAAATTAAAAATCATTGAGCAGCATCAAATGCACATAAAAATATGCCCACTGGTAAGTCTCCCAGTGAAACCTGAAATAAATCTGAAACCAACTGGATACAAATAATGTGAATACATGAATATTATGAACTGAGGTTTATTAAAACCTCAGCAGACACTAAAGCATAAAAATCAATATTTACTTAGACGTTAAAATACTTTGGGCTATCTACTGATTTTCCATTTTAAGAGTATCCCATTTAAAAAAAGCCAACTTACTTTCTCCATAACTGGCAATTCTCTGGATGGTCTATACAAATTAATATCAGTCTGAGCAAAACATAATCTATTCATTCAACAAATAGCCTATTAGACGTTCTGAAAGCTCTCCAAAGCCAGGCAATGACATGCTTTTAAAAATTCAAGATGGTTTTGTATGCTCTGTAGAGCCTATGTTCTACCTACTTACTCAAGGGGAGGTATACCCTCACAACAGAAGTTTTTGTATGATATCGTCCAGCCTTCAGTTTTTCCCTTTCAACAAATAGTTATCTGAGCCTGCTATGAAAAGACACTATACTAGGTGCTGTCAGTGATTTGAAAAATAAGCGTCTGCCCTTAAAGAACTTATTTACTTCAATTAGTTTTCAGTCAACCTAAGAACTAGGTGCTCTGCCCTGATGTTTCTTGGGTGATTACACCTGCAACCACGGAATGACCACATCTCTCCTTATCCTTGATTTCTACTTCACTCATATGACTATCGGGAAATATCTGTTAAAAGTTACACGGAGGGAAGCAGATGTGGCTCAAGTGATTGGGCTCCTGCCTACCACATGGGAGGTCCCTCGTTCGGTTTCCGGTGCCTCCTAAAGAAGACAGCGAGCTGGTGTGACGGGCACGATGAGTTGATGCAACAAGATGATGCATCAAGAGACATAAGAAAAGCATGAGTGATGGCAAATTGGGGAGCAGAGGTGGCTCAAGCAATTAAGCACCTCCCTCCTACATCGGAGGTCCCAGGTTTGGTTCCTGGTGCCTCCTAAAGAAACAAGATGAACAGACACAGCAAGTGCAACAAGGGGGCGGGGAGAAATAAATAAATAAAATAAATCTTAAAGAAAAAAAAAGTTACATGTAGATCTCAGAGTAACGAATCCGATTTCATAAACATAGGTCATATTCTAAAGTCGTCCGGCATAGAGGTAGCTAGGCACTGAGCTCAGAGAAAATAAGAGTCAGGCCCTGGAGACCCCAACAGGTGAGCATGCACAGTACTGCTTTCCCTAGGAGAGGGAAGTAGCAGGCCCACAGAGGGGAAGGGTCCTACTTCAGCCAAACTCGCCGGAAGGACAGGGAAGGCTTTGGTTTAAAACTTGGGAGAAATGTATTACTCCATGGTCATTTCTAAACTGGTATCCATACGTTTAATTTTCAGGATTATATGACCAAATTAGAAAATGACAAATCACAAAAAAATCTCCCCCTCTATTAAAAGAAAGCGACTTTATAACGTAAGTGAAGAGGATGGAAAAACAAATTCCTCTTTCCTGATGGGGAAGATGTCACTCACTTGAAACCTTT
Source organism: Dasypus novemcinctus (assembly GCF_030445035.2). Lineage (NCBI taxonomy): Eukaryota > Metazoa > Chordata > Mammalia > Cingulata > Dasypodidae > Dasypus > Dasypus novemcinctus. The sequence continues at coordinate 7,477,938 of NC_080676.1, read as the reverse complement.
ACATGTCTTCAAAGAAAACTTTTTGAATAGCCACTCATTTACCCATCAGTACAATTTTTTAAAAATCCCTTCCCTAGCAACCTTGCACTCACTTTTCAGAGTATTTCAAACATAAATGTCTCCACTGAATTTCTACCTTGACTTAGGTTTAATTGTATTGGGGCTGCAGTGGTTTGTCTAAGAGGAATCTAAGGCAGTTAAAAATTAAAAAAAAAAAAAAAAAAGCTCCAGGTAAGATCCGTCCTGGGGCAGGCCACTCAGGCCCCTTGAGAAGTCAACAAAATCGGCCGAAAAGCTCCTTGGGCCAGGAATTCCCTAACGCTGAGGAATGTACAGATTCGAGAAATAATTTTTCCTTAGGGCCATTTTGCAGTGTACACCTTAAGACTTATGAGGGATTCATTCCAAATAAATAAATAATCTTTAAAAACAACAACAACAACAACAAACAGTGCTCAACGAACAGCTTTTTTCTCTTTTTTTCATAGCCAAAAACTGAAAGACACCGGTCTGTTCCCGTCCGGGAACCCCCGCAGCTACAGCCCGTCACTCCACCAGCCGCGCGGCGCGGGGGACGCGGCGGGGCACCGCGCACCGGCGAACGCGCAGCCCGGGCGGCCGCTACCGAGGCCCAGTTAACAGAAGAGCATCGAAGGCCCGGCGCAAACGCGCGCCGTGCTCTGGTAAGAAAAAGAGGCCGGGTCACGACCCACGGGGAGCCAGCTTCTGCCAAATAAACTCTCCTCCCGCGTGCAGGGAGAGGGCTGGCAGGAAAAGCCGCTCAGGTGAACCGGGGGTGTCCCCGCGGAACCGCAGTCCGCCGACTAGCTGCCTCGTGCAGGCCGGCCCTTTCCCCGACCGCGACAAGGGTTATTTTCAGTCAGGTAAAAAGGCCGGAGGTCGCGGGGGCCCGCGGCAGGGCCTGGCGGGCAGGGGCGCCCCGAGCTCGCCGCGCCTCGGCCCCCCGGGGAGCGCGGGAGGCGAGGCCGCCCCAGGCCCCCGCCGCCGCCGCCGACGGGACAGGCCCGGCCCCGGCCGCGCGGCCCCGCGGTTCCCGCCGGAGGGGGCCCGAGTCGGCAGCGCCCCCGCCCCGCGCCGCCGCCCCCCGCCCGCCCGCAGTGGGCCCGCGAGGGCTTCCGGGGCTCACCGTGCGCCGTGGGCTGCGGGAGGCCCTCGGGAGGTCGCGCCGAGCCCCGCGCCGGTTCCCCTCGGCCGCTCGGGCCGCGCGGCCCTCCTCCCTGCGCCGAGAACTGGACGCCGCCGGCGCCGACGCCGCGGCCTCGGAGGCGCCGGGTCCCCAACGCGCCCGCTGTGTGTCGCGCTCCGGGCCCCCTGGGGCGCCAGCGCAGGCCGTCGGCCGCCGCGCCCGGCCGGCCCAGCCCCACCCCTGCCTCGGCGGGTGGCTGGGGCTCCTCCGCACCCGCTCCTCCTCAGTCCTCTCCCGGGGGGGGACCGCGTCCCCACCGCGTCCAGCCCTGCGGCCAGCAGTGCGTGGCAAGGGCCTGGTCCCTTTCAGATGTCACTGTTTGCTTACTGTGCGGCTTAGTGATGGGCCCCGAAATCCGCGAGGGCAGAGGCCGTGGCTGCCTGGCTCCCACTCTCCTGCCCCACATCTGCACGGTGCAGACTCCCAGGACGATGCTGGCGAGGCTGGGGGATCTTGAAGGACCGCAGCCTAGGTGGGAGGGTTCTCGACAGTCCCAGGAAGGAATTCAAGGACTAGTCGTAGAGTAACAAGAGAATTTACGGTGAAGCCAAAGCACACGCTCTAGACGGGAGTGCAGCGTGCTCTGGGGGGCCTGCAGGGCTAGGGGTGCTGCTCTCTTGAGGCTGGACACCCCCCTTCATCCCCTTGATGTAAATGAGGACGTGTAAGTCCCAGTGCTCTCTTTGGTCTGCATTATGCAAAAGAAGGATCGAACACTACCACTTTTTACCTGTCGTAGTGGAACTGTCCAGGGAGGGGTCTGTGAGGTGTGCGATGGCCAGGTGACGGGTGGGCCTTCTGTCATCCGGCATCCTCTGGCCCTGGGCCTTGGGCACTAGACCTTGGGTGGGTGATTTTCCACTAGCACTTAGGTATTATCTGGTGGTCATTTTCTGTTGGTCCTCCTGTATTGTGGAGTTCTCTCCCTTCTCCCACCTCTTTCCCTTCCTCAGTAGACTCTGCTAAATTACGGCTGAGAGAATGAATGGAGAGCAGACCAGGGTGGCGTTTTAGGTGGCCTTGATTTTCATTTTAAGGAGACAGTGTTACTTGCAGAGGGTGAGGAAAGTTGTGGAGTGGGCCACCTGGGAAAAGCAGGGAAGATTGGGAGTTGTTCCTATGGAGAGGGTCCCAGCATTAGACTGGACACACGGGAAGGGATCCTGGAGGGGTTCTGAGGGCGCAGCCATTTGGGGGTCTTGAGGTCCTAGGGCCCCACTGTGCAATTTCAAATTTTTTTTTTTAAGATTTATTTATTTCTCTCCCCTCCCCCCCCACCCTAGTTGTCTGTTCTCTGTGTCTATTTACTGCGTCTTCTTTGTGCGCTTCTGTTGTCAGCGGCACGGGAATCTATGTTTCTTTTTGTTGCATCATCTTGCTGTGTCAGCTCTCCCTGTGTGGGCGGCGCCATTCCTGGGCAGGCTGCACTTTCTTTTACACTGGGCAGCTCTCCTGACGGGGCGCACTCCTTGCACGTGGGGCTCCCCTATGCGGGGGACACCCCTGCGTGGTATGGCACTCCTTGCGCGCATCAGCACTGCGCATGGGCCAGCTCCACACGGGTCAAGGAGGCCTGGGGTTTGAACCGTGGACCTCCCATGTGGTAGGCGGATGCCCTAACCACTGGACCAAGTCTGCTTCCCATATTTTTTAATTAGTAAAAAGCCATAAATAGGAAAAGGTTTACTGGCTGACTTTTGAGATGGGTACTTTTTAATATGCCTCTGTTAATCCATTAACGACAACAACAGAATACCAAGCATATTTTTACAGACAGGGCCTGTTGTTAGGAAAGTATTTACTGTGCTGGAAGAAAATTCTGGGCCCAGTCTTAGAGGTCCAGGGAGCCCCTCTGCCCAAGGACCACAGAGTGCAGCCGGGGTCAGCTTACCTGAATAAGGTGTACCTGAGTCTATACCCACACTAGGCAAGGCAGTCCACCATCTCAGCTGGCTTGCTTTGTGCCACTGTTTATTCTTTGGGTGTAGTTTCTGGCATACCTGGAATTGTTGAAACATACCAGTTTGGGCTGAATTTTCCACTACCCGTTCCCTGGGGCCAAGGGCACCTGATTTAGGAATAATCACTGGCCATCAGTCAACAGTGTAATGGAAAGAAATTCTTGCCAAAGACTGAACAAAGCTACTGAACTTGAGTATGAAATTTACTCATATAGGCTAATCCTGCTTTTGACTTTATTCTCACTCTTGGATTTTCTTGTTCCCCAGGAAGTATCTAGATGCTTCTCTAACCTCATAAATTGCCCCTCACTGGTTGACTCTGAGACACATGATTTAAGATGGCGTTAAAAACACTTTCACTCAGAGTAGTCCATGTTTTCACTATCTTCCTTTTGAAAAAGAGATTGTTCATGGATTGACTGATTTTTCTGAACTAACTGCTTAGCCAAAATAAAAGGGAACTGCTGCATAGGTCTGATACCTACAGATTTAAATTTTCCCACATGCTCTTCTAGTCCTGGTTCAGCATAAAATTGGGTACAAGTAGGAGGAAGATCAGTACTTTAGAAACAAGCCCAAGCGTACTTTAGATGGATTATATGGTATGTGAATATATCTCAATAAAATGGCTTTAAAAAAATAGAAACAAGCCAGGGGCGCAGGTATTTGGCTGCTGGGCCAGCCTCAGAGGGTTGTGTAACCACAGGCTCTTGCTGCTGGCCAGGCCGCTGCTGCTTCGTCATCCATCCTCAGCACAAGGAGACTGTGCTCCATCTGCACAAACCCGTATATGAAGAAGCAGACCAAGGCTTCAATATAGAACTTCAAACCAGAAACCTTGGACAATTACAGGAGAAAGTAGATTTTGGTCCAAGTTATCTGGAAAGTAGAATTTGTAGATACAGTCTTAATTAGAGTCAAGAACCAAAGGAGAACAGTATGGACACATGTTCCAATTGAATAAGATTTTCTTTTAAATCTTATTTTATCTTGAGAAATTTTAAAAATACAGAAAACTACAGAGAATAATACCTATATCCTGCCCCCCAGAATTGACCATCACTAAATTTGTTTCAAAAAATTTTTTAATAAAACATTGTAGGTAATGCTGTACTTGACCTTAACCACAGTTCCATTACTCTGTTTTCTCCCCAAAGGCCATTACTCCCTTGAGTTTGGTGTGTTTCCTTCCAAGACCATTTTCTATAATTTTATACACATGAGTAGATGTTCTGGGCATGGTATAGTCTTCTTTTTAAAAATTTATTTAAGCGGTACCATAAATGGAAACTTACAACTTGTCTGAGACAGAGACAGAAAGGGAGCTCATTCTTTGGAATTCATATCACCATCATTATATTTATTCAGTATTTATTGACCATCTATTATGTGCCAGGCACCATGCCAGGAAATGCAGCAATGAACAGGACAAATGATTTCTTCCTACTCGGGGAGTTTGCATTCTAGTAGAGGAGGCAGTCACGAAAAATGAGCAGACTGGTAGCCCTCCTCCAAGATGGTCCCAATGAGCCCCACTTCCTGGTATTCACAGCCTCTATAATCCTCTCCCACCTTTTAAAAACAGGGCTGTTGGTCTGTGTGTCTACGAGCATATGGCAAAAGTGATGCTATGTCACTTCCAAGATTACGTTTTAAAGACTGCAGCTTCTGATTTAGGTGCTTGCACATTCTCTCTTGGATTACTTGCTGTGTGGGAAATTGAGGTATCATGAGGCCACCCGGGCAGCCTGTGGAGAGGCCCACTCGACAAGGAGCTGAGGCCTGCCAACAACCAAATGACTGCGTTTGGAAGTGATTTCTTTACCCCAGCTGAGCCTTGAATTGACTGTAGCCCTTGCCAACAGGTTGACTGCAACCTCATGAAAGCTTCTCTCCTGGGGCTATGCTTGGATTCAGCAAACTTTGAGATAGAAACTTTGAGATAATAAACCTTTGTTTTAAGCTGCTTTGCTTTGGAGTAATTTTTTATGCAACAATAGATAACTAGTACATAGGTAGATAAAAATAGCAAATTGTAATAAGTACACACATCAGTCTGGTGGTTGGGCAGATGCCCACTGTGGGAGGTGGTGTGGTTAAGTGGTTAACAACATGGACTTTGGAGCCTCAATACCTGGATTCAGACCCCACTGGCTCTGCCTCATTAGCTGCATGGCCGTGGTAAGTCATTTTTCTTGGCTTCTGTTTCCTAACTTGCTTGTTTGTAAAATAAAGATAATAACAGTACTTATAATAAGGTTGTTGTGTAGCGTTAACAAGTTAGAAAATGAAAGTGCTTAGCACAGTGCCTGACACGTTGTAGACATTCAATTATTATTAAATATGGTTATTCTGTACAGATTTGTATATTTTTCATTAATATACTTGCCTGGCCTGTTTGCTTATTGTCCTGTACATTTGAAAATGGGTACTAAAGGTAAATTCTGTCCCCATTCCTCTGATTAAATCTGTGACTCAGATTTAACCGTGCATTTCTACACTGTATCAGGCACCTACTGTGTGCCATGGACTATGCTAGGTGCTGGATAAAGTTTAGCAAGACATGGACTATACTCCCAAGAAATTCAAATTCTAGTGTAACAAAGGATTCTAAGTCTAAAAGATTTGTGAGTTGAAGAGGTTTCAAAAATTTGTCACCAAATACTATTCCTATTTGTTCTCCTCCTTGTAGAAAGAAATCTGATATCTCTATACCCAAGAGAACATTTGAGTCCATTTAGAAGTTGAGAAATTAAAAGATCTGTTTTAATTGCTAATGAAGGCTGTAATTCATACTTGAAAGTTGAATCATAGAAGAAAGCAGAAAGCTGAAATGATGTTGTGCTTTGGATCTCAGCTTAAAGATCACTTCCTCAAAGAGGCCTTCCTCACACCCCTACTGTTTTCTTCCTTCAAGACACTTATAATTGTATACTTATTTGTGTTTGTTTCATATTTCTCTCCCCAAACTAAACAAACTGAAAGTTTCATGAGGGCAGGAGCCACACATCTGGTTTTCTTACCAATGTAAACTCAGCATCTAGTTCAATCCCTGGTAATAACAGGTGCTCAATAAATTTTTATTTATTTATTTATTTATCCCCCCCCCCCCCTTCACCTCCTCCCGTCCTGCTGTTTTTGCTGTCTGTGTTGTCTTCTCTTCTCATTTTCTCTCCTGTAGGATTTACCAGGATTCAATCCTGGAGACCTCTGATGGGGAGATAGGTTCCTTGTCAATTGCACCACCTCAATTCCTGGTTTCTGCTGTGCTTCACCTTGATTCTCCCCTTGTCTCTCTTTTGATGCATCATCATCTTGCTGTGTGATTCACTTGCATGGGGCACTGGCTCACCATGTGGGCCCTTGTGCGGCCACTGCCTTGCCATGCGGGCATGCTTTCTCTTCTTGAGGCCCCAGGGATCAAACCCAGGTCCTCCCATATGGTAGGCTGAAGCTCTATTGCTTGAGCCACATCTACTTCCTACTCAATAAATTTTTGTAAATGACTGACTGTTAAATGAGTGTTTAGAACCATTAGAACTCATGGTGGGTGGTCAGGGCACATAGAATTCATGAGAACAGCGCAGCAGGAAGCGGAGCTGAAGACTGAACCTGTGTTCAGAGTCTTTTCCTTCTTTAGCAAAGTGAAACGTTGGCAAGGGAATTTCTTTGAAGGGTAGTGCTATAGAACTCCCTCCCTTCATCTCGCCACAACAAAATCCAGGGATTATTGGGAGGGAGGCTCCATTGTTAGGAGACAGGGAGTAATCAGCCTTGTAGTGCTTCAAAGGACAATGTTGGTCATCCATGCCCTTCCCTCCTTTACAGAAGTCTGGTTTCATTCACCTAGCTGTGCTTCCTTGTAACCTATGTGACTTGAGGCACAGCAACCCACTGTCAGTTCCATTTATGGTAACCCCTTTCCCTTCTGGAACCCAAGCTTAGGCCATCTATTCCAGTTTGCTAAAAGCTGCCGAAAGCAATATACCAGAAATGGGTTGGCTTTTATAAGGGGGGTTTATTAGGTTGCAAGCTTACAGTTCTGAGGCCACGAGAATGTCCAAATCAAGGCATCATCAGGAGATGCTTTTTCTCCGGAATTCAACACATGGAGGCATCTGGTGGTCTCTCCCTTCTCCTCTGGGTTTTGTTGCTTCAGCTTCTGGCTTCCTATCTCTGGGGTTCTGTTGATTTCAGCTTCTTGCTCTCGTGGCTTTCTCTCTCTGCTCTTGTGGCTTTCCCCTGTGCTTCTGTGTGTTTCTCTCTATATTCTTGCTGTTTATGAAGGACTCCAGTAAGAGGATTAAGACTCACCCTGGATTATGACCTACTGAAGTAACCTAATCAAAAGGTACCACCTACTACATTAGGTTCACACCCTCATTGTATTAGCTTTAAGACATGATTTTCTGGGGCCATGTGGCTTCAGACTGTCACCCCATATGTACATTTCCCAGATAGTTGTTGATCGGGAGGCAGGGTATGTTTTTATGTGTGACCTAATTGGCTGAATAAATATGAAGAAAAGATTTTATATAGAAAAGAAAGCAAATAGTCCTATTGTTCCTGGTAGCTAGCTAAAAATCACATTAGTATGAATTTGAAGGCTACCATGGCTACAGAAGAGCAGATAGACTAACAGCAACTGCCTAACTTGTTGAACTATTGAATTAACCAAATGCAAAGTCTACCCTGCCTCTGCACTTTGTTATTTGACATAATTTCCTTATTATTTAAAAAGTCAATTTGAATCAAGTTTTCTCTTTCTTGCAACTCAGTGTCTTAACCAAGGATATTTTGCCTCTTGGCCACAATTAAGGCAGCTGCACTCAGAAGACAGGGTAAGTCACCCTGTTACCTGGAAGTAGTGAGACATTCGTTTTTACAGGGTTCAAAATGATAATACGACAACTAGTGCTAATGTGAATACATAGGGAGGGAAATGAGAGGACTGGGAAAATGCGGACATGTTTGCATGGGGTAGACACAGAGATTAAACTCACTGTGGCCCAGGTTGTCTGGAAGAAGATTAAGTATGGGCCTGAAAGTACTGAATTCTAAACGCTGTGACCCTGGAACCCCATTGTGAGGGAGGCCATGGCTGATGCCACCCCCAAAGCCAGTGTGGGACTTGGGTCTACCACAGACCTGCATTATTTGATCACTTAGAATAAAATGGGTTATCAGCAGCGACACCATGTGGCCGTGATATGCAGTGACAGTGGTGGACAGATGAGATTCTAGGCAGGCCTCCCCTCCAGGTCTGTGGAGATTGGATTGTCAATTAGGAATTTTTGGGATTACTTATCACCCTTTGAGTTTTTGAAAATAGTGGACCAGGACCTTAGCTGTAGCCTCTGAGTTTTAATAATTTGAGAAATAGAGGATTGAACTGATTTCTTTTTGTGGAAAAAAAGAGTAGTAATCATATTTGTATGCTGTGTAGCAGTTTTTACCTATATTAGGGTGCAAGAAAATTAGGCTTGCAGATGCCGAAACAAAAATATCTTTCTAATTTAAACCCCTTTTAAAAACTTGTCCATGGTTCCCATCACCTCCTGGATAAAGTTCCAGCTCCTTAGCAAGCCTCACAAGGCCTTCCTCCTTTTGGCCTCCTATGCCTCTCTGACGATGTGACACAATCCTCAGCTTCCTCAAGAAGCCCTCATTAATTCCATAATATTTATCAATGTTTTGGGATTTAGGTTTGTGATTTCTGGGGAAGAGGATATATGAACTATACCTAGGTTTAATTAAACGAAAGTAATTGAACAAGGATGGCCCAACAATGAGCCCTTGATGCTAATGACTAGGCTTGTGAGCCTGTGTGCCTGAAATAAGAACTAGGCCTAGAGCTGCAGGGTACCTAAGAGTTACCTCCTGAGAGCCTCCATGTTGCTCAGATGTGGCCAGTCTTGAAGCCAAACTCAGCATGTAAATGCATTGCCTTCCCCCCAGCATGGGACATGACTCCCGGGGATGAACCTCCCTGGTGCCGAGGCATTACTACCAAGTACCAGCTGACAATGTGGCTAGAGGATGACCTTGAATAAAAGGGTCAACTCAGATCAGCAGAATATCTCAGCCTACATATAATATCAGGAGTTAAAAAATGCTTTTTGACCTTGAACAAAAGGGGGAAATGGAAAGGACAAATTAGTTTATATGGCTATGATTCTCCAAAAAAGAGCCAGGAGGTCATCAGAGGGGTCGCCCTTAGGCACACCTCAGCAGAGTCCCAGAGACAGCTAAAGTAGATACAACCCCAGGTATTGGTTCTTCTGAGGGCTATAGAGACCCACAGGTTCTATGATCATGGCAGATGGAGTTAAGTGCCATGTCAGTTGGCCCTACTTTGGAGTTTGTGTTCCTGAGTGTGATGGAGCTGGACTCAGATGTGATCTTTGTTCACAAGCCTCTCCTGTCACTTTTACTGGACCTGTGGTTGGCACTGGGGTTTAGTGTATACTCATGGGACCTGAATCTCTGGACTGTCCATGTGATAGCCTGGCCCTGAGCCTCAAAAGACTTGCAACTCCTACCCTCTGGTTTATTGGACTTACCCCAGCCATCTAACAGGGAGGTGAAGAAGATCAACCACCATACCAGAGAGCCAAGATTGCCTACAATTGCAAGCAGGAAAATTGCATCCATCATCCAAGTGGAATCTAAGCACTCTTTTGATACAGAGGTGGAGTGGACATAACCATCCCCGGGTCCATAGAATGGAGGAAGAGAGTATGAATTAGAGTGGACTTACTGATATTCTATTTCGAACTATTGTTCCATAATGGAAGTAAATGTAGCATTGAGATGGAGAAAGTGGCCATGGTAGCTGCTGAGGGTAGGGAGTGGGAAGAAGAGATGTGATGTGGGGGCATTTTCAGGACTTGGAGTTGTCCTGGGTGGTACTGCTGGGACAGTTACTGGACATTGTATGTCCTCCCATGGCCCACTGGGTGGACTGGGGGAAGAGTGTAAACTATAATGTGGACCATTGACCATGTGGTGCAGCAGTGCTCAGAAATGTGTTCACTGAGGGCAGTGAGTGTCCCAGGATGATGGAGGAGGTTGTTGTTATGGGAGGAGTGGGGTGAGGGGGATGGGGGTTTGTGGGGACCTCATATTTTTTAAATGTAACATTAAAAGAATAAAGACAAGTTTTTTTTTTTTAAAGTAATTGAACTTTTTGTTTAGTAAGAAATTTTGTTTAGTAAGGCTAACTGAGCACTTGTAAGCTATACATTACTAATGTGATTGGAGTTATTTAATTTGCACAAGAATTTTCTCTTAAGTACCTTTTCTCCCAGTATTGCTGGGGAACTCATCCACTGTTCAGTCATTCTTAAGTGTCCCTCTAGGTTTGTTGTTCTTGATCTTGGCTGCACATTGGAATCATCTGGGAAGCTTTACAAATTATTGGTGCTTGAGTCCTACCGTGGAGATTTGATTTCTGGGGACCTGGGCATCAAGAGTTTTCAAATCTTTCCGGGGGATTCTAATGTGAAGCCAGGGCTGAGCCCCCTGTTCTAGGAAGACTTCGTGTGCATTCCCCTTTTTGCCTTACACACCCTTCTCTGATCACGCTTAATTTCAGTGTATGCTCAACTCTAAAAAATCTCCAGCCCAGCCACCTCAGCATTTCTGGGGCCGGATGTAGGAATTTGGAAAATGCTGAATGGAGGAGTGAAGTGTTAATGGATATTTTTAAGGGCCTCTAAACGTCAGGTGCAGCAGACCTCGGCCAGGTTCTGGCAGCAAGAGCTCGCGTCATGGGTTGGGAGGAGGGCTGGGAGAGGTACGTGGAGGGCAGCGGTGGGGGAGAAGAGGGTGGGCTTCGAGGAAATATTTCCGAGGTCAGTCAAGTAAGGAGCCTCCCGGTACGGGACAGCGCCCGCGACCCGGCGCGTTGAAAGCGCGCGCGTACCTTCTCAGGCACGCCCGCCCCAGGGCACGTCGGTGACGCAAGCGCCGCCCCGTCAGCGGAGCCAACTGGAGGGCGCGGGCCCGCTGCGGTCCCTCCGCCCGCGCGCGGCCGAGAGAATCGCTCGCGGCCGGCCGAGGCCGGGCGGGGCCGGCGCTCCGGCGCTCCGGCGCTCGGGCTCGATTGGCCGGCCTCGCAGGGCGGCGCTAACGGTCGCGGAGGCGGGGCCGGCGGCGGTGGAAGCGGCCGGGGCCGGGCGGGCGGCTGGTGGGAGGCAGCGGGGAGGAAGGTGAGTGCGCTCGGGCTCCCGGCGGCGCCGGGCGAGAGGCGCTCCCTGACGCGCCGTGCGAGCTGTTCTCGCCTGGCGCAGCGAGTGGAGCCGCCTGGGAGCGGCGCGCGCTGATGAGAAGTCCCTCAGGTAGGGTTTGGGGGCCCGGCACACCTGGCTCGAGTGCCGGCCCGGCAGCCTGGCTGGTCTTCGGCCTCCTGTAAGGTCTCATCGCCCCGTCTCTTCATTCGGATCACGAAGCCGGTCGTTCTTGCCTTACTGGCGGTGGCGAGGGGTAATTGAGTCGCAGGTGTTGCGCTCAGAGCGCTGCCTGGCCCGGCCTCGAATCGGGCAAGTTGAGTAGATGGTGGAAATGTCCGAAGACCAACAGCAGTGAGAGTTTCTACTGCCCCTCTATTTTCTCATCAAAATAATATTAAACATTGTGCGGGAAGTAATCATACTGGTTTCAATTCGTTGCATTAATTTTTTACTTTATTGGCAAGGGGACCTGGGCCTCCCTTACCCTTTGGGGGAGCAGGTGGCGGACACAGCTGCTGTTTCCAAGGGGTGGAGGCTTGTGTAACCTCTCTTGGGGCAGGCTGATTTGACCGAGATGACATCCAATCCTAACTCTGTTTTCTTATTTGCTGTCGATTCACATCTTTTTTAGGAACACTAAACAGCGACTTGGCATATTTTTGGAGTAGAGATTTTTCATTTCATAGAGAACAGAAAATTTGAAAGCATTACATGTTACGTTCATTGCAGTAATGGAAAATATAAATTTCCTGGGATTTTGGTGGGTCTTATGTGAGAAAGAACAGTTAATGACTGTGACTTGCTATTACCAACTCACCTCCCCCCACTCCCCCCCCACCACCACAAATACCTGGGGGAATTTAATATTAAATTTTTGATATAAAGCTTAATATTTAGTGCATGTTGCAGAGGCTTTAAACCTATAAATGGCAGTTCAGCCAAAGGATTTGAGGGAAACCAGGGCCAGAAGATATACAGTGTTTTGCTTCCTTAAGCTTGGCTTTCTGTGCTGTATCCAAACCAGCTCCAGTCCTCAGCCGCCCCCAGTTTCAAGGCCTACCTTTAGGTGTGTGATGAGACTAAGTTTCTCTCTTGGCCTTGGGAAGCATTTGTTCTCTTCGCAGACTTTCAGAGTTCCAGCCTTGTGCCCTGTCACAGCCTAATAGGGTAAAAGGCTGCTGCAAACGCTTGGTTAAACATTCATTCACAGCATAGATCTCTAAAAAGAAGGGGTTGGTTATAGGTAGAAATGAAATCGTTTTCTTAATACCTTTGCCTTTTGTGTTCAGTGGTAGTTTGTCTGAGAGTGCTTCCTTTTAGGACCCTTGCAAAGGAGAATATTCTACTTTTGAATCCAAAGATCAGAAAATCAATTTTTTTCCACCGTTAATGGTAGGTTGGATACCCACCTATTTTATTTTGGCCAAGGAGAGGCAAGATAGAATGGAAAGAAGGAAAGGGAGAAAGTACACAATAGTGAGCTATGGAGGCTATTTGCAGTTACTTCATTTGTCCCAGCTTTAGTTCAGTGGTTGCTAGTATCACCATTAACTGCTCTTGGCATAATGCAAGACCATGCTAATAATAGGAGGTTGAATGTTTCAAAATTTTGTTCTGTTTATCTTTTTTGGAACCTAGATGAAGATCAAGTTATAGACCTGAGACTTACTGGGTAATCCCTTCATTGAGATCAATTTGAATGAGTAGGTGAAAATTGCAAGAGCCATCTGCTGTGACTGAGGTATGTCGGATGTGAAGGTGATGCTCCACATATTGGGGGGACCATAATCATGGAAAGGATTTAATATTGTTGAATCCTATACTAGTACATTACATTTCTTTCCTTTTGGCCTCGAGATAATCCTGTCAGGTAGGTGATATTTCAAACTCCGTTAAGGAAACTGACAGTGAGGTTAAGTACCTACTTAAGGTGATGCAGATAGCTGGTTACCAACTCTAATTACCATCTCAGTCTTGCTTTGCCTGCCAGGCACTGATCTGTGTTCTCTCCTAATTTTTACAATAACCCTATGAGATAGGTATTTTTACTTTCCTTATTTTATGATGAGAAAATTGAGACACAGAGATATTAAATAACTCTTTTGCCGGTATGGCAGAGTCTGTTATTTGAACCCAGACATTCTGGCTACAGAGCTACACCATTTTTCCTTTGATTCATATTTCCTCTACTTATTTTCTTTTGTGATTTCCAAAAATATTTTTATTTCAAAATGATTTTTTTTGCCACTTAAAATGTTATAGATACAACATGAAATTTCCCATCTTAACAATGACTAAGCCTACAATTCAGTGGGATTAATCACATTTACACCTGTGTCTCTGACAGACCTCGAGCTGTTAATGTCTGCTGCTTAGGTTTCCACTATAGAGGCAAGAAAAAGAAAGTCCTCACGCTGTTTTGTCGGTCTGGTTATGGCAGCAAAGGTTGAATGGAGCAATACAGGAAATTCTAAAAACACGAAGGGGGAGGAATAATCTTTGTAACTCAGAAATAAACTTAAAAGCAGCAAAAAAAAAAAAAAAAATCACATTATCATCATGACCATCCATGACCAAAACTTTTCTATCGTCACAAACAGAAACCCTGCACCTATTATACATTAGCTCCCCATTCCTTCTCTGCCCCTGCTGCCCCTGATAAACTATAATGTACTGTCTATGAATTTGCATATTCTAGTTATTTTCAAATATCTGTCCTTTTTGTCTGGTTTATTTCACTCTGTATGATGTTGTAGCATCCATGCTGTAGCATTAAAACTCTTACTTTTTATGGCTGAATAATATTCCATTCTATGGATATACCACATTTTGTTTATTCATTTGTTGATGGACACTTAGTTTGCTTCCACCTTTTGGCTAGTGTGAATAATGCTGCAATGAACATTGCTATACAAATAACTGAGTCATTTGTTTTAAATTTTTGGAAGAGTTTGGGAAGAACTGGTGTTCATTCTTCCTTGAATATTTTGTAAAATTCAAATGAAGCCATCTGGACCTGGACTTTCCTTCGCTGTGAGGTTTTTGATTACTTACTCAATCTCTTCTTATTTCTCTGAGCTCTTCTGCTCTTGAATCAGTTTAGGTTATTTGTGTGCTTCTAGGTACTTGTCCATTTCATCTAAGTTATCTAATTTGTTGGTGTGTAGTTGTTTGTAGTATCTTCTTATAATCTTTTTTGTTTCTATGTGATTGTTTCTTGTTCCAGAACTCAGAGGGGAAAGCTTTCAGTGTTTACCATTGAGTACAGTATAGTATTAGCAGTGGGCATATATGAAATGTTGAGCAAGTTTCTTTCTATTCTTAGTTTTCTAAGTGTTTTTTATCAAGAAAGATGCTGTATTTTGTCAAATGCCTTTTCTTAATCAGTTGAGAACATCTTGTGACCTTCCCCCTTTGTTCTGTTCATGTGGCCTATTACATTAATTCATTTTCTTATCATGAACCCCTCTTGCATACTTGGGCTAAATCCTACCTGATTATGGAGTATAATTCTTTTAATATACTGTAGGATTCAGTTTGCTAGCATTTTGTTGAGGATTTTTTTCATCTATATTCTTAAGAGATATTGGTTTGTAATTTCTTGTATCTTTCTCTGGCTTTAGTAAGAGGGTATGTTGGCCTCACAGAATGAGTTAGGTAGTGTTCCCTTCTCTTCAATTTTTTTGGAAGGGTTTGAGCAGGACTGGTATTAGTTCTTGGAATGCTTGGTAGAGTTTACCTGTGAAGCTATCTGGTCCTTGGTTTTTGTCGAGAGGTGTTTGATGACTGATTCATCTCTTCACTTGTAATTGGTCTGTTGGGATGTATTTTTTCTAGGATTAGTGTAGGTTGTTTGTGTGTTTCTAGGAATCTGTCCATTTCATCGAGATTGTGTAATTTATTGGCAGACAGTTGTTCATTGTACCCTCTTATTTAGTTAGTACCCTCTCATTTTTTCAGTGTATTTGCATTTTCTCTTTTTTCTTTGTCAGTCTAGCTAAAAGTTTGTCAATTTTATCGATCTTTTTAAGAACCAGCCTATGCTTTTGTTAATTCTCTCTATTTTTTTAATTCTCAATCTCATTTATTTCTATTACAATCTTTGTTATTCCTTTCCTTCTGCTCACTTCGGGTTTAGTTCTTTTTCTAGTTACTCCAGGTGTGCAGTTAAGTCTTTAAGCACTTAGGACTGTAAATTTCCCTCTGAGCATTGCCTTTGCTGCATCCTGTAACTTTTGATATGTTGTATTCTCATTTTCATTTATCTCACTCTATATACTGATTTCCCTTGTGATTTCTTCTTTGACCCACTGGTTGTTTTAAGAGTGTGTTACTTTACTTCCATAAATTTATGGATTTTTCCCCTCTCCGCTTGTTATTGATTTCCATCTTCATTTCATTGTGGTCATAGAAGATGTTTTGTATAATATCAGTCTTTTTAAATGTATTGAGACTTGTTTTGTGACCTAATATGTGGTCTATCCTAGAGAGTAGTCCATGTGTATTTGAAAAGAATGTGTATCCTGCTATTTTGGGGTACAATATTCTGTAGATGTCTGTTAGGTCTAGTTCACTTATATTATTCAAGTTCTCTATTCCCGTATTAATCTTCTGTCTAGATGTTTTATTTATTGATTAAATTAGTTTATTAAAGTCTCCAACTATTATTGTAAAGGTGTCTTATTTCCCCCTTCAGTTTTTTCAGTTTTTCCTCATGTATTTTATGGCACTGTAGTTAAGTGCATAAATATTTGGTTCTTACTTCTTGGTGGATTACCCCTTTTATTAATATATCATGTCCTTCTTTGACCTTTGTAATTGCTTTTGACTTCAAGTCTATTTTGTCTGATATTAGTATAGCTGCCCCAGCTTTATTTTGATTATACTTTACATGGATTATCTTTTTCTATCCTTCTACTTTCAAGTTATTTATGTTTTGGGGTCTAAGATGAGTCTGTCATAAACAACATATAGTTGGATTGAGGGTTTTTTATTTTATTTTTTATTTTATCCATTCTGTCAATCTGTATCTTTTTGTTGGGGAGTTTGAATTCTTTAATATTTAGTGTTATTACTGTAAAGTGGTACTTACGTCAGCCATTTTGTGTCTGGGTGTAGTTCTCTCTGAGTTTATATTCTTTGGGGTTTGTTGTGTTTCTTTTTTTTTTTTTAAGATTTATTTTTTATTTATTTTTCCCTCCTTCCCGCCTCCAGTTGTCTGCTCTCTGTGTCCATTTGCTGTTTGTTCTTCTGTGACCGCTTCTCTCCTTATCAGCAGCACTGGGAATCTGTGTTTCTTTTTGTTGCATCATCTTGTGTCAGCTCTTTGGTGCCATTCCTGGGCAGGCTGCACTTTCTTTCATGCTGGGCGGCTCTCCTTATGGGGCACACACCTTGTGCATGGGGCTCCCCTACGTGAGGACACCCCCGCGTGGCAGGGCACTCCTTGCGCGCATCAGCACTGCACATGGGCCAGCTCCACACGGGTCAGGAGGCGTGTCTTTGGAATCACTTATTCTTTCTTCAACCCCCTTCAATCTGCTGTTGAAACTGTCTAGAAATTTTTTGATTTGAATTTTTCAACTCCAGATATGAAGTGATTTCTATATGTTCATTCATTGTTTTCTTCATATACTTTAGTTCTTTCTCTTTGTTTTCCTTTGTCTCCTTGAACATGTCGAAGTCCTTTTTTTGTTTTTTAATTGAGGTACCAGGGCTGGGGATTGAACCCAGGACCTCGTATGTGGGAAGCCAGCAGTAAACACTGAGCCACATCAGCTTCCCTGAGTTGTTTTCTTTGTTTGTTTGCTTGTTGTTTATTTTTGTTTTAGGAGGCACCAGGGACCGAACCCAGGACCTCCCATATGGGAATCAGGTGCTCAACTGCTTGAGCCACATCCACTCCCCAAGGACTATTTTTTAAAAAGCATCTGACCAGTAAGTCCAAAGTCTTGTCTTCTGCATTGATGGTCTGGATTTTTATTTTATTCCTTTGGCTTGGCCATCATCCTCTTTGTTTGTCTTGTTATATTTTGTTGTGCACTATACATTTTAATATTTTAAGGTGTTAACTCTGGGATTTAGTCCCTGAGATGTCTTTCTTAGGTTTGTATCCAGCTAGTGATAGGCCATAGATTTTTCTGAATACTAAGGACTAATCAGTACAAACACACCAAGGCAAAAGGTGCCTTTCACTGTCTTTGCAATTTGACTTTCATTTCCCTGGTGTTCTCTTTCAGAATTCAGCTTAAGGCAAATGGCGAGTGTAGGATCCTCTCTTCCTTTATCTGAGCCTGTGTGGAGATGGAGCCCTGGAGCCTGCCTCTTTTCCTGGGCTTATGCTTGCTAGAGTAAGAATTTTCTGTTTACAACTTTACGGTGTTCCCGTGAAGGTCCCCTTACTCCCTTTGAAATAGACCTCTCAGTCCTGGTACTCTCTTGAGTGATTTACTACAGGAAGTAATTTGTCCCAGGCCACTCGAACTTAATTGTTTCTCATACTGTCCAGTTGTCAGCAAGCCAATTATCTGCCCACAGGACAGACACATTACATTCCCTGGCTTAGTCCATTAGACTTCCATCCAGTAGAATGACACTGACATAGTGCACCCCAGTATGCACATGGGGGCCACTCTTCCTTCTGGAACAGGGCCCGGTACCCACAATGGGAGCACAAACTTACCTTGCATTTTTTTGGAAGAAATGAGGGAAGGGCCAGCAAGGGTACCAGGAGCTTATTCTTTGACTTTTGAAGCTGCGTATTCTAGATTAAGCACTTGCTAGGTTAATGAACTCTGTAAATTTTTTTTCTGTATTTTGAGGAACGTTATGGTCTTTCAGTTTGATCTGCCACCTTTACCTAAGGGGGCTCGAAACAATGGCTGCCCTTAGAGCTGGCCCTCAGTGACTTGAAGTAGCTGATCAAAGGTAAACTTGTGTGATCAGACCACACTCCCTCAGAGTGTGGAGAACTAGGTCTACTGGCCCCAGCAAGCTGTACCAGTAGCAGGAGTTCCAGTCTGCACTGCTGCTCGCAGCAGGAAAGGGGGAAGGGAGATGTAGCCCCTGTAGGGTGAAACTTACCAGTATTTTTGGTAATTTACTACCTTCTTTCTTGGACTCCTCCCGGGATGCTACACAGTGCTGTGCTAGGTTCTGGAGTTTCAAAGTAGTTGATTCAGACAGTTTTTGCAAGCTCAGTAGTTGTTTGGGTGGAAGGACTGATTCTTGAAGCTTCCTACGCCACTATTTTCCCATAATACTCCTTTCTTTGTGTCTGATTTCCTGTGTGCCTTCACTATCTTTGTTTGCTAGATGTTGTATTTGAAACATATTTTTTGTGAAAATAATTTGAGGCTTCTCTCCAAAAAGGATTTTTGTTTGTTTATTCCAGGCTCTTGGAAGCTCTTTTAATCTGGGATCTTCCTTACGATATTGGAGTATAGTCCTATCAGGTGACAGTGTAGAGTGTCTGATCTTTGGCCCTCATTTTCACAGTTCTTTGGAATTGGCAAATGCCTGAATTGACAAATGCCTTCAGGGAAAAGGTGATTCTTCTTGCGTTCTTTGCCTAAATCTTCATTGTTTTGTCAGCTCTTCATGTCAGTTAGAGACTCTTGTCAGTGTTTTTGAGATTTTTTTTTTGTTAATTCTGCTTTCTTATTTGTCATTAGAATTGTCTGGTCTTCCATGGCCAATAGACTTCTTCTCTCACAGAATTTAGTCTTGTGTGAAACATATTTATCTGAAGCAGTTTGTGTTAAATAATTAGCTAAATAATTTGGAGAAAACTGTAAGGTTATATAAAACCTAGGGCTCGGTAAGAGCATTTTTGTTCAGTCTACTTATATATGATAACTACTGCCACTACCACCACTACCATTTGTCTAAAAGTTCCTGTGTGTCAGCCACTGCTGTGCTAAGTACTCTATGTTGTCTGATTTATCAACCATGAGGTGGGTGTTACAATTTTCTGTTAATCACAAATGGAGAAATTGAGGCTCAAAGATATTAGTGAGTTGGTACATGTCACACAGTTCATACGTTAAGTTGCTGGTCACTCAGGGCATTTGACTCTGAGTTCTAATCCTCTATACTTTACTCTTCATAGTGCTACAAAAGCATATAAGGGAACTTTGCCTGGTCATGGGGCCACAGATTTCCCTGAGGCAGGAAGTTAGAGCTGAGATTTGAATATCAAGATAAGTTAACTAAGTGGAGAAGGTGATGGTAGTGTCGAGGCCCTGAGGCCCTGAGTCTCGAGGGAGAGGGCCTTGGAAGATTTGAAAGAAGGCCAGAGTGTCAGCCAGGGAGATTGTCGGAGCACGTAACTCCCCATTCTTTGGGAGATTCCTTGTATATGGTCTCCAGGGTAGATTCTTCCCACTTTAAAGCTCTGGCTGGTATGAAAAGGACAGGTTCTGATATATCTCACAACTTGGATGAACCTTGAAGACCTCATGATGAGTGAAATAAGCTATTCACTAATATGAAATAATTAGAATAAGCAAATTCATGGGGTCAGAAACTAGAATATAGTTCACAAGGGTCAGGGTTGAGTTAAGGAATGGAGAGTTAATGCTTAAATTGTACCAAGTTTCTATTTGGGGTGATGGAAAAGTTTTGGTAATGGATGGTGGTGCTGATAGCACAATTTTGTGAACACAATTAAGTGCACTGAATTATATATCTGAATGTGGTTAAAATCCATAGGACTATACAACACAAATCATGGACTATAGTTAGTAGTAAAATGATAGAAATGTTCTTTTATTACTTGTAACACATATACCACACTAATGCAAACTGTTAATAATAGGATGGTATATGGCAACTCTACAGCTTATGCTTGTTTTTTTGGTAAATCTGCAACTTCTCTAATTAAAAAAAAAGGCTGTGGCTGACTCCTGATGGTGATGTAGTAGGAAGAATACAGCACTACTTCTGGTGTATTTTTACCAAAAAATATTGAACCCGAATTTAATAATGACTCTCTATATTGACCAGTTTATAAGAAATATACGGGATAAAGACAAAAAAAAAAAGAAGAAATATAGGGGAAGTAACCCCATATGTCTGTGGTCAATTGATATTTGACAAGGGTACTAAGAACGTTCAGTGGGGAGAGAATAATCTCTTCAACCACTGTTACAGGGAAAACGCAGTATCTACAAGCAGGAGAATGAAGTTGGATCTCTACCTCATACCATATACAAAAATTAACTCAAAGTGAACCAGTGGCCTAAATGTAAGTGTTAACATCATAAAAGTCTTTGACAAAAACATGGGGGTGATATGACACCAGAATCACACACAACAGCAACAGGAAGATAAAGTAGACATCATTAATCAAATTGAAAGGTTTTATGCATCAGAGGACAATCAGGAAAGTGAAAAGACAATCTCTAGACTGGCAGGAAATATTTGCAAGTCATAGCTGATAAAGTTCTAGCATCTAGTATATATCAAGAACTCTTACAACTCAACAGCAAAGAGACAACCCAATTAAAAACTGGGCAAAAGAATGGTATATGCTTTTTTTCCAAAGAAGATATACAAATGGCTAATAAGTACATGAAGAGCTGCTCAGCATTGTTAGGGAAATGCAAATAGAACCCACAATCAGATTCTTCTTCATACTCTCTAGGAGTTCTTTAATTTAAACACAACAATAACAAAAACAAAAATGGAAAATAAGCGTGGGAGAGAATATGGAGAAATCTGAGCCCTCATATATTGCTGGTAGTATTGGGAAATGGTGCAGGTTGGAAATTGATGCAGCTGCTATGGAAAACAGTTTGACAGTCCCTCAAAGAGTTAAACAGAGAAAGTGAATGTGGCTCAAGTGTGTGAGCTCCTGCCTCCCACATGGGATGTCTGGGGTTCAGTTCCTGGTACCTCCTGGAAAAAAACAACAAGCAAAACAAACGAAAAATCCAACTCAGGGAAGCCAACATGGCTCAGTGGTTGAGCACTGGCTTCCCACATATGAAATCCTGGTATCAATTCCCGGCCCCTGGTACCCAGAAAAAAAAAATTTAAACGTAGAGTGCGGCGGCTTGCTCGGTCGGTGGCGGTGGGGTCTGGCTGCGGACGAGGGGTCAGTCCAGCTTTGGACGAGGGGTCGGTCCGGCAGTAGACGAGGGGTCGGTCTCACAGGGGTTGCGCAGTTCGGCTGACGGGGTCGCCCGGCGAAGCCGGCGACGAGGGGGTTGCCCGGAGAAGCAGGCGACGAACTGGGGACAAGGGAGGCCAGGCCCTTGTCCGGGGCTCTCAGGACTGGAGGGCGCACGGCAGAAGAACTACCGCGGAGTTGAGGTAAACACGCAGGTCCAACTTTATTGAGGAAGTGGCTACAGTTTTATAGGGGCTAGGGAAGGCTGATTGGTCGAAGTTTATGCCATGTTCTGATTGGTTGCCGCAAGCAGTTACTGGGGAGAAAGGTACTGGAAGGGGGAGGGGTGGTGGTTAGGGATTGGCTGTTGCTGTTGCTGGGGGAAGTGGCAGGGTTTAGGGATTGGTGGCTGCTGTTGCTGAGGTAGAGGGCAGACTGGAGTTTCCCGCCCACGCCTGGCTGTTGCTGCTGTCGGGGGGGAGGGAAAAGGGCAGACTGGAATTTTCCGCCCTGCGCCTGCGCAGGGAGAAAGAAGAAGAAGGGTGCCACCCCACAGGCATCGTGTGGCGCCATCCGGGAGGAGGGGCGGCCGCGGAAGCATGGCTGCCGAGAAGGGGAGACCCGAGGGCACTCTGCGCCCATGCCGAGTTTCCTTCAGGGGTGGCGGTGAGTCCAACCAGCCACCCTATTATGGGGGCAGCGGCTTGGCCTGCCGCGGCCGCTCCCCTGCCAGGCCAGCAAACCACACTTCAGCCCGAGGGGTGACCGCAGTAGAGTTGCTATGTGACCTGGCAGTTCTACTCTAGGTGTATACCCACAAAATTTGAAAATAGGGACTCAAAGAAATATCAATGTTCTTAGCAGCAATTATTCATAATAGACAACAGATGTAAACAACCCATATGTCCATTAATGGGTGAATGGATAAACATATTGTGGTATATACTTACAATGGAACATTACTTAGCTTTAAAAGGAAATGAAATACTGTTACATACATGGATGAACTCTAAAATATGCTTAGTAAAATAAGCCAGACACAAAAGGTCACATATTGGATAATTACATTTATATGAAATACCCAAAGTAGATAAATCCATTGAGATGGCAGATTGGTGGTTATTAGAAGCTAGGGGAAAGAAGGAAGGGGGAGTAACTTCTAAATGTATATGGGGTTTCCAGATGTTTTGTAACTAGACAGAGATGGTCATTGTACAACACTGTAAATGTACTCAATGTCACTGAATTGTTCACTTTAAAGTGGTTAATTTTACGTTGTGGGAATTTCATCTCCAGAAAAAAAAAAAAGAAATGTAAGGTGTAGAGAAATATGTTAAATGATAAGACTATGGTAAGCCAAATCCAAAATGTGGGCAATTCTACGAGACAAATGGCGTATTTTTTTCAACAAAAGAATAGTATGGAAGAAAAAAAGGAAGGTTGAAAGAGACTTTAAAAAGTGCTTATATGTGGGCCTTGTTTGGAACCGGTTTAAACAGAACAGTCATACATAAAAAGATACTTTAAAGACCTTTGAGGAAAATTGAACATGGACTAGATAATAAGTGATATTAAGGAATTATTGTTAATTTCATTAGATGTGATCATGATTTTGAGAGTGTTAAAAAAGAATCTTGGAATTACAGATGTATACTGAAGTATATGTGCATAGAGCAGAAATGAAACAATGCCAGAAAGTTGGTCATTATTATCGCTGGGTTGATGAGTAATGGGTTTATTATATTTTCTATTTTTTGTGTTTAAAAAATTTTTTCTAATATAAAATTTGAAAAAACAAAGCTAGCTGAATGGTGGTAGCAGCTGAAGTTGGCTGACATTTTCAAAACTTGAAAATAAAGTCTGGGGAGATGAACATTGGATGAAGGAGTTGTTGAAAGAGGCCAGTTTGAAGGGGAGATGTTAAGCAATAGAAATGTCAGAGTTTGAGAATTTGTAAGATGTTATTAGATTTAACTAAAGACAAGTTATTGGTGACTAGTAAATTGTTTTGATGGATATCACTATCTGAAGTAGATTTAGGACGGTGGATGGGTGCTTTGGAAAGAGCACTAGGCTGGCACCAGGAGGCCTCCTTCTTGTAGGCAGGGCATTTCACCTCTCTGGGCCTCAGGTGACGCTACAACTCTCCCTACAGTCTTTTCCTGCCAGCTGTGAAACAGTTAGGGATTTTGAATTTTAAAAATGTCTGAAGTCCCTCTGGCTCTGAACTTCTGTAATCAGTGTGATTTTACCCCTGGAAAGGATGAAGTATACCTCTCTCTCAAGAAACCAAGGAATTTTTCCTGTGGAATGGCAGTCTACAATAACAAGAGCAGGTGATGCTAGAGTTTGCTAGAGTTTGTTTTTGTGCCGATCAAATAGAACCCTTCTTTGTTGGCTTCTGATCTACTTGGAAAGATTAGAAAGTGGCTTTCCTTTGATCCTTGAAGTCCAGATAGTTGTTAAACTGATTTAAAACTGTGGGTCAGGCACATTTCTTCTAGTTTATTTGGGAAGCAGTTTCCAAGGGATGTTTGTTTATTAGCATCATAATGTGCTTTCCAGATTATTTGGTTAAAATAAATAGTTTTCTCTGTGTGTATGTATTTGTAATACCCCAGAATGTTTTTCCTCTAGAAAAACCTAAAATAGGGTTTATTCTAATGATTCTTATAATCAGTTCTCTAGGAATCATAAAAATTTTGACTCAGGAGTGGCCTAAATTGCCTAGCAAGAGCAGTGAGTTCTTTCAAATATAATTTTCTTCAACTCCTTGCACTTTTTTTTTTTTTTTTAATTTAGGCAACTCAAACTCTTTCATTGCTAACTTCTACTTCTTTTGATTCTACAAAAGAAACTATGTCTCCAGCAGCCCCTAAAGCCCAGGAGTCCAGTGAATCATCAGACAGACTCATGACCAGTAAACAGGTAAACTTGAAATATTTAAAGCCAATGTTTCTCAAAGTATGTGTCAAAGAATGCTAGTTCTACAAAATGTAAAAAACATTATTCCTTCAGAAAGGATTCTTTGATCAGAAAGTGTCAAGAAATGCTGGTTTAGAGATATTAAACTCTAAGGTGTCACAATATCATCAGTCTTCAAAAGGAGGATTTATTATAGCATTTCCTAGTTTTCTAACACTAGTCTGATGAGCATTTCATGAGACTGTAAGGATTTCATAGTGGACATCCACTGAGAGGCCCAAACAGAGCTTTTGGCTCTAAAATAGGCATCAGCAATAATTTTAGTTCTGTGTACCACCATGTCATTAAGCTTTATGACTGGAAGGCTTAAAACATAACTAAGGGAAAAGGTTGAGGGGAAGGTGAAGTGTAGAAAGAATTAAAGGAGGAGGAAAAGTCAGCAGTCAAAAAAAGATTTATCTGGCACTGTGAGTCATAGTGCTATCAAAAAATCATTAGCTTATTTGTTACTTTTTGTGTGGATATATTCTTTAATCTCTGTAGAATTTAATACTTTTATTTGTACTTTGTCTATTTTCTAAATTACTCATCTCTAAGCTATTAAAATATCCCATTAATAAAAAACTTAATTGTATAAATTACATTTTTTCAAGCATTTAAACTTGAAAATTCACTCAAATCTTTTCACAAATATTCTTTAAATGCCTTAAAAAAACAAGCAGAGTGCCTCATACAGTAATTTCAAAACTGATCATTGTACTTACACTAAAAACCAGTTATACAACTGTTGCTATCATGGATTTAAATGTACTTTTAAAGTCCATCTCTATTTCTATTTTGGTTTCATATTCTTTTTCTTTTTTTCCTATTTCTTGTTTCTTTACATTCTTATACTTTTATTCACTCAACTCTTGAGAGTTAGGGTTCCCTTCTCAGATTTAGACTTGAGAGTAACTTTCTGGGTGATTATATTAGAATCATTTACTCAGAGGGAAAGGTCTTCTTATAGTCAGGTGTCTATTATGCAAGGAACTATCTAAATTATTGGCTATTACTAGTCAAATATATATCTGTGTGTACGTGTGTGTGTGTGTATGTGTATATAGTGTGTGTGTGACCCTAGACATTATTAAAGTGATGCTTGTTTCTGAGTGGCTCACCTTTTCTTTATTATTCAATTAATATAACTTATTTCTTCTGAGTGGGACCTGGTCTGGTTCAACTAAATCTAAAACTTTAGGTTTCTTTTTAACAAGGGTTTTTTTGTTTTGTTTGGTTTTGTTTGGCTATTGTTTTATTTTTTCCCTTAAGATCTAAATATGAATATTCTGGAATTATATAATGTAGTGATTTGTGCTCATTTGTATCTTTCTTTTTTTTCATCTTTCAATTATCTACCAATAATTTTGTTAGGAACAAATGTGTTTTTTTAAATTTAATCATTTGCACATAAAATTTTATTATTTTTAAAAAGTATCTTTGGACAAAAAGTTCTGTTATTCTGAAAACAAAGGAAATTATATACAAAAAGTTATTTCCTCACTTTACATCGTACAGTTGATCCTTTTCTCCTCTTTGTAATTGTAGCAGGAAGAAGCAGAATGGGAAAGCATAAATGTACTGTTGATGACGCATGGCTTAAAACCTTTGTCCCTAGTCAAAAGAACAGATCTAAAAGGTAATCAGATCTTATTCTTACTCCTCAATGTAAAAAGCTTCTTTTTCCATTTCACATTTTTATAAAAAGATTTTTTTACCTTACCTTTAGTTTTACTATCTTTGTTACATTTTGAAAATATTATTATAGATCTCATCATTTTTGACAAACAGTCATCACAAAGAATGAGACAAAATTTGAAAACATTGGTTGAAGACACAGCACGTCAACAGAACATGATTCAGGAACTCATAGAAACTAATCAGCAGCTTAAGTAAGAAAATGGAAAAAGTCCCTTTTGTTTGTACACAGGTGGTATGCATTCTAAAAATAATTTCCTTGAAGACTTTGAAATGAAATATTCCATTTTAATTAAATGCTAATTTAAAAAATATTTTTAATAGGTAAATCTTTTGGTAATCACAGATATAAGGATACTCTTTTTTTCTATTGGTGTGTGTTATAAGAGAAATTTTAAGAATACAAAAAAATTTTATAAAGTCATTATGTTGTTAGATGGGTATGTTGATTAGATTTATTTTTATTATTAAGGGAGGGAATTGTGTCTTTTAAATTAGAAATGAACTTGAGCTATCACAAAGCCGAGCAGCAGATCAGGAGCAACGAGCTAATGACTTGGAACAAATTATGGAGAGTGTGAGATCCAAAATTGGTGAATTGGAGGATGAATCCCTAAATAGGGTTTGCCAGCAACAGAATAAAATAAAAGATCTTCAGAAGGAGCAGAAAGCTTTACAGGTACTGGGTTATGTATTTTCCTAGATGATGATTAGTAGCAAAACAACGCAGCAAGTCACTGGTGACTTCCAAGATGCTTAATTATGGTCCTTCTCTTACTTGACTTATTAACTGCTGCCTTCTTGAAACTCTTTATTCGCTTAGCTTCCAGAATATCCACTCGCCTGGTTTCCTCTTAACAGCACTGATCACTCTTCAACTCCTTTGTTGGTTCTTCACTAATCTCTTGGTATTAGAATTCCCCAAGACTCAGTTCTTAGACCTATTCTCTTTTCTAACTCCTTCATGGTCTCAGTCTAATTCATGACTTTTTATTACTGACAGCTCCCAAATTTACAGCCCAGACCTCTCCCCTTGATTTCAGACTCATATTCAACTGCCTGCTTGGTATCTCTAATGGATGTTTAATAGGCAGCAAGAACTTTACATGTGTAAAACTGCGTTCCTGAATTTCCTCCCAAAATGTAACTCTTCATTTAGTCTCTACCCTTTCCATCGTGATCTAAGCCATCTTCATCTCTCTCCTGATTCTCTTTTGGTCTTCCTGCTTCCACCCTTGCCTTTTTCATTGTGTTTTCAACACAGCAGGTCAAACCCTTCCATTGGCTTTTCATTTCAGAGGAAAAATCTAAAAGTCCCCTTACTATAACATATAAAACCCCTAGAACCTGGCCTCCTGTTCCCTTCTGGCTTTATCTCTCACTACTCTCCCCTTGCTTTTTCTATTCCATCCGCATTGGTATTCTTGCTGTTCCTTGAACACTCAGGCACATTCCCACGTCAGGGCGTTTGCTCATTTTGTTCTTTCTTTTTCTTCTGTCATGCATGCGCTTTTCACAGATAGCTGTATTACTTATTTCTTCTGTCCTTACACAGATGTCACCTTCTCAGGGATTCTTTCCCTGACTACCCTACTTAAAATTAGTAATCCCATCCACATACTTCTTGTTGCCTACCCTACTTTATTTTTTTATCCATCATTCTTACCACTCGCTAATATGCTAATGTACCGTATACTTTGATTGTTGTCTTTATATATCTCCCTGTGTTAGAATGTAAGCATCACAAGTGCAAATATTTTTGTTTGTTTGTTTAGGACTACACTAATGCTTGTTTAATATTAGTAATAGATTCACAACAAATATTTGAGTTATTGAATTAAATTTAGTTAGGATATATGTGGAATATGCTTTTGATGACGTTTTGTTACTTTTGAGGAATAGAAATAGCAATTTTATGACATTGAATATTTAATTTCTTAATTTAATAAAATCCTAATTTTAAAACTTGGGTGTTTATTATGATTAAAAGAAATGAATCTTTTGTGATGATAACCACTGTTTAGTTATATGGAGCATAATAGATCCTTACAAACATTAGGACTTTATAAACATTACAAACACTAATTGCTTAGTATTTTGTTTTGTTTTTGTTTTTGCTGGTGCAACACTATATGGCCTATTGCAGATAGGCAGCACTGAGTTCAGGCTGACTTATAGGGGCCAAAACTCAATGGGCAGGGTATAAAGCCCCTCAGTTCCTTCTGGTAGGATTGGAAGGATCAGGTAAATTGATATGAATTCCAGTGGGTCAGAGAGAATCACTAAGTGGTAAGAGGGAGCTCTGGAATGAGAACAGAAGCAGTTGGTGCACTCTGCTCATTTATGCTGCTAGTTTGAGGCAGAAAGTCCTGAGCTTGCTGTTAATGATTATTCCATATAAGACACTTACTATTTTTCATAGGCCACATCTGTTTCTAGTATTCATCAGTAACAAAACCTTCCACCATTAGAATGTTATATTTTTAAGTTGGCTTTCTTAGGTTGCCTTCCTCAACTATAGTCATTTATGAAGCCTCTCTGTGGGTAGGGAAAACATTTCTATATGCTTTAGTTTTGACTTTGCTCTCAGATTTAGGGCACATAGAGATCTGAAGCCTTGTAACTCATTGACTTGTTGATGGTTAGAAAGCAACCATTAAAGAGCTGTAAATACTGGGTTCTTGGCTGGCAGAGGGAGTT
Source organism: Dasypus novemcinctus (assembly GCF_030445035.2). Lineage (NCBI taxonomy): Eukaryota > Metazoa > Chordata > Mammalia > Cingulata > Dasypodidae > Dasypus > Dasypus novemcinctus. Next base: position 7,449,060 of record NC_080676.1, on the reverse strand, counting down.
GAGATTGAGGAGACAAGTGTGTTCTCTTTTGGGGATGGTATCTATTTACCTTTTCAGTGAACTTGATACATATTAATCACAAAGTTAAATTATTAGAACTTAAGACTCACAAATTTACTAGGGTTTTAGACCCTTCAAAGAAGAGATGTTTGAAGGTTTATTGGTAAGGAGTGACTTGAATTGAGTAACATGTATTTTCCATCAAAACTGTTCCATCTTTCATAAATTATTTATGCTGCTATTAGCTGTTTGTTCCAGGTCCCAGAGATTGGTTCTGTAGCTTATAAATTTGTTATAGAGGAGTTCTCATGCCCCAAACAGCTATGGAGGGGGCAGGTAGAATTAGATTTGAGAAAGCCTATCTTTGGTTATTTGGCAATTGAAATTAGTTTGCTTTTGTTTAAGTCTCTGAAGGATACTTTTTATAGAACGTCAACAGATGTTGGCAAGTCCAAGGAATTGCTGCCCCTTGAGTTGCTAGATTGGCCCATTCTGCTACAGACTGCTCGTACATTCCACTCCATACTAGTCAATCGGTGCTGTCCTGGGGAAGATGAAGCAGAATTGTTTTTACAGTTTAAGGCACATTCTTCTTTTTTAACATACAGTTGTTTCTAGTTTTAAAATGTCTTACTTACCATTACATGTTTTGCAACTGAAAGAAGGGAATCATTTGAGTTTTGTTTAATATGTATGTGGCAAAGAGATCACAGATCTCAACAAAGCCTTGGCACAGTATTGAAAGATTGCTAGGGAAATGCAGAAACCAAAAGGCAATATTATATTTGCAGTTTCTATGTCCTGCAGTGTGTTTTCCCTTTTTCTGTGCTTGGACCTGTATTTTTGTTTCCTTTATAAACTTTCAGGTGTTTTTAAGTTTTAAGCAGATAACTATTTTCAGTTTTAAATTAGTGTACTCTGTCTTAGGGTAGATTCCCCCTCTTTTTTTTTTTTTACAAAAATGATGGTGATCTTCATAGAAAACATATGGATTGGGAAACTTGAAATTTTTCCTGAGATATACAAATGAAACACTTTTGTAACAGTCATCTGTTTTTTAACCTTTCTATTTTAGTTTTCATCAAAGTTATATGTGTCTACAGTTTTAAGAGTCAAATAGTCTTAAAAGACTTATATTTTATTTCCGCCTCAGTGTTTGCCAAGTTTTGTTGTCAAGATAGGTAGTGTTCTTTTTTATTCTCTGGAAGAATTTGTGTAGGATTGACATTATTTCTTGTTTAAATGTTTGGTCTAGAGTTTTCTTTGTGGAAAGGTTTGTAAATATGAATTCAATTTATTTAATGTTATAGGACTCTTCAAAATTTCTAATTCTTATGTCACTTCTTACGTCCATTTTTGTAGGAATTTGTCCGTTTCATCTAAATTTTTAAATTTATTGGCATAACATTGTTCATTTACTTTTTTTGATCTTCTGATGTCTGCTGAATCTAGAGTAATGGTGCTTTTTTCACTCCTAACATTGTTATTTGGGCCTTCTCTTTTTTTGAATAATCTTGAGAGATTTACCATTTTTCTTTGTCTTTTCAAAGAATCAACTTTTGATTTTGCTGTTCTTTGTTATATGTTTGTTTTCTATTTCTTTGATTTCTGCCCTGTTAATCTGGGATGACTTTAATCCAATTTCAGAGATTATGATGATTTGAATCTAAACTTCGGTCACAGCGAGAATTGGTTCACCTTCATTCTGAAGGTGTAATATTGGAGGTTTTCCTGGGCCTTCCCTCACTTGGTTGACCTTGGGATCCAATTTTTGTTTCCATAGTATACATACCAGCTAAAAAACAAAACAAAACACATACAAACTTTGCTCATCTTAATAACCTCTGTGACACCCTTTAAGGAATTTGCGTATACTCCTGGGGTAGCTCCAAAACCTGGACTCTCTTTTTAGGGTTTTCTTTTCCTTCCAGATCATGGCCCTGTAATTATTCACCGCCTTGTTAGCACTTGAAATAGATATTTTATATATATATATATATATATATATATATATATATATATATAGTTTTTTAAAAGTTCTTCTCAGTACAGGGATTCGTTTGAGTGAACTAGTCTGTCATTTCTTTAAGCATAATAAGCATAGTTGTTATATTGCCTCTCTGATTCTAATATTAGAAGTTCTTTGTGGGTTTGATTTACCTCTTTTTCTTCAGGTTTTAGTTTATGGTGTCTTGTTATCTGTACATGCAGGCGTAGTATTTCAGAAAGTATGGGAATCATTTGAAGCTTACAATGAAGGCATTTTACTCCAAAAAGGATTTTTTTATTTCCAGATGCCTATGGGAGCTATCATTTCACCACTTAATTATTTTAAGATTATGTCTTGTGGTTCCCTGGTTTTAGCTAGATTAAAAATCATGTTGTAAATATAAGATATGGGCTGTGGTTAGTAGTCATTTTTTTGGAGGGGAAGGGTACTGGAACCAGGGATTGAACCCGGGACCTTGTATATGGGAAGCTGGTGTTCAACCACTGAGCTACATCAGCTCTTCTGACTTGGTGTTTTTGTTTTGCTTTTTGTTTGATTTTAGGAGGCCCTGAGAACCAAACCGAGACCCTCCCATGTGGAAAGCAAGCGCTTAACTACTTGAGCCACATCCATTTCCTAGTAGTGATATTTTGATAATGCTCTTTCATAATTTGTAACAAATGTTTCACAACAATGCTTGGTTTTGGTGGTAGGGAGATATGTGGGAGCCCTGTATGAGGATATGCATGTTTGTTTTATAGATTCATAACTTTCACTATATACTTATTATTTATGTATGTTCATATATGAATGATAAACTTCAATTTTAAAAGTTACTTAAAAAACCAGATTGTGACCCAGTTTAATGTGAGGAAGGTTTCCTCTTAGACTTCTTATTTGCCACTTTTTCAATCCTGGGCTTTTATTTCAGTCTCCCATTACTCTGCAAGGCACTCAAAAGTAAAATTCAAGTTTGCCAAGAATGGTAAAAAACCCTCATAGCAAAAGCAACTTCCAAGCTTGCTTACCTTTCTGGATTTTTAAAAAAAATTTATTTTATTTATTTGTTTACTCCCCCGCCTTCGTGGTCTGTTCGTTGTTTGCTTGCCTTCTCCCGGAGGCACCAAGCACTGAACCCAGGGAGGTGAGTGCCTGAGCACTTCCCCTCCCCGTGGGCTGCAGAGTCTGCTGGCTTGTGGCTTCTGCTTGTTTAGGTGTCTAGCGACCTCCCATGTGGAAGGTGGACGCCCATCTGGTTGAGCCACATCTGCTTCCCCCTCTCTGGATTTTTATTTCACTCTTCAGTTTTGGCCTGCTAATTCCTTACTATTTTGTCATGTCTTCATTGCTTGTAAATATTTTAAACAGTTTTATCAAAGTATTATTTATATATAATAAACTGCACATGTTTAAAGTTTATAAGTTGATAAATTTTAACATTGATATACCATAAATATAATGAATATATCCTTTATTTCCAGAGTTTCCTTGTGCCCATTGCTGTCACACTCCTTGTTCTCATGTAACCACTGATCTGTTTTCTGTCACTGTATATCAGTTTGCTTTTTCTAGAATTTTATATAAACAGAATCATATAGTATGGACTCTTTTTTTGGGGTGGGGTCTGTTTTTAGCTCAGCATAATTATTTTGTAATTCATACATGTTGCATATATTTTTTTATGGCTGAGGAGTATTCTACTGTACAGATATACCACAGTTTATCCATTGATCTTTTGGCTGACACCTGTGTTTCTAATTTTTTGACTATAACAAATCAGACTCCTATAAACATTTGTGCACATGTCTTTGTATGGTCATATGCTTTCACATCCTTTAGGTAAATGCTTTGGAGTGGGGAAGCAGGTATAGCTTTGTGGTTGAGCAACTGCTTTCCATGTACAAGATCCCAGGTTCAATCCATGGTACTTCCTAAAAATATATATACTTTGGAGTGGAATGGCTAGGTCATATGGTTGGTGCATATTTAACTTTTTGAGAAACTGCCAAACTATTTTCGAGAGGTATAGTACCAGTTTACATTCCTATCAGCAGTGTATGAGAGTTCCAGATAATCTGCATCCTTGCAAACACTTGGTAGAGTCAGTCTTTTTTATCTGTTTATTAGAACATTTGTAAGTTTATAAAAAAGTCATGCAGAAAGTTCAGAGTTCCATATACTCCCCTCTCACACACAGTTTTCCCCATTAACAGTTTTGAATTAGTGTTGTACTTCAGTTAAAATTGATGAAGTATTATTATAATTATCCTATTAACTATAGCCCATAGTATACATTAGGGTTCACTCTTTGAGGGTTTTGTCTTCTTCAATTTTGTACATTATCAGAGGTGTGAGAGGGATCTCATTGTGGTTTTAATGTACTTTTTCCTAGTGATGATGTTCAGCATCTTTTCAGGTGTTTATTTACTGCCATCTTTGAAGTTTCTGTTCAAATTTTTTGCTCATTTAAAAATATTTTTTATTGTTTTTTTTTTGCCCATGTTAAAAATTGGATTGTTTTCTTATTGAATTGAGAGGGTTTTGTACATATTTTAGATACAGGTTCTTACCAGATATGTGACCTGCAAATATTTTTCCCAGTCTGTGACTTGTCCTTTCATTCTCTTAACAGTGTTTTTCAAACAGCAGAGTACTTAATTTTGATTATGTTCAATCAGTTTTTAAAAATAAATCATGCTTTTGATTTGTATCTAAAAAAGCTTTGCCTAACCCAAAGTTACAAAGATTTTCTCCATTTCCTCTTGAATTAGAGATTCAAGTTCATTTTGTTGCATGACAATAAAGCTGTCCCAGCACTTTTTGTTGAGAAGATTATCCTTTCTCTACCAAATTGCATTAGGTGTAAATCAGTTGACTATATGTGTATGGGTCTAATTTCTGGACTCTTTGGTCTGTTCCATTGATTTTTATGTCAGTCTTTATGCTAGTACCATACTGCCTTAATTACCATAAGGCAGACAGTGTAAATCTTGCACTTTTTTTTTAGGTTGTTTTGGCTATTTTTAGGTCCTTCACATTTCCATGTGAATTTTAGAATCAGCTTTTAGCTTCTACAAAAATGCCTCCAGAGATTTGGTTGGGATTGCACTGAATCTGTAGATTAATTTGAGGAGAATTGATATATTAACAATATTGCATATTCCAATCCATGAACATGGTACATCTTTCCATTTACTTGGGTCTTCTTTAATTTCAGTCAACAATGTTTTGTAATTTGGGGTGTGCAGGTCTTTCATATGTTTCTTTTTTTCTCAGATTTATCTCTTAAGTATTTACTTTTTTCTATTTTTTGTTTTATTTTATTTTATTTTAGGAGGTACCAGGATTGAACCCAGGACCTCGTACATGGGAAGCAGGTGCTCAACCACTGAGCTACATTTGCTCTCCAATATTTAGTATTTTTGATGCTCTCGTAAATCTTTGTAATTTTTTCTATTTTAATTTCTCATATTTCATTGCTAGTATTTAGCAATAGGATTAATTTTTGTATAGTGCTGTTACATTCTGCAACTTTGCATAACTTAATTAGTTCTAGCAGCTTAATTTTTGTAGATTCTGTAAGATTGTCTATGTAGTATCTGTAGATGATCATATCATCTGCCAATAAAAATGGTTTTACTTCCTTTCTAGTCTGAATGCCATTTTCCCCTTTTTGTGCTTCATTACACTGGTTAGAACTTGTGCAATACTGAATAAATGTGGTGAGAGTGCATATTTCTGACTTGTTTCTTATCTTGGGGAAAGGTGTTTTGGGGATATTATGTGGAAGTTCTTTGGGTGATGAGATGCTAACACACATAGCCAACAAGAGAGTGTATGGGGATTGACAGCTTTGTTATATCAAAGGGTGTGAAAGGACATGGGGCTATTTGACTTGGGCTCCTGTAAGGATCAGTGGGGGGAAGGGGGAGAAGAAGTATGGCATTCCCACGGATGCTGGTGATTGATAGCTTTAAACTATACTGCGTGAAGGGCAGAAGTGGCAAGAGCAGTTTGGTGACGATGAGGCACCAAATGCAATTTATTTTATGCCTTTACAAAACATTCAATTTTTCACCAGTAGGAATAATGTTAGCTGTAGGTTTTTCACAGGTGTTCTTTGCCAGGTTAGCAATGTTCCTTTCTATTCCTAGTTTGTGAGTTTTTTAAAATCAGAAATAGTTGTATTTTGTCAATTTTTTTTATGTGTTTGTTAAAATGTTTTTGAAAAATTTGTTAATATGGCAGATGCATTGATTTTCAAATGTTAAACTAATCTTATGTTTCTGGGATAAACCCCGCTTTGTCATGATATATATATATTTTTTTAAATAAAAATTTATTTCTTTATTTCTCTCCTCTTCCCTCCCACCCCAGTTTTCTGTTCTCTGTGTCTATTTGCTGCGTCTTCTTTGTCCACTTCTGTTGTTGTCAGCGGCATGGGAATCTGTGTTTCTTTTTTGTTGCATCATCTTGTTGTGTCAGTTCTCCTTGTGTGCGGCACCGTTCCTGGGCAGGCTGCACTTTCATTAGCGCTGGGCAGCTCTCCTTACGGGGCGCACTCCTTGCACGTGGGGCTCCCCTACGTGGGGGACACCCCTGTGTGGCACGGCACTCCTTGCGTGCATCAGCACTGCGCGTGGGCCAGCTGCACTCGGGTCAAGGAGGCCCCAGGGTTTGAACTGCTGGCCTCCCATGTGGTAGACCTCCCATGTGGTAGACAGACCTAACCACTGGGCCAAGTCCGCCGCCAATAATACAGCTTTTAATTCTGCCTTTTTATGTACAATTGTTTCACCTTCAGGAGAAAGCTTCCTTTCCTCTGCTCTTTCTTCAGAAATCCTGAGCTGTTCTGTTTGTTTTGTGTGTGCAGATTTTTCTCCCTAGCTCCTGTGATTTGGTCAACTCCTCTCTCTCACGCAGTGCCCCCTTTTCATATACTTTTCAATCCTGGGGCCTGCTCTGTCCTACACAGTTCAGTTTTTCCCTTTTTCATGAGGCTTTTCTGCCTCTGATAACTTGATCTTTAGGGTATCCTGCCTCAGAGAGCCATATGGGTCATTCAAAAACCCCTGTTTTTTTTTCATTTAGATATTCCAGCAATTAGAGACTGGGTTGGGTGTGTTCACTTTTTGCCAACTCTTCTGTTACAGGTCTCTCTTGTTCCCTGGGGCCCTTGTGTATGCATGGTGGTCCAGCCTCTTGGGTTCCACCCTGGATCTTTGTGGCCTTGGGTCTGTGTGCCTGGATATGCCTGAGGTTCTAACTCATTGCTGTGAGCCGCTCTGTATTCTGTGTCCAGGCAGGAGGTACCTGGGCCCAAGTGCTGCTGATGTGTAACTCTGTAATCTGTGTGGGACTGAGTGTGGGGAAGGGTACAGACTGGCAGGTCCAAATTGCAGATCTCCATCCTTCTTTTTGATATTTTTGTTCTTTGAGTAAGAGTTTGTGAGTCCTTCTCCAGTTCCTTATCTTCCTTTAGAGTTTCAAGCAGGTGGGATTTTCCTTTTATTAGTTGTTTAAGCTTGAGCTTATGTTCATATTAGCGTGAAGAAAGGTGTGCAAGGATAACACCAGGCTCCTAAGGATCAGTCTTGTGGCTTAGAGACATAGAGCAGGAGATCCTGAGTTTTGGTTTGCATGTGTGGGGTGAAATGTCCTTGGTATTAAAGAAGAGATAAAAAAGAAACATTTGGTCAGAAAGGAAGAGATGTTTAGACTGAGAATGAATGTGGGATTCATCTCTTATAGTGGTAATTGAAGCTATGGACATGGGTGAGAATACAGGTTGCATCTAGGAGTGAGTCTCAAAGAACTCTTAACATTTTACATCTGTATAGAGAATGAGCTTGCAAAGGACACCCAGGGATAAAAGCCAGAGAATACAGAAAACTGAGAAGTACTATCTTGCTGAAGTCAAAGGTAGAGAGTATCCAAGATTGATACAAAATATTGAATATAAATCATACATTATCCCAAGATTTATATTCATTATTTTGTATAAATGTTGGATAATGCACTGATCACTTCTAGCTATCTTACTGGTTGTGGACTTAACTCTGAGTTCGCAGCTCCCACATTGCATGAATGCTTAAGCTGACTATACCATCAAAAATCCTAAATTATTATTCATCACTCAAGAATCTTAATTTTAATTCTTTTTTTTTAAAGATTTTTAAAAAATTAACACTTCTATTTTTAAATTTTTTTTCAATTTATGCCTCCTTTCCCCAGGTGGTTCTCTTGTCTGTCTGTTCATTGTTTGCTTGCCTTGTTCAGTAGGCACTGGGAACCAAACCCGGGACTTCCCACATGGGAGGCAAATGCCCAGTGGCCTGAATCCCATCTGTTTCCTGCAGGCTGTGGTGTCTGCTGGCTTGTGGCATCTGCTCCTTTAGGCATCTGCTCATTGCTGCAGGGTGCCGTGTCTGCGTCTCGCTCTCAGTGAGGCAGGTGTAGACGTCTAGCTCTTGTGGCGGGAGCAGGCGTCTGCTTGTCTTCTTTAGGAGGTACCGGGATCCAAACCTGGGACCCCCCCCCATGTGGTAGGTGGGTACCCATGTTGTTGAGCCACATCAGCTTCCCTTAATTCTTCTTTTTGACATCCTTAATATTGGTCCCTTCCTGATTATTGCTTTCATCTAAACCTAAAATTATATTAGTTTTATGGAGATTTGTTCCTTTACTTCTTATGAAACACTGAGTGCTCACAATTACGAAATTATGTTTTCTTCATTTTACACCTAGTTTTACTCTTAGGTTTTCTGGGTTTTTGATGTATTAGTGTTGCAGAGCTTGCATGCCATCTAAAAATAGCCCAGTACTGAAGTTCTTGAATGAAGCAGCTAAATAGAAACCGAATATGTCTTTGTATACAGCTTTTTAAGGACAGCCCTGTTCTAGATATACATAATGATAATTACGTGAATTTTTTTTTCTTCTAGGCAAAATGCCAACATTACAAGAAAAAACAAACGGAGCAACAAGATACTATTGCTTATTTACAAAAAGATATCTATAGATTAACAAAGGAGGAAGAAGAACGCATTGTCACTCAAAACAGAGTGTTCTCCTATCTCTGCAAAAGAGTTCCTCATACCGTCTTGGATAGACAGTAATGTTTTCTAAATAAGTTGATATATAGTTGTATACATAATTAACTTTTTTTTAAAAAACTGATTTCGTCTTGGGGTTGGTTAGATCTCTTATAAACTCTTTTTCCCTGCCTTTTTTTTTTTTTTCATGTCCAGGACTTTTTGAAGAAACTGATCCTTTGCCCTGCAGAAGCTATCTCACATTCTAGATTTATATGTTTGCTTCCTGATTATGTCATTTAATTTATTCTTCTATCCACTGTGAATTTATACGGTTTTAATGATAAAATTGTCCTATCTTTGGCCAATGGGAATTTCTTCACATTGGTCTCATAATCCTTTTGACCCAACTTTGTTAGATTTCTTGCTTTTAGCCAGAGGCTCATCCTGTACATTTCTTGCCATAGATATCTTTTGAAAATTGGTATTAGACATTTGCTAAAAATAACATTAAACATATAATTAATCAGACATTCCTCAAAAAGATTGCTGGTTCTTTTTAATGAAGAACAGTATTTAGAGACCACAATTTCAGTGTTTGGGTTGCATATTGTTACTATGTTGTAATTGCTTTTAGGGTTTTTCAGTAGAAAGTACCTATTATTTCTGGAAAATAAAAATAATTAAGTCATTACTGATATATCCAGTTGAAATTAGCATTACAGGGTTTTTATTGAAACTGTTTTGATTTTATATTTGCTTTTTTTTTTAATACTGAAAATCTTTATTCAGAAGAACAATATCAATCTTAGTTGCTTTATTCTATAATATATAAAAATAGTTTCAAAGTAATAGTACTAGTATTACTATTAACGAAAATACTGAATGAAGTTTAAATTTCTTTGTAATTCTATAATATTTGACTTTAGTGTATTTCACTGTGGATACAGTCAAAATATGGCATTCCAAAATCTCTTAAAATACTTGTTTTCTTTGTATGTCTGTTACCAAATTAAAATGCAGTTCGGTTTGTTTCAATTTGTTTTCAAATTTTAGGGATGCTTTTTAATTATTCTTTTATTTACTTTTGAATATAAACTACGTGAGTTCAAAGCAAGCTAACTATATTCAGAGACGTGTGTATTCATTCCTGTCCCCTTCACCCTGTTTTTTACCTCCCCTATAGGTAATTAATTTTAAGATTTTGGCTTTATTTTTAACAACTTTAAACAGTATGGATAGTATATTCACATTCCCCCATCTTTTGCAAAAGGTAGCACCTTGTTTTTTTCACTTAACAGTATAAACTGATTTGTATTTTAACTAGTTTTGTGTGGAAGGATAGGTATTTTTTTACTGTGAAAATTAATATGGAATCACATCAATTAAAAACAGTTCAGGGGAGCAGATGTAGTTCAGGTGATTGAGCACCTGCTTCCCATGTATGAGTTCCATCCTGGGTTCCATCCCCAGTACCCCCTAAAAACAAAATAAAATGAAAAAAAAAAAAAACACCTCTCCTTGGGGAGTAGATGTAGCTTGGTGGTTGAACACCTGCTTCCCATGTACAAGGTCTTGGGTTCATTCCATGTACTTACTTTAAAAAAAGTTAGTTTGTTTTGATGACTATTTGTGTGATAAGATACTCACATAATTTTATCCTTTTGAAGGAAAAGACACAAACTTTACCATTTATTTCATAATTAAAATATATATAGATAGGTGTAAGTATATTTTAAAAGACCAACAATAAAAGAAAAATAGGAAGAATAAAGAAGAACCAGAGAATTAGAGACGAGAGAATGGCAATTAGAGCAGAAGCAAGTATAGTAGTAAGGGAGTTGGTGGGGGGAATAGAAAACAACAAAACCTCGCCAATATGAGTGAGTGAGAGAGAAGGTAAAGAAGAGAGAACTAGTTATATACAGATGAATATAAGCTAATTCAGGTATCAGTTTGGCTGATGGACCAGCAATTTTCCACTCTGATTTTCAATAAAGTAAATTTTCATTTTGAGGCACTGAACTTGAGAATTGTGAATTAGCCCTATTTGAAGTACTTGAATTGTAGCCAAGTAAGGTAAAAGAGCACATATTCAGTAAGATAGATGATGGTATGTGCTGTAATAGTAGGTGAGGTGTGATAGAAGAAGAGGTCAATTTCCATTGAGAAGGTAGAGGAGACCAGAAAGGCTTCTTGAAAGAGGTAATTTTTAACCCAGACTATTTGGAACTATGATATTTTATGGGCAGAACTGAGGAAAAGAACATTTTAATTAGAAAAGTATGGTGGCAGGAAAACAGCTTATTTGGAAATTGGTAATCTAAGAAGTCTCGAACATATGTATGAATTTTGAGAAGAGACGAGAACGGAAAGGTGTGCTGGAACTTTGGAAGGCTTAAACTCCAAGCTGAAGATATTGGGTTTTATTTTCTGTATAGCAGGAGAAAAATAATCCAGAATTTCTGAGCAAAGAAATTAAACCTAGAGACAAAAGACAAGTTAGTAGTCAGTTGAAATAGTCGAGGTCAGGTCAAGGGTTCTTAACCAGGGGGTCTGCGAGCTTGAATTGAAAATTCAAAAAAACATTCTTGTGTGGATGTGTTGGTGCGGGTATGATATATTAATATTTATTTAAAAATACACAGTATAGTGTGGACTTAGTATGATTTTTGTTTTGATGTAGCATATTCTAAGTGCAGTGGATAGCTGCCTGCAAAAGGGTTGGTAAGGATGGCAGAGATGGTTTTATGATGCTGTGGGAAAACTCGAATTTCTGAATGTTTGCCAAAAATGACCGTTTGAAGAGATGTTGAACCATGTTAGGTTATCAGGTATTGAAATTATGGCAAATTGTAAAACATAATTTTGAATAATCCTAAAATTTACTTTAAAGACATGCCATTGGTGAGTATCATAGAACTATCTGCCACTACATTCTGAGGCGGGGTCTGTGGTTTTTACCTGACTGGCCTACACGTGGGTTATAGCCAGTGGGTTTTCACCTGACTGGCAAAGGTGTCCGTGGAACAAAAGAGGTTAAGAACCCCTGGTCTAGGTGAGAGATAATGAATACTTGAACTAGGATCAAAAGGTAGGAGAAATTCTGCAGAGATGGACAGGATTTAGTGACTAGTTGTAGATACTGAGAAGAGGGGAGGAGTCAAAGATAGCCAGATTTCAAGTTAGGTTTGTGGAATGGGGAGGGAAGATTAATTCAGTTACGGACGTGTGCTTAAGCCCCTTGGTTCACCCATGTGGAGATGTCAAGCCTACAGTTAGGAGGAGTGAGCCCAGAGAACATCCAAATTTCAGGTAGAGAAAGAGGAGGCTGAAAAGTAGTTATGTTTGAGTGCGAGGAAAACCAGCGAGTAAATGTTTTAAGGAAGGGCTGATCAGAGGTGTCACATATTGCCTCATCAGTGTATGTGTTTGCCTTTCCAGTGTCTTATTTGCTCAGAATCCCCAGTACTTGACATAAAATAAGTCCTCCCTGAAAGTTTATTGATGGTAGTATTTAACAAGCATTCAGAATGAATGAAGTTTGTGATAAAAGAAAAGATAGAAAAGGGATGATTAGCGTAAGGGGAAAGCAGGTGTCTTGTGTAGGATATAATGGAGATTAAAGCATAATGTGAAAGCTGGTATATGTTGAGATGGAGAAAGGTTGAAGAAAGCGTGTAAAGCAGAAAGTTACAATATTAAAAGCATAATTGATCATTAACTATGAAACTATAGTGTTATTTTTCTCTGATGAGTTTTTTATATAACAAAAGTAATACAAACTCATAAAAATTCAAACAATATAGACTTGTATAAAGTAAAATGTTACAGACCTGCTTACTCCTACTAATTGCCATACCCCAGAGATAAGCACTCTTCATAGTTTGGTGTGTATCCTTCCTAGTGTTTCTCAACGAAAGTGCAGTTGGTATTTCGGGCATGGATGGGACAGATCTTCATTGTGTAAGGCTGTTAGATTCAGTGATGAACTTTTGGCGTACCCCCCTCCCCCATTTAGTCAGAGTGACAGCCAGTAATGCCCCTCCAAATGCTATGTTATGGTGTTATGCTCCATTTAAGAACCTGCAGGGCTCTTTTTCAGTGAGTATACAAATTCTCATACAATTTTTTTTTTTAAGATTTGTTTTATTTCTCTCTCCCCACCCCTTCATTGTTTGCACTTGCTGTATCTCTTTGTCTTCTTTGTTTCTTTAGGAGGGACTAGGAACCAAATCCATGACCTCTGATGTGGGAGGGACACTCTGTTCCCTGCTTCATTGTGTCTTTCATTGTATTTTTCCTCTTGAGTCTCATTTTGTCATCTTGCTATGTCAGCTCACTGTGCCTGCCCTTGTGCCACCTCTCTGTCCTACTCTTCCTCTTTAGGAAACACCAGGAGCCTCTGCTCCCTGCTTTGTTGTGTCTCTCATTATGTTTTTCTTCTTGTGTCTGTTGTTGCTTCATCTTCTTGTGTCAGCTTGCTGCGCCAGCCTGTCGCACCAGCTCACTGTCTTCTTTAGGAAGTGCTAGGAACCAAACCACGGATCTCCCATGTGGTAGACAGGAGCCCAGTTGCTTGAGCCACACCTGCTTCCCCGCATACAATTTTTATCTTTTCTTTTTTGTTCTTAACAAAAATAGGGTAATACTTATACATTTGGTTATCAACTTAATTTTTTCCCCACAGCAGTCCTTATTTGAATATACAAGTTTACTTTTTTAATGCTGCATAGTTTTCTATAGTATGAGTGAGCCAGTATATATTTAACTTTTCCCCCTATTGAAGGCCATTTGGATTGTTTCTAGTTTTTCACTCTTAAATAATGGTTCAGTGAACAACTTTGTACATTCTGAGTTGCTCCCTTAGATAAATATTTCAGAGAGAGAGATTGGTATAAGTAAAACTGTTGGGGCAAGGAGAATATGCATTTAATATGTTAAACATAATGTTTGTGGTTATTTAAAAATCTATATTCTCTAGTTAATAAAAATATAAGACTAGTTATAAAAATTGCTTCCAGCAATGATCATTTACTTTTTAAAAACCTTCCAGATAAATCTGTTATTACTTTTATCACTATAATTTGAAATTTGTAGATGGAATAGTAATTGCTCTAATACAATATTTTAAAAATAATTCAGTTTTACCATGTTTTCTAGGTTGCTTTGCCTGATTGATTATTATGAAGCTAAAATTAGAAAAATTTATAAACAAAGGTATGTCTAATCCTGTATTATAGTGTTTGAAGTTATTATCCAGTCATAAATCACACCAAAAGTTTTTTGCAGCCTTTTGAAACTTTAATTATGCTATGGAAAGATACCTAATATGTCATTATCAGGTTCTTTCTTAATAAAGATCTTAAAGACTGTATTTTATTACTTATGTTAAAATGCATTGTATTTCTATTAAAATACGTATGTTTAATAATTGCCAAAGTCTTGGTCACTGTGAAAATGCTATTTACTTTTTATTTTTTGAATTACTATAGTTTGTTCTACTAATGCCTCTAACTTCTGGATAGTTACTGAGTATCCACGAAGTACATAGAATTATATTAGCCCCCTATCAAAGTGCTACCTAATTAGTATCTGAGTTTATTTGAAATAAAATGTCATAGTGAAAAATCAGGCATATAGATTAAAACATCTTTGTCACTTTTTTTTTTTAAGATTTATTTATTTATTTATTTCTCTCCCCTTCCCCCCCACCCTGGTTGTCTGTTCTCTGCATCTATTTGCTGCGTCTTCTTTGTCCACTTCTGTTGTCATTGGACACGGGAATCTGTGTTTCTTTTTGTTGTGTCATCTTGTTGTGTCAACTCTCCATTTGTGCGGTGCCAGTCCTAGGCAGGCTGCACTTTCTTTCGCGCTGGGCGGCTCTCCTTACGGGGCGCACTCCTTGCGCGCGGGGCTTCCCTACGTGGGGGACACCCCTGCATGGCAGGGCACTCCTTGCGCACATCAGCACTATGCGTGGGCCAGCTGCACACGGGTCAAGGAGGCCCGGGGTTTGAACCGCGGACCTCCCATGTGGTAGGCGGACGCCCTAACCACTGGGCCAAGTCTGCCGCCCTTTGTCACTTCTGATAAAATAAATAGCTAAAGGATATCTAAGTCCAAATAATCACTTTAAAATGCTTTAATATGAGGTCATTAAAACAATAGCTATTCTGTTTCATTGTTTTGTGGATGGAACCATTCTCTCAACAAATATTTTTAAAGCACCTGCTGTGTGCCATGTTCTGTTTTAGACACCAAGCATATTGCAATAAGAAAAGCAAATTCTCTACTCTTGCAAAGAGTAAAATCTAGTATTCTTGTCCCAATAATAATGGCTTTCCAGAATCCCAGAGAGACTAATGGCAGAGCTTTGCTGGCTCCTGATTCCTTCTAGTACCTTAAGGATTCTTAAAAAAGGGGGAGGGGAAGAGGGAAGGAAAGAACAATTAATGACAGAAGTAGCTCCTTGCTTCATTATGTTCCAAAAACAGCATTGTTTCAGATAACTTCAGGGCCTTCTGGTTTCCAGATGAAATGCTTTTAGATGGTAGGCATGGTGTCAGATTAGAGATTCGATAATGTTTTGGACATGAGCCTTACTAAATTTTTAAGAGTTTATAGTCTAGGGAGAAAGATAAAATATGAACACAATAATTAGGAAAAATAACATAAGACTTTAAAAACAGTGTAATACATGTCACAATAGAAAATTTCTAAAAACCGTGGATGGTAATTGCTATAGGAGTTTATGGTAAAGAAACTGTTGGGGTATTGTGAGCAAAAGTGCATAAACAGAAGAGTGTAAGACTTTTTTTTTTTAACCAGTAAAAACAATAAGCTGGTTTGGTGTTCAGGAGATTTGTTGTCAGGTTCACAGTTAGGGTGGTAACCTATGGAGAGCAGCCATTAAAATTCTAGGCAGGGACAAGCTATAAATGAGTAAGAAAACATCAGTTGCCTTGGAAAGAAGGAAGGCACTTTTTCCTTTGAAAAAACTCAGTGGTGGGGTTATGGATATATTTTTTATTAGAGAAATTATGGAATTACAGAAGAGAAGGAAGATGGGGAATTTTGTGGCATAAGGGTTTGCAACCACTTATGCTCACAAGAGTCAAGAAAATAGAAGAAATAAATTAAGCAGTTCATTGGTCATTGGGGACTATGACAAATTGGAGAGCTGTGCCCCAACTGTTGAGGGGAACAGCTACTATACAGTTCTAGCCAGTTGATGCCATGCAAGATGCCACATGTGATTTGATCTTCTGGTTTTTTCAAGAGAATCTAGAAGGTTGGTTATAAACAAAAGCAGATTTTTTTTAATGTTCACCATTAATTCAAATAAAAAAAATTATATAGAGCAAACTGAATAACAGTTGCAACCTTTGATCTATATTTTCTGTAAATTCTAATCTAGATTCAGTGGTTGGCTAACTTTTTATCTATAAAGGACCAGACAGTAAATATTTTTGGCTTTTTGGGCGATACAGTCTTTGTCACAACTGCTCAACTCTGCTGTTGTGTAAAAATAGCCAGACAATATGTAAACGAATTGGTGAGACTTTGTTCCAATAAAATTTTATTTACAAAAATCTTTGGCTAGATTTAGTCCATAGCAGCAGTTTGTTGACCCTTGATCTAGGTGATAAAGAGAGAGTCTGGGATTTTAAGTAAGGTTCAACAAGATTTTAGCATAGCCATCATGAAATCTTTCTTGTAGAATATGAAGTGAGAAAGAATAATTCCTTTTTTCACTTAAGAGCTCTTTCTTTACTGGTCTAGCTAAAGTGAAATACTTTGGCCTTATACCAAAGTGCTCAGATCTAATATTTGGATTGAGTATTTTTTCGTTAAGGAAGAGAGGGGCATAGAAAGAAAATAGGGGATACATTAGAAATAAAGTTCTTACACATGAGAAAATTAGAAGTCATTTAAACTTTGTTCATAGTCTGTCGTAAGCAGAAGGTTTCACGATTTGTTGAGTGAATAGTTTATAAACTTTGATGGTCTCCTCTCTAGGACTGAGTACTAACTAGGTAGTGAGATTATAGCAACTTCGAGGTGAATTTTGAGATCTACAAGTAGGATATTAGTATCATCTGGAAAAACAGTATTATTATTAAAGGAAAATATAATTAATTGACAAGTATTACAATAGTAAAGGAAAGACAAAGAGTTAAAAGGGGAAAGTGGAGAAAAGGTGAGGAAGGACAGGTTAAGATTTGGAGGTAAACAGGAAGCATGGGAGAGGAGGTACGCACCGGTAGGGTTGGAGGAGCAAGGGCAATGGGATGGGAGCCTCTTATAGAGGCAGAGGTCCTTCTGCTTACCATCTATTTTTTTAAGGACCCTGTTGTCCAAAGTTTTTCTCATCATGAAACATATAGAAAATGATGTTTATACTCTATACTGGGATTAACAGACAAAGCTGCTTAATGCCAGAAGGAACTGACTCAAGGACTTTGGCTACCCAGGCCCTAGCCAATTGTCTTGAGGGCTGGGTACACAAATATCTTGGCATATCTGTAACCCTTTGGTGTAGGACATCATTTAGGGGCTCTGCTTTAGACTCCAGACTCGAGGAGTCCTCCAGAGGTTTCTGAATGCAGTGGGCTGGTATTCCTTTCTGCTTCCATGTATGAGAAAACTTGGGTAAAGCAAAGGAAGTAGAGTAGAGGCAGTGGAGGAAGCAAAGTTGAGGCAGTAGAAATGCCAGTGCAATAGTTAAGCAATTGGAAATCTTAAAAATGGCAGACATGCTGCAGTCTTCAAAAAAGAGGAAAAGTAGGGAAACGGACTTTGGCCCAGTGGTTAGGGCCTCCGTCTACCATATGGGAGGTCCGCGGTTCAAACCCCGGGCCTCCTTGACCCGTGTGGAGCTGGCCCATGCGCAGTGCTGATGCACGCAGGGAGTGCCGTGCCACGCAAGGGTGTCCCCCGCGTTGGGGAGCCCCACGCGCAAGGAGTGCGCCCGTGAGGAAAGCCGCCCAGCGTGAAAAGAAAGAGCAGCCTGCCCAGGAATGGCGCCGCCCACACTTCCCATGCCGCTGACGACAACAGAAGCGGCCAACAGAAGCCGACAAAGAAACAAGATGCAGCAAATCGACACCAAGAACAGACAACCGGGGGAGGGGGGGAAATTAAATAAAAATAAATAAATTAAAAAAAAAAAAAAAAGAGGAAAAGTAAAAACTTAAATGACAGGCTGTCAGACATGTTACTTTAAAAATATTTACCTGGGAGCAGAAATGACACTTGGGCACTTGCCCCCCACATGGGAGGCCCCGGGTTCAGTTCCCAGTGTCTCCTAAAGAAGATGAGCAGACAACAAGCAGATAGACAAAGGAGCCATCGGGAGGGGGGTGGGATTAAAAAAAAAAGTTGACCCAATGTTAATACATCAATATATTACATGGAAGAGATTGCTAGTTATTTCTATTAGTATTTCTCTGGTTAGTAAATAAGATTAAAGAACCAAAGAAAGTAACATAGGAATAAAACTTACTAAACTCAGAATAAGTTTCTTCTAAGATGCCAGAGAGACACACATAAAAAAGTTACCCCAGGGAAAATAGTAAGTAAATGTTAACCCCTTCTCTAATTCCATCCTTCTTTTAAGATAGAAACTCAAAGAATGGTATTGAGAAATGAAAGCAGATGGCTTTGTGGTGTACCTCTGATCTCCTGGACATGATAACATTTGGATTAGGGAAGACTAGAAAATGAGACATAGGATTTCTCTAGTTTTGCTCTTTCTCTCCATTCCTAAAGAGAAGGTACTATTTTCAACACAGAAGCCCGTCCTGAGGCTTCTGGAGGCCATTGGAGAAAGGATGGGGAGCCATTTGTCTGTGGGGATCCCATTTCTGAGGAGAGCTTGGGGCATGCTTTGAAGTACATTTTTACTTAAGGGAAATCACAAGATTTGTCAATACTAAGTAAAGAACTGTAGGAAAGGGAAGTGAAGATTCCTGAAATCTGTTTCTCTTCAGGTCTTTATATATTTAAAATTGTCTTCCCCTACTATATTCATATATTAGGCTTCTCTTGAAAAATACATGTTTGCTCAAGCCAGGTATTTTAGAGAATTTACAGGGAAAATTCAGGGAATGCTGAGTGCATTGATTTTGGAGCTTACTGTTTGAGTGACTCTGAACAAGTTATATAACCTAAGCTTCACTTTCCTCATCTTTTAAATGTGTGAATCTTCTATTGTGGTAGGAACTATTTTTTTCCATATCTAGCTGCAGTTCTTTTTTGATAGATGTAAATGATTCAAAATTATCTATACTAAGCTCAGTTTTTTTAAGACTGAAAGTTGACAACATTTCTTTGTAAATTTGGAAGTCCTTTTACACAAAACATACCCAAAATATTCATTGACTGGTGCTAGTGTCCTATAGCACACTTCTTGTCTAAGGATAAAGTATTTGCAGCTTTTCAAATTTTGAATCACTTGGTCTTTGATGTTATTGGAAAGTTCTTGTAAACTACAAGTAATTGTGAGTTTAATGGAAGATCTTTCCTTTTTGTAAAATATGTTTTAGTCTTTTTCTCTTGATTTTCTGAGAATTTCTACATCTGAAATAATTTATCTTCTGCCCATCTAAAAAGGTTCCCTTTTTCTGTGCAAGAATCCAAGCTGTTTTATAGTTGGCCAAAGTTATAAGCTCAAATTCTGTTAAATTATTTTTTAGTTTTATTGGATAGTTGATTCTGATTTTGTTGACTAAGTTTACTGATTCTTTTTTTGACTCTTGAAAGGAACCGTCTTATCAAATTTACTATATATTTGCTGAAAATGTCTCTTAACATTGACTACTTCATTATTTAAAAATATTTTAGGAAAGCGGATTTGGCTCAACGGATAGAGCATCCACCTACCATATAAGAGGTCCCAGGGTTCGATACCCAGGGCCTCCTGGTCTGTGTGGTAGGTTGGCCCACGTGGAGTGCTGCTGCACACAAGGAGTGCTGCCCCGCACAGGGGTGCCCCCCATACAAGGAATGGCCCCCACTCATGGAGTGCAGCCCCCACACAGGAGGGCAGACTGCCCAGGGGTGGTGCGGCCTACACAGAGAAGCTGACACAGCAAGATTGCGCAACGAAAGAAAGACACAGAGAAGAGACAATATGAGACTCAACGAACTAGGGAGCTGAGGTGTAGCAAAAGAGTGGTCACTTCTCTCCCATTCCGGAAGGTCCCAGGATGGATTCCCAGAGCTGCCTAATGAGAATACTGCAGAGAATACTTGGTGCAAGTGGACACCAAGAGCAGACAATGGGGTGGGGAGAAATAAGAAAGAAAAAAAATTTTATACAACAAATAGCTTTTTATAAATAGCAGCAGTAGGAGTCAGCCAAAGGGGTGCTGATGCAAAATATCAGAAATCAGTTGATTTTTATAAAGGTGATATATTTGGAGTAGGAGCTTACAGATACAGGCCATAAAGTATAAGTTACTTTTCTTACTAAAGACTATTTCCTTGTGTTGGAGCAAGATTGCTGCCGATGTCTGCCAGGGTTCACGCTTTCTGGGTTCCTCTCTTCCTGGGACTTGCTTCTTCGTGGTTCCAGGGTTCCTCTCTTCCTGGGGCTGACTTCTCTTTCCTCTGTGTGCTTACTTCCCAGGGCTCCATCTTAAGACTTCAGCATCAAACTCCATCATCAAACCCCAACATTAAGAACCCTTCAACTCTGTCCTTTGCCATGTCTTTTATCTGTGAGTCTCCACCCACCAAGGGGTGGGGACTGAACACCCTATTGGCACAAGGGGTTTACCTAATTATTTAATCAAGTAAATCTCTGAATCCAATATAATCTAATATGCCCAGAAGAAAAGATGGATTTACATACATAACCCAATATTTCTTTTTGGAATTCATAACTATATCAAACTGCTACAGCAGCTTTACTGATACATATTTCATGTACCATAAAATTTACCAGTTTAAATTGTACAATTCAGTGGTTTATAGTAGCTTGACATAGTTGTTCCACCATCATCACAATTCTTGACCATTTTCATTGCCCCCGTGAAAAACCCTGCACCCACTCAGAGTAACTCCCTATCTCCTCTCCATCCCCAGCCTAAGCCCCAGGCAACCATTAATCTACTTTCTGTCTCTCTAGATTTCTCTATTCTGGACATTTCCTATAGGTGGAATCATACAATATTTGATCTTTCATGACTGCTTCTTTCACTTAACATAATGTTTTCATGGTTTATCCATATTGTAGCATATGTCAATACTTCATTCCTTTTTATGGCTGAATTAGTTTGTTATATAAATATACCACATTTGTCCATCCCTTTGTCAGCTTTTGGGTATTTGGGTAACTTCCACTTTTCGGCTATCACGAATAATGCTGCTGTGTATCTTACTGTATGTGTTTTTGTGTTGAATGTGTTTTCATTTCTCTTGGATATATACCTAGGAATAGAATCGCTAGGTCATTTGATAACATTACCAGCAATGAATGAGGGCTCTGATTTCTCCACATCCTTACCGACGCTAACTATTGTCAGTCTTTTATTTTACCCCTTCTCATTGTGGTTTTGATTTGCGTTTCCCTAAAGACTTAATGATGTTGAGCTTCATTTTGTGTCCTTATTGGCCACAATAATTGGGATATTATCTTTGGAAATATGTCTATTCAGATCCTTGGCTCATTTTTAAATTGGGTTATTTGCCTTTTTATTGTTGAGTTGTAAACATTATATATTCTGGATAGAAATTCCATATCATATATATGATTTGCAAATATTTTCTCCCATTCTGTGGGTTGTCTCACTTTCTTGATGGTGTCCTTTGAAGCACAAGCATTTTAACTTTTGATGAAAATGTATTTATTTTTTCTTTTGTCACTGTGAAAAAGTTTTTTCACTTTGTTCTGCAGCAAATAATTGCATTTGTCAAGACATTTGTGATATAACCTTCTTCAAGTCTCTTTTAATTTAAATTTTAGTTAATTAAAGGTTTAGTTCATCAGTCATATTTGCCACATTTAAGTGCTCAGTGGCCATATGTGGCTAGTGGTTACCATATTGGATAGCACAGTGTGAATGCATCAGGATTGTTAAATATAACAATATTGATTTGCTAGCACTTTGCATTTTAAATGAAGATATACTACTGGTGCAAAATCAAAGTGGAGATGCAGAAGACTGCAACTATCTTTTATTTACTTTTCACACAAGTCCTGTGAGATAGGTGTGACAGGTAGTTCTGAGAGATTAATCTCAAATAACACAGCTGGTTAATAGTGGTGTCAGGACTTGAACTGAGACTGTTAAGTCTGCTACACTGTCCTCTGTATTCTGCATTTTCTCGTATGGGTTTTTGGCAACATAAAAGTACCTAGAAGGAAAAAACAGTATGTTAGGAATGTATTTTTTTCCTCACTTTTTTTTTCTCCCCCTCTTGTGGTTTTTGTGTGCTGTCTGCTTTCTGTGTCCATTTGCTGTGTGTTCTTCTGTATCTGTATTTATTTATTTCCCCTCCCCGCTTGCAGCTTGCTTGCTGTCCTGTGCACATTTGCTGTGCGCTTTTCTGTGTTTTTGCTTGTCTCCCTTTTTTTTTTTTTGTTGCGTCGCCTTGCTGAGTAGGCACTCCGTGGCACTTGTGGGCCGGGCGGCGCTTTGCAGCGTACGGGCGAGCCTGCCTTCACTAGGAGGCCCCAGAAGGCGAACCCAGGGCCTCCCATATGGTAGACGGGAGCCCAGCTGATTGTGCCACAGCCGCTTCCCTGGAATGCATTGTAAAAAGGAATATGGGGCAAGCGGATATGGCTCAAGTGATGGAGCTTCTGCCTACCATATGGGAGAACCCTGGTTCATTCCCTGGGGCCTCCTGGTGAAAAAGAAGAAGAGAAAGCATGCCCGCGCGGTGAGCCAGTGCCCACACAAGTGCCCACATTGTGAGCCAGTGTCTGCACAAGTGCTTGCATGATGAGCCAGTGCCCCGTGCAAGTGAGCCATGCAGCAAGATGATGATGCATCAAAAGCGAGAGAAGGGGAGAGTCAAGGTGAAGGGCAGCAGAAACCAGGAACTGGGGTGGTGCAGGTGACAGGGAACCTCTCTCCCCATCAGAGGTCTCCAGGATCGAGTCCCGGTGAATCCTAGAGGAGAGAAAATGAGAAGAGAAGACAACATAGACAGCAAAAACAGCAGGGCAGGAGGAGGGAAAGGGGGAAAAAGAAATAAATCTTAAAAAAAAAAGAAATATGGGGAAGCAGATGTGGCTCAAGCAGTTGGGCTCCTGACTACCATATAGGATGTCCAGGGTTTGAAGCCCAGGGCTTCCTGGTGAAGGCAAGCTGGCCAATGTGGAGTGCCAGCCCACGCGGGAGTGCCACCCTGCTGGAAATGCCGCCTTGCATGGGAGTGCCACCCTTCACTAGAATGCAACCCCACGCACGAGTGCCGGCCGAAGCAGAGAGCTGACGTGGCAAGATGATGCAACAAGAGACACAGAGGAGAGACAATAAGATGTAGCAGAACATGGAGCTGAGGTGGGGCAAGAGAATGATCCCCTCTCCTACTCCAGAAGGTTCCAGGATCGGTTCCTGGAGCTGCCTAATGAGATTATAAGCAGACACAGAAGAACACACAGTGAATGGACACAGAGCAGACAACAAGGGGGAGGGAGAGAAATAAATAAATCTTAAAAAAAAAAAAGAATTTGGATGTTCTTTGTATGATTTGTTTTTTTTTTCATTCAACAAGCTTTTCACCACCCCTTTTTATACCACCAAACCCTTCTAAACAATAGGAAACAATGGTTAACAATACAGATAAAGTTCTGGTCTTCATAGAGCTTACATTCTAATTGAAGATAAAGACAATAAAAATATTTGTGATAATATCAGGTAGTGATATGTTCTAAATACCATTCTCTTTGAAAACAAAGTGTGGATTAAATTTAAATTCATGTTTAGGTTATCAAATCCTTATTGGATTGGTTTAATATTTTTCTGTGAAGATGCATTTTTCATAAGTATACTGCATGTTTATTTTCATAGGCAATTTAAAGAAGAGGAAAGCAAGTCAGAAGAAGAAACCGACTATAGAAGTCTGGATGCCTCACCAAGTTATAAAGGCCTTCTCATAGTATGGGGACTGCATGACTAATAAATACTTTTTTATAAAGTAAAATAACTCCTAGGAAAGTTCATTAATTTTCTGTGAAATGTGTTGCAGTCATTGCAGAATCAGCTCAAGGAATCAAAATTCAAGATTGATGAACTTTTAAGTGAAAAGTTGAACCTCCAAAAAGATTTGGAAACCAGGTTAGAGAAACTTAAGTAATTTTTCCTTACTT
The DNA here is from genome assembly GCF_030445035.2 of Dasypus novemcinctus. Classification (NCBI taxonomy): domain Eukaryota; kingdom Metazoa; phylum Chordata; class Mammalia; order Cingulata; family Dasypodidae; genus Dasypus; species Dasypus novemcinctus. The sequence goes on along the minus strand of NC_080676.1, from coordinate 7,424,708 downwards.
AAGTAAACACATACTAGAATTTAGAATGTTAAATGGATTATTCTAGCCCCTTTGTTCCTAAAATTATCTCAGGGATTTCATACTCATGATTTTGTCAGCTGTTCTCTCACAATATGCATTGGAAGGAACAAAAATATATGGGTAGATAAGAGAAGTGAAGAAATCGGAGTACACATTGAGGAAGACAGGAATGGAGTGGAATTCAAAGGAACTTAGTCTTAATGCCAACAGGTTTCCCATTCTCAAACTGCTTTAGAATGTCTTGTTTAATCTTATCCCTGTGTTGTGAGTGGAGAAGAAAAGTGAACAGTTTATAGTGTAGTGCAACAAAAGATACATTTACATATAGCATAGCCACAGAAGGATGACTCTGCATGTTGGTTCTGAGTAAAGGAATAATAAGGAATGAACAGTTAAGGCTTTTTTTTTTTCATTCAACAAATATTTGTTGAATGCCCTTTCACTGTCCTAAGCTCTGAGATAAAATAATCATCAAAATAAATTCCCTGTTCTCATAAAGCTTACATTTCAGTGGAGAGGTGACACATACTGATACCTGTAGTATAAGCTATTTATACAGTTTGAAAACCTGCCACACAAGAATATATTCATTTGTCATTATATAAATATGCAGTAAAAAATTTTAAACATACATAGGAATAATGAACACTGAAGTAAGGATAGTGGTTACTTGTAGTATGAGAGAAAAGAATGAAATAAATGATAGACACACTGAGTTTAATTTATATTTTTAATGTTTTAGTTAAAAAAAGATTTGATTCAATTCTGTTAATGTTCAAAATCTGATAAAGCTGGGTGGTAGATATACCAGTATTATAGTATTTTCTGTTCTTATCTGTATATTTGAAATATTTCACTATAAAAGCAAGTAACAAATTAGCAATACCGAAAAATGAGTAAAGCTTTTGAAGGAGAATGCACAGAAGAAATCCAAGCAGCCGATAATCATCTTGCTAGTAGTCATAAAATATTTTAGAGTTTTAGTAAGATTATTTTTGGCATGTAAGGTATGCTCCATTGTTTAATATTAAATATCTTTAGAGTTTTATTCAGTAATTTAAATGCATTCAACATGGGGTTTTTTGTTTTGTTTTGTTTTGTTTTGTTTTTGTTTTTTACAGGCCCACACAGCATGAATTAAGGCTTTATAAACAACAGGTGAAGAAACTGGAGAAAGCCCTTAAGAAAAACATCAAGTAATTATATTTTATATTTTACCAAAGTTACAGTTTTACTGGGACTTTGTATTTTATTATTTTTATTGACTATCACTTTACCTCATGTTAAGTTATAATGGCCTTGGTTTGGAATTACCAGACCTGTTGACAGAAATGACATTAAAAAGAGATATTTTAGTCCCCACAATTGAAAAGCAATTTCCACTGTGATGGATAGGGTTATATATTCATCTTAAATGAGAGCAAGAAAAAGATAGTTGCCTGATGCAATAAATGGCAAAGAATTTAGCTAGAAATTTATCTTTAGAAGTCATAGAAGTATTGCAAGAGAGTTATTGGAATTGGAGATGATAAGCTCCCAATTTTTGTAGTTGGTGGTGATGACCTGAATAATATATAGCCTCACCACATTTTAAAACTAGAAGTACCAGGAGAAGTAAAGTGTCTACCACTTGTACTCCTGGCTTTGAATAACAAGTTATCAGAGGAGTTTCAACAAGTTGGTCCTCAAATAATGATGGTGTTTTCTGAAGTTTATGTGTACTCTGCTTCAAGGGAATGAGACGGAAGCAAGTAGTTTGGGAAATATTGGAATGAATGTGAGGTAATACAGTTAAATGCATTGTCATTGTATTAGCATATGTTGATTCAATTTTCAGTGTAGCTGTGTTTTCTTTTTCCCCCTTCAGCATATACCACAGTGAAAGGCAAGTATTATGGGCAACTCAGAATTATATATTGAATTAAATTGAGAACCAAAGGGTAGGAAAATGGAACAAAAAAGAAGAGATGTAGGAGGGTTTGGAAAGGATGCATTCATTTTTTCAATTAATATTTATTCCACTCCTGCTCTCTGCTTAGTATTCTAGGCACTGGAGTTGCAATGATAAACTAAATAGTCCTAGCCTTGGAAATTACATGAGGTTAAAAGGACAATGAAAATACAAACAAGACAATTTCAATAAAGTTTAATTACTAAATGTAAAATACTGGTAGATTAGCTATTGTGTGACTTTGGACAAGAGGTGGTGATGGTAACATGGTCAAGGGAGGGCAGTGGCAGAGGTGGTGAGAAGTGACTGAAATTGGGTAATATTGGAGAAAAAACTGATAGTGTTTAGTAATGGAAAGATTGGGAGAGAAGCATGCTGTGAGAGAAGTAACTAGGAAAAGAAATTATTGGGAGATAATCAGAGGAGAAGGAAACTTATTAAAGCAGGTATTTAAGTGAAGGTACTCAAAACACACACGCTTGCACATCCATACCAATATTGTATATTTTTTTGTTCGTTTGGGCCCTGGTCTTAAGAGTGATTTATCACTATTACCCTTTAAAGTTATGAGTCAGAACCAATCTCTGCTATATTTTCCCACTGAATTTTGAAGAAATTATTTTTTGTTTTAGAAATTTAAATTTGGAATTTTAAAAAACATGCTTTTATTTTTAAATTTTTATTTGATTTGGTTTGGAATTTTTGCAGTATCTAGACATAGAAACAAAGATTTGGGAATGTTAGATTTGCCTACATCACACAGGCACTTGGAAGAACGTGGTTAGAAATAAGTTCCTTAGGAACTTACTCTACAGCTCACACTCTAAACCATCACCCTAATAATTAAAACTTAAACAAAAAACACTCATTGGAAAAATTTTTTCAAACTAAAACTTAAAAAAAATTTTTGTTGTGGTAGAGGTAGACTATTTTTTCAGAGTACTGCAGTTATTGGAGAAGTCCAGGTATCAAGGTTCTTGGCTTTGCAAGAAAAAATTTAAGGATGAGCCACAGATTAATTAATTAAGCTACTGGAGAATTTACTGGGGGTAAGGCACGAGTCAGAAAGTACACCTTTAGGGAGGAAGGCAGGCATTTTCAAGGGAGAAAAATAAGTTCTGTACCCCTGTTTTATGGGGGTACAGGACTTCAGGGTCTGCACTGATTAACATATTTGAGACAAAACAGGGAAATCTTTCGGGTGATTTGATTCTCTTAGGGGGTTAGGGGTAGCTGTCCAGTGGTGACTGGCTTCTGGCTGCTGTCCCTGAGCATTGCAGGGCATATTGACCAGCGGTGATTGGCCTCTGGCCATTGTCCACGATGCGTGAGGTAACCTGAAGGCCAGGTGGGTGGGTGGTGGTGCCCCTCCTGCGGCGTAATGATGTTGCTGGCTGCCTGCTGATAATGCAGCCTTTGGGGATGTGCTGTCAGCTGCAGGGTGTGTGCTTGTAAGCTGCCCCTTCCTAACTTGCCTGTGTGACTCAGCAGGTTAATGCTAGTTAGCAGAACTTTGCCTCAGTTTCTCTTATTAGCCTTATTAGGTTTTCTGTCCCCTTCCTCCTTAGGTCCCTATTCTATCCTACCTCACTTCTTACTTTCAGGGAAATATTACAAATTAAATCTCCTGCAACCCAGTGAATCCTATCCACAATTGTAGAAAATGAAACGGGTTTATTATTGGATAAGTATTAAACCAGTCTACTGTACATAATAGGCAAACCACTAAAGAGAAACAGAAATCTCACCCTTTTATATAGCTTGGCAGATACAATCTGTTATATACATGTTAACTGTCTTTATTCAAAGGAGAAATAAAACATCTGTTGTCTTTACTACAAGCAGAAGGTAACACTTGGAGCCAGGCACATAGGCTAAACCACAAGACTGGGAGACAGGACACCATTTTCCTTGATTTTCACATCTCAGAGGTGACTCCAAGGTTCCTAAGGAAAACATTCTTGGGATGCAAAACAGGCAAGAGGCCTCTTGAGCGTTTTTTTGTTTTTGTGTTAGTTTTTGTTTTGAGGAGGTACCAGAGATGGAAGCCAGGACCTTGTGCATGGGAAGCAGGAGCTCAGCTGCTGGGCCACAGCCCCCTCCCCTTACTGAACTTGCCAAGCGGGTTGCGGACGTCTCTGAGACAGAAGGGATTTGCAGTTACAGATTTTCTAACAGAAATGCTGGATTAGAAAGGGGGAGTAGGAGGGGTTTGAGGAGAAAGTCTCTTTCCTTTTAGGCACCAGGTAAAATTTTCAAAATGTTCTTAAAAGTGTGTATTTACCCTTTACTCTCATTGCCCTTTATTAAATAGCAAATGAAGGTATTAACAATTTAACATGGAAGACTATGAACTCTTTTGTTTGAATTAATATTACAAACAGGTTGATTATCAAATTCTCTTGCTAACATAAAGATGATCAAATAACTCTGCCAGAGCAAGATAAGTAAAGATATAACATTTCATTTAATTTTTTTCTCTTTTTCTTTAATTTTTTAAAATTTTGGGTTTAATTCCATTTCATTTTTCAATAGTATTTATATTTTGCTAGGGGAAAAGAAGAATCAGAATTTAGCCACCCTAGAGAAACAATGCCTTCAGAATTGTGGTACTGGGACTAGATCAAGGTGAACCACCTTTCTTTTCATTACTAACCATCTTAAAAGCCTAAGGAATCTGGGGAAAAGGACTCATGGAATGATACCGTTTTAAGAAGCTCACTTGATGCACCCACCTGTTTTATATCAGTGTGACTAAACTAGCGTGATATTTAAAAACTTAAAATATTTTTTAAACAACTGACAGTCCACTTTTCAATTCATGTCTCATCTCCAGGATGGGAGTCACCATGTGATCATGGAAAGCCTCCAACAGATACAGTTAAAAGCGTTAAAGTTTCTGCACATAGAAACTTATGGAAATACTATACAAAACAGGAAACAACACAGCCTATTTTCAGATGGAGATATAGTTTCCTGGGTTTCCCAGAGTACATGAAGAAACATCAGCTCCTGCTGCTGCTGCCACCTACAGGAAATGAGTGTCTGCTAAGCATGTAAAGTAGCTCGTAGCCACTCTTGGGGGATTGTTATACCCTTCAGACACTGCCAACTGCTCTGGAGACACAACTCTAGCACATTTCTACTCTCTGCTTAGTATTCTATGTATTCTGCTAAACACATTTCTAAAATATTAATTAACTTCTATACAATTGGAAGATAAAGGAATGATTAGCAGTATAACATATAAGTTGAGTTGTTTATATGCAATTTTCCCTGACAAAAAGAGCTAGAATAGTCTTATATCCTACAGGAAAGGGAAACAATTTTTCTAGTGCATAGGCCCCTCTCAGCTCTTTTTAAAGAAAATTTACTGATTTATTTTTTATTTATTTCTCTCCCCTTCCCCCTTTGCCCCCCATTGTCTGCTCTCTGTGTCCATTTGCTGTATGTTCTTCTGTGTCCGCTTGTATTCTTGTCAGCAGCACCCAGAATCTGTGTCTCTTTTTGTTGCGTCATCTTGCTGTGTCAGCTCTCCAGTTGTGCGGCGCCCTTCCCGGGCAGGCTGCACGTTTTTTGCACTAGGCAGCTCTCCTTACGGGGTGCACTACTTGTGTGTGGGCCCCCCCTACATGGGGGACACCCCTGCATGGCACAACACTCCTTGCGTGCATCAGCACTGCATGTGGGCCTGCTCATCATATGGGCCAGGAGGCCTTGGATTTGAACGCTGGACTTCCCATGTGGTATGTGGACGCTCTATCCATTGGGCCAAATCTGCTTCCCTCCGCCTGCATTCTTGTAGGTGACACCAGGAATCTGTGTCTCTCTTTGTTGTGTTGTCTTGCTGCGTCAGCTCTCTGTGTGTGTGGTGCTGTTCCTGGGCAAGCTGTGCTTTTTTCGCACAGGGCGGCTCTTCTTGGCGGGCGCACTCCTTGCACATTTGCCTCCCCTATGCGGGGGACACCCTGCATGGCAGGGCACTCCTTGTGTGCGGCAGCACTGCGTATGGGCCAGCTCATGGGTCAGGAGGCCCTGGGTACCAAACCCTGGACCTCCCATATGGTAGGCAGTGGGTCTTACTAGTTAAGCCACATCCACTTCCCCTTAAGAAAATTTAAAACGAGCACCTGCACCCAGAAACTTACGGAAATACTGTACAAAACAGGAAACAACACAGCCTATTTTCAGATGGAGATATAGTCACACTGATCCCCAGCATTGTAGGAACACTAGGCTGGAGGCAAGTTGTGCTTCCTCACATAGCACATTTTAGCATCTGCTCCTTTGACCCGGAGCTCTACTTCCATCTCTATTGTCTTCACACTCTCAAGCTCACAATTCTACTCCATTGTCTGTTCAATTTTAATATCACCTGAAGAAACCTCCAGCCAGCTTGAGCTGCCGATCTGAGCCTGAGGTGCCAATTATTATTTTTGTTTTCTCTGTAGTTACAAAGTTGCATCAATTTTAAAGTCTTGTTTCTAACACTATTTTTCTTGTGAAAAATTTCTTGTTAATTTTAAATGTGTGATTTTGAGAAGGTGAAAGTTTTCCAAAGATCAGTTTCCCATGAGTCCCCAGGTTTTACTAATCCTGTCTATAAACTAAGAAAAACAATAGAATTACCTGAATGAGTGCATGTAAAGTGCTTAGAACATTTTCTAGCATAGAGAAGTTTCTCAGTAAATATTAATTGTCATAACAGCAGCAGGCTCCCAATAAATTTATCATTATTGTTAAATGGGAGAATCTGTGTATTCATCTAGTTAATGCAATCATATTTCATTGCCAGGAGCGACTATAACCAGTACATACAATACATATTTAGGTTATTGTGCTGATAGCTAAAATTTTATGTATCATAGTGTAATATTTATTAATCAGATTTGCAGACAGTTCATTGATGTTAGACATTGTCACATGTGATAAGTTAACATTTAAATTCAGATAGCTTACTTGTATTCTGTCTCAAGAGGTCATATTAGCATTTATGTGTTTCTTTTGTATTGTAGATAAGGTGACCTTAGGGAAACTGAGAAGTCTGTGATTGCAGTTAATAAGTGGGAAGTCAAGTGGAAAATGGATTGTAAGGTCTTTTCGCCTACTAGAGGAAGGAATTTCACTTTTACCTGGAGATAATTCCATTTATTTATTTGTTTAGGGAATATACTCACCAAAGAGCAGAGAATAGCAACTAGGTGAGGACCAGGGCAGTAATGGCACCGATTTGTTGCACCAACCTTTTAGAAGTCTGCCCCCATTTAACCCCATCTTGAAACAGAATGAGGTATAAAATGCTTTCAGAACATTTTAGAGCAACATTTGTACAAAGTCTCTGGACAAAATTTAAATTTAATCATAAATCACATTGAGAGGCAGATCATTGGAGTTCATTAAATAAGATTTTTTTTGTTGATTCATCAACATGGAAGTCCTGGCCAGCAGTTCCATAACTCATGCTTGAACAAAGTTTATCTAACCCCGTGTGTTTTCTCTAGTAAGGCACATCACTGCCTTCTTATGCTTAGGAACACTAGACAACACTTATGCACTAAACTTGGGGCCATTTTATACAGCAAAATCCCCAAGAAAAAGCAAAAAATATGAAAAATGTGACACTAATTATATCATAAAAAGGATACTTTTACAGTATCAGCTGAAACAGAGGCAGAGTGTCACCTTGTTCAACCTCAGCTAGGTCTGTGCGTGTCTGGTGACTCCATTTTTTGCTACTCGGTGCTTGTAAAGCAAATGACTACGAAAGTTCCACAAGCTTTAATTTTGGGGTTACAGATAAATTTTAACAAGTAAGCAAATTCGTACATACGGAATCTGCAAATAATGGGGATGGGCTAGTATATATAAAAATGACAGGGGAGTGGATGTACCTCAAGTGGTTGAGCACCTGTTTTGCATGTACAAGGTCCTGAGTTTAATCCCTGGTATATCCTTTAAAAAAAAAAGACATTTTACGGATGCTGGGAGGAGTAGTCGGAGCATTAGCTTAGTTTGTCATCTCAATCCAGTGACTAGGAAGCCATTTTGTGTTATCCGATTTTTATTTCACCTTTAGATTACAGGAGCTTATCAGCCCCCCAAAACTGGAGGAAATGGAGAAGAAAGATGAGCCCAGCAAAGATAATCAGCCACAGACTCTAATTGACCACAGATACTTCCAGGTATTGAACAGCTATCAAAGAGATTGGTGTTGGTAGTGAACCTTGGTTGTAATCACAGTTTAATAAATTATCAGTTAGCAAGGAATATTTGTAGCATCTTTTTGTTTGTGCTTATCCTGCCTTGTCTTGCCATGACATACTTGGCTAAAAATGTTGTAGGCAGTGTGACTTAGAATTTTTCTTGCCCCTTAAAAGAGACCTTGGCAGAGTTGGGAATAGTAAAAAACTGATGAAGATTTTAAAAGACTTTATAATCCTTTTCTGTATTTCCCTCCTTAAGCCATTTCCCTTTTATTGTTAATAATAGGTAATATAGTTTCTTCAGGTTCTTGTATGGTTTTTTTTTTAAAGAAATTTTTTCCAGCTGCAATTTAATTTTCTGTATAGTGTGATGTGGATATCTAAACAGACCGGTTTTGTAGAGGGTTTATTGAGTAGACAAGAGGCTGCTAGTTTGCTGCTGTACTGGGCCTTCACTCATGCTTTGTTGGGCCCACATGTAGCTGAATTTTGTCTAGGTTCTTGGCTAGATCCATCTATTGATTCCCTATTTTACTAGCCTTCCTCACACACAGGGTTTTTAAACTTTGAATTAATTACTGGTATTTTAAAAATTAAGAGACTGTTTTTTTAAGTCCTTATTTCTTCTCTTAAAAAGCCAGAGGCTCTGGCAGCAAAGCCCTGCATGGTCATTATCAAAGCAGAATTGAGCCGTTCTCTTTTCAGATATGGGGCATGTGCTTTTCAGTTCATCACCTAACTTTGCTTCACTGGTTTATGCTATTTTACTAACCTCTCTAGGCACTGGAGTTTCAAATAGACCATTGTTTTTCTACTTTATTGAAATGATACATCACATTCCCTTATATATTTAGGTTTGTTTCTAGACTCTCCAGTCTGTTCCATTTCTATGCTATTTCTATAATCTTTTAATTTCTATAGTTTTGTTGTATGTTTTGATACCTTTAGGGGCAAGTATCCTGTCATTGCTCTTTTAAAAATTTCTCTTGACTATATTTTTAGTACATTTACTCTATTGGATAAACAGTTGGTCAATTAAAAAAAAATAAATCTCATTGAGGTAAACTGAAAGTAGATTGACTATAGATTAATTTTTGGAGAAAGGACACCTTTAAAGTTGTGAATCATGCCATTCAGAAATGTCTCTGGGTCTTTTGTTACAACTATCAATAAAGCAATATGGATTTTTAAATTTAGCTTTTGCATATTTCTGTTAGGTTTATTTCTAGGTATTTTATAGCTTTTGTTATTATTGTAAGTGGGATCCTTTTTTTCCATTACACTTTCTAATTGATAATTGCTCATGCTTCATGTATGTGTCTGTTGATCTTAAGTCCATGCCCCTTTCTGAAAACTGTGTTGTTTTGGACCTCTCTCTTGTACTCAGTCTATAACTGGATTTCTTTTATTTCATTTTGTTTCTTAGAATCAGTATGAAAGGTTTTGTCTTTTCCCTTTAATTGGGCAATTAAACCATTCATGAACATTGAGATCATTCATATATCTGCTTTTATTCCAGATATTTTACTTTCTGTTTTCCATTTTATTTGTTTTCTTGTTCTTTTCCTTTCCATTTTTTTTTTTAAAGATTTATTTATTTATTTAATTTCCCCCCCTCCCCTGGTTGTCTGTTCTTGGTGTCTATTTGTTGTGTCTTATTTCTTTGTCCGCTTCTGTTGTCGTCAGCGGCACGGGAAGTGTGGGCGGCGCCATTCCTGGGCAGGCTGCTCTTTCTTTTCACGCTGGGCGGCTTTTCCTCATGGGCGCACTCCTTGCGCGTGGGGCTCCCGCACGCGGGGGACACCCTTGCGTGGCACGGCACTCCTTGCGCGCATCAGCGCTGCGCATGGCCAGCTCCACACGGGTCAAGGAGGCCCGGGGTTTGAACCGCGGACCTCCCATATGGTAGACGGACGCCCTAACCATTGGGCCAAAGTCCGTTTCCTCCATTTTTATTTCTTTTCCTTTCCTGAAGACTTTTTGTTCCTTTTTGTCTCCTCTTGTATTTAGGAAGTCTATCATCTTAATTCTCTCTATTCTGCTAGTGATTACCTTACTCAGTATCTGCAACCTCTTTGAATAAGATAAGAACTTTATTGTGTGTTTTCTCTCCTCAATTCCCATCTCTCTGGGAATTAAGTCATTTTATTGTTTCTAGTTAATATCTTTTGCTGCCATTTGCCAGTTGTTTTAGTTTGCTAAAGGCTGCCAAGGCAAAATACCAGAAATGAGTTGACTTTTACAAGGAGACTTATTAACTTATAAGCACACAGTTCTGAGCCCGTGGAAATAACCAAATCAAGCTTCATAAGGTGGTGATTTTTTCCCTAAGGACTAGCTGCTGGTGGCCCTGGATTCCTCTGTTATATGGCAAGGCACATGGAGAGTGTCCATAGCTCTCTCCTCTCTCTTCCAGGTTTGTTGCTTTTAGCTTCTGGCTTTAATGGCTTCCTCTCTCCCAGGTTCCATTGACTTCAGCTTCTTGCTATCATGGCGCTCTCTCTCTATCTCTACTCCTGTGGCTTTTTTTTCTGTTTCTGTGGCTTTATATTCCTCCCATTTATAAGGTATAGCAGTTTAATATTATTGATAAATTCCAAAAAGAAATACTGGATTATGCTTGTAATCTGATCTGTACCTGGGCATGGCTGAGTTATGATTAGGGTGTTGAGTCCCCACCCCTTGTTGGCTGGGGACTCACAGATAAAAGGCATGGCAAAGAACAGAGTTGAGGGCTTTTAATGTTGGAGTTTGATGCTGAGGTCTTAAGCTGGAGCCCCGGAGAAAGAGACAGAGCTGTTCACCTGACAGTCTACAGCTGACCTCGTGGAGAGAGGCAAAGCTTAGAGAGCCTCATAGTCTACGGCTGATCTTGTGGAGGAAACAGAGGAGTTGAACCCAGAGGAACCCAGGAAGCCTGAACCCTCACAGACGTCAGCAGCCATCTTGCTCCAACACGTGGAAATAGTCTTTGGTGAGGAAGTAACTTATGCTTTATGGCCTGGTAACTATAAGCTCCTACCCCAAATAAATACCCTTTATAAAAACCAACCAGTTTCTGCTATTTTGCATCAGCCCCCCTTTGGCTGACTGATACATAGGGGATGCCATTTAGAGGATTAAGACCCACCCTGGGTCACACCTTACTGAAGCAATCAAATTGAAAGGTCCCACCTACAATAGGTTCCCAACCACAGAAATCTTTTCTGGGGTCCATAAAAGCCTCAAACTACAACAGTAGTTAGGTCATAAGAATATGCTCTGCTGCAATAGTAATTGAGTAGGAGAATTAATTTTTTTCATTAATTATAATAAAAGTGAAATACTGAAATGTACTCTCTTAAATTTAAAAAAAAAAGCTTAATAAATAAGATATCAAATCAAGTTACTTGAATATCTGTTAGTTATAGCTTGAAGGGCTAGAAATAAAGATTCAAGACCAAATTGGTATCTTGTCTTTATACTTGTATAACTTCTTATTAAATAAGCTGGACTTAATAGTGATTAACAAGAGAGGAGCTCTATCACAATCCCCAATGGAACAGCTACAATCCCCCAAGTATAATGGCAAAGACCAATAAAGATGGATGGTCCAACAATGATCCCTTGATACTGATGGCGCCAATTATGAGCCTTTGTACCTGAAATATGAACTAGGCCTAGAGCTACAGGGTGCCTAAGAGTTACTTACGGAGGGCCTCCATGTTGTTCAAATGGCACCACTCTCTAAGCCAAACTCAGCATGTAAATGCATTACCTTCCCGCCAGCATGGGACATAACTCCTGGGGATGAGCCTCCCTGGTGCCTGAGGGATTACTACCAAGCACCAGCTGATGATGTAACTAGAAAAAGACCTTGAATAAAAGGGTCAACTCAGACCAGCAGAATATCTCAGCCTACATGTAATATCAGGTGTTAAAAACTGCTTTTTGACTTGGGGTAAAAGGGGGAAATGGAAAGGACAAATGAGTTTATGTGGCCATGAGTCTCCAAAAAAGAGTCAGGAGGTCATCCGAGAGGTAATGCTTATGCACGCCTCAGCAGGGTACCAGAGACAGCCAAAGTAGATAGAAACCCAGGTATTGGTTCTCCTGAGGGCTACAGAGACCCACAGGTTCTATGGTTATGGCAGATGACTCTGCAGTTCAGGGCCATGTTATTTGGCCCCACTTTGGAGTTTGTGTTCCTGAGTATGGTGGAGTTGGACTCAGATATGACCTTTCTACACATGCCTCTTCTCTTACTTTTACCGGATCTGTGGTTGGCATTTGGGTTGGTGTACACTCAGGAGACCTGAATCTCTGGACTGTCCATGTGACAGCCAGGCCCTGAGCCTCAGCAGACTTGTAACTCCTACCCTCTGGTTTATTGGACTTACCCTGGCCAGCTAACAGGGAGGTGAAGAAGGTCAGCCACCACACCAGGGAGCCGAGAGTGCCTACAACTGCAGGCAGGAGAATGGCATCCATCATCTATGTGGAATCTAAGCCCCCTCTTGATGTAGAGGGGGACTGGACATAGCCATCCCAGGGGCCACAGGCTAGAGGAAGAGAGTATGGATTAGAGTGGACTTACTGGTGTTCTGCTGGGTAACTATTGTGATTAGTAAGGGAAGAAATTGTAGTATTGATGTGGAAAAAGTGGCCACAGTAGCTGCTGATGGTAGGGAGAGGGAGGAAGAAGAGATGTGATGTGGGGATGTTTTGGGAATTTGGAGTTGTCCGGGGTAGCGCTGCAGGGATGGATAATGGACATTGTGTGTCCTGTCATGGCCTGCTGAGTGGACTGGGGGAGAGTGTGGACTACAATGTAGACCGCTGTCCATGTGGTGCAGCAGTGCTCCAAGATGTGTTCACCGGGTGCGGTGAGTGTGCCGCGGTGATGGAAGAGGTTGTTGATGTGGGAGGAGTAGGTTGAGGGGGTGGGGGGTGACCTCATATTTTTTGAATGTAACATTTAAAAGAAAATAACGAAGAAGAAAAAATAGCGATTAACAAGAAATGACTTATTCTTCTCCCTTAAACATAATTTTTTAGGTTTACCCCTCTTCTCCTTGGATGGTATATGAGCAGAACTCATTATTTTGTGGAATGTTCACATGTTACAATAATAAGATATTTAAAGTTCAGTCCAGGCATCAATGATATTTGGGAATTATTGTTCATTTTCTTAGGTATGACAATGGTATCATGATTTTATCAGAGAATATTCCTACTTTTAAGCAATATATACTTAACTATTTTAGAGTGAATTACCATGTCTGCATTTCTTTAAATGGTTCAGCTAAAAATATGGATAGATAGAGCAAATGTGGCAAAATCTAGGTAGTGAGTATATGGACATTTATTATATATTTTCTATATGCCTGGAATTCTTCATGATGAAAAGTTGGGAGAAAAAAGTTTATTCAAATTTCAATTGAAACATCAGCCTCTCATCCAGTTAAAAGGGTCTACACTGTTAAAAGATAAACTTTCCATGCAGTTTAGGATTATTACGCCATACATGAATTGACAGCATCCAGTTCAGAAAATAAGAATGGAGCGCTACTGAGAGCATGGAAAGGGGGGGCAAACAAACATGGAAGCAAGCGAGGAAATGTTCTGATTGGCTCACGTTAAGTTTACATAAGGGATTCTTACAAAGTGAGGAGAAGGTAAACACTGATTAATATGTTATACTTATCCATTCTGATAAGCTATGTCTACTGGGCCAAAACTGAGTTATTACCAGGAGTTACTTACCTGAATCATGTAGGGTATATTCCATTTTCCCAGAAAACTCCTGCAGGTCAATTGTTCTTGTCTTCTGGAAAGCCCCTTTTCAGAAAGCCTCCTGACAGCACCCAATGCAGGCAGCTACTTTATTTTACATAATCCTAAACCTACTCTATCTCTTGCCTAATCCATATTTATGCAATGTGGTGTGGCAAGGGCTTATAATCTGTTTCTTTTTTTTCTTTTTTGCCCTGCCTTCTCTCCTCGTTCTCTGCTACTTGGGGCAGGGTTGGCAGTGAGGGCTGGATATTGGGTGAGAATGGAGAGGGAGGATAGAATCTTTCTTGACTGGTGCTGGTATAACCTAGCACTGGTGCCCTTTCCTTGACTGTTTTCTAAATATTGCTTCTTTTTCTCTTTCTCATGAAGAGAGAGAGAGAGAGCTAGGGACCTTGGAAATGTATCATTCTTTATGTGGGCATTGCATTTTCCAACTGACCTCTTATGAATCTTTCTCCTCCTGCCTTAACAGCTTTACTCCTCTAGGGTCCCCGCAATCAGAGGCTCTTTCTCAGGAAAAGCAAAGCTTGACCCCATGGTGGGGAGATGGAGATGTATCCTCAATCTGCCAAAACGTAAAATGGCAGGCTCCTCTCATTGCTGCCTCTCTTTGCTCTATTCCATCTCTATCTTTAAGTATTTATCATTTTTTTGTTGTGTAACAAACCATCCTAAAATGTAGTGGTTTAAAATAACCTTTTCTTTTTGTTGTGCATGAAAAGCTGGGCTGCTTCATGCATCTGCTCTCAGATACAAATCTCCTGAGTGGTACTGCTTCTAGGAGTTGAGTGGATATTGGCTCATGGTGATTTATGGGTGTGTGTATCTGTGGAAGTGCTGGATTATGTGTCTTTCATCACCTATCAATCTAACTTGGAGTTGTCCCCATGGCAGCAGAAAAGTTCAAAGAGCAGAAGTGAGAAAGGGCCCTTGAGTGCTAGGCTCTGAATGGGCACAGCGTTTTTACCAATTGCATTCTGTGGGCCAAAGCAAGGTACAGAAACAGCCCAGATTCAAGGGGTAGGAAATAGATTCCACTTCCTGATGGGAGGACCTACAATGTCCCACTTCAAAAGGGTGTGGATATTAGGAGGAGAAATAATTGAGACCATTTTACACAGTTTACTACAAAATATAAGCCCATATGTACTACCAGTGATATAAGCCTCCTCGGCTCACCACTCCCATCATGGTTTGGGATTGGCCTATGAAACTCAGCTAGTATCAGGTCCCTGGTATCTTTCAGGATTCTCCTGCTGCCCCCCTTATTTGGAGGAGGATTATGTTCCTGCTCTTATTAACAGTTCAGTGGAAGACAATTATTTTTTCCATTAAAACGGTACTCAAAGATGAGTTTAAGTAAAGTAGAAGTAAAATATTGAAATACACTCCCCTAAATGAAAAACAGAACAGAAACCCTGCTTCTAAATAAAATCAGAAGTCAAATTCTCAGACCCATGAGTTTGGCTGTCTTTGGGGAGAATAGGAAAACAAGCACAGCATTTTCCCCTAACTAATGCTTTATATTCCTTTAAAAGAAGCTATTCTTGGTGAATTCTCTCTAATGAATCTCTAGCCTTTTCTTATGTAGACTGGTTACTGGATCCATTTGATCACTTCTTAGCAAGACCTGCATCATGTTTCCAGGGCTTCTCTTTGGAATGTATGGGACTTGAGTAGTTGTTATCTTCACTTGAACTTGAACTGAAGCTGTGAAACTGCAGGAAGACTCCCTTTTAACATTCTTTCTAGCTTAAATATGAGGTGATAGAAATAGGAACATGTAGAGACTATACCTCAGGATGTGTGAATAATTGCCCTTCTCTGTGTGGTTTGTAATAGGTCTTCATATTGTGTATTTGATTTCTAGTGGATTGTACATAGCAGGGGACTGTATAACACAGTGAACCCCGTGGTGAATGATGGACTGTGGTTAGCAGTACAAATACGAGAACCTTCTCTTGTGAGGTATCACACAAGTCTAATTCTTTTTTTTTTTCTTCTTCTTATTTTGTATTTCTCTAATTCATTTTTAAATTCATTTTAGTTTTTTGGTGAATTCTGTGTGTGATCTTCCTTGTAAGAACTTACATGTTTAACAGTGTTAATGAGTATCTTGCACTATAAAAAGATTACAACGATCAATCTCATTAAAGATCTTAGTATCTAAAATTAATTCTGAAAATGATATTACATTGACATCTAAAGTATTCCCTTAACATACCACTTTATAGGACTAGGGCAAACAATTTGACTAAAAGCACTGTCTTTTTTAAAGGTACTCTGTAGTATCAATTCAATTATTCACAGTCCAAGAGCTCCAGTGATAATTTACAAACAGAGCAAAGGAGGAGCCCAACATTTTAATAAAGATCTTACTCAGGATTGTGGATTTGAGCATCTTGTTCCTATAATAGAAATGTGGGCAGATCAACTGACATCTCTGAAGGTAAGGAATTGAATATTATTTACATGTTTTGAAAATATATTAGAGTCCCAGCATTATTAATAGGACTAGGCTTATTTTTGTTTGTTTTAACTGTAAAGCCGAAAAAGCTTAACTAAAACTTGAATCTTGTTACTTATGTATCAATTTCTGTTTCCCTCCCTTTTAACCACATCTTTATACATAATTCAGTTCTGTTAAATATATACACAATGTTTTGCTACCTTCACAACACCAGCCATTATCAAAATTTTCAATATTCCGTATAGAAACTCTATACATTTAAGCATTAACTCCCTATTTGGTACTCCCACCTTGTACCCTGATAACCTATATTCTACGTTCTGACTATGAGTCTGTTAATTCTAATCGTTTAATAACAATGAGTTCATACAATATTTGTTCTTTTGTATCTGACTTATTTCACTCAAGGTGATGTCTTCAGGATTCATCTGTATTGTTGCATATATCAGAACTTCATTCCCTTTTACAGCTGAATAATATTCCATTGTATATATTTCCCATATTTTGTTTCGTCATTTTGTTTCCATTGATGGACACTTGGACTCCTTCCATCTTTTGGAAATTGTGAGTGATGCCGCTATGAACATCAGTGTGCAAATATCTGCTCGCATCCCTGCTTTCAATTTTCTGGGTATATACCCAGAGGAGGGATTACCAGGTTATATGAAAGTTCTTTCCTTAGTTTTCTGAGGAACTGCCAAACTGTCTTCCACAGCGGCCACACCATTTTACATTCGTATTTCTCCATATCCTCTCTAATACTTGTAATTTTCTGTTTTTTGATAGTAGCCATTCTAGTGAGTATAAAATGGCATCTCATTATGGTTTTCACTTGAATTTCCCTAATGGCTAATGATGCTGAGCATCTTTTCATGTGCTTTTTGGCCATTTGTATATCTTTGGAAAAATGTCTACTCAAGATTTTTGTCCATTTTTTAAAATTGGGTTGTTTGTCTTTCTGTTGTTGAATTGAAGAATTTCTTTATCTAGTCTGGATATTAAGCCCTTGTCAGGTATGTATTTTTGAAATATTGTCTCCCATTGTGTATGCAGCTATCTTTGCACAAAAGTTTTAAATTTTGATGAGGTTCCATTTATCTTTTTTTTTTTTTTCACTGTTTGTACTTAGGGTTTAGAGTCTTAAGAAACCTTTGCGTAACACAAAGTGCTAAAGATGCTTCCCTACATTTTTTTCTAGGAGCTGTGCTTCTTGTATTTAAGTTTTTGATCCTTTTCAAAAAAAATTTTTAGGAGGTACCAGGACCTTGAACATGGGAAGTAGGCACTCAACTACTTGAGCTACATGCATTCCCCTGTTTTTGATCCATTTGATTAATTTTTGTATATGATGTAAGGTAAGGGTCCCCCTTTATTCTTTTGCAAACAGAGATCCGGTTTTTCCATCACCATTTGATGAAGAGACAGTTTCCCAATTGAGTGGTCTGTGCTCCTTTGTCAAAAATCTGTTGGTCATAAATGTGATTTCCGAACTCTAAATTTGATTCCATTGCTCCATTGCTCTATATGTCTCTCTTTATGCCATGCTGTTTTGATTGCTGTGTCTTTGTAATAAGTTTTTAAAATTTCTCTTCCCTCCCCCGCCCCCGTTGTCTGTTCTCTGTGTCCATTCACTGTGTTCTTCTGTGTCCTTTTGCATTCTTGGCAGCACCGGGAATCTGTGTCTCTTTTTGTTGTGTCATCTTGCTGCATCAGCTCTCCATGTGTGTGGTGCCACTCCTGGGCAGTCTGCACTTTTTTGCGTGGGGTGGCTTAATGCAGGGTGCACTCCTTGCACGTGAGGCTCCCCTTCGCAGGGGACACACCTGTGTGGCATGGCACTCCTTGTGTGTGGCAGCACTGCCCATGAGCCAGCTCACCACATGGGCCAGGAGACCCTGGGTTTGAACCCTGGACCTTCCATATGGTAGGCGGAAACTCTATGTCTGCTTGCCTGTCATAAGTTTTAAGATCAGGAAGTATGAGGGCTCCAACTTTGTTCTTCTTTTTCAAGATGGCTTTGGCTATTCCAGGCTCCTTACCCCTCCATATAAATTTCATGATTGGCTTTTCCATTTCTGCAAAGAAGGCTACTGGAAATTTGATTGGCATTGGGTTGAATCTGTAAATCACCTTTGGTAGAATTGACATCTTAATAATATTTAGTCTTCCAGTCCATGAACGTGGAATGCCATTCTATTTATTTAGGTCTTCTTTGATTTCTTATAGCAATGTTTTGTAATTTTCTGTGTATAAGTCCTTTACATCCTTGGTTGGATTTATTCCTAGATATTTGATTCTTTTAGTTACTATTCTTTTAGTTACTATTGTAAATAGATTTTTTTTCTGTGTTTCTTCATCAGAGTGTTCATTACTAGTGTATAGAAACACTACTGGTTTTTTCCATGCTGATCTTATACCCTGCCATTTTGCTGAATTTATTTATTAGCTCTAGGAGTTTTATAGTGGATTTCTCAAGATTTTCTATATATAGGATTGTATTATTCAGGTTTCTCAAGGGAACCAGAACTAATAGGAGATAATCTGTAAATATTATGAGATTTTATAAGATTTGTCTCACACAACTGTGGGTGTGCACAAGTCCAAGTTCTGTAGGATAGGCTGCAATCCAGGAACTCTGATGAAGGTCTTCAGTGAATCCCTCAGGAGGAGCTGGCTGGCTGAAGTAGAGATGAAAATTCTTTCTCTTCTGTCTGGTGAAATCATTGTTTTACCTTTTAAGGCCTTCAGCTGATTGGATGAGACATCTCATTGCTGAAGACAATCTCCTAAGTAGATTGTAGATATAATCAGCCATACATGCAGTCAATTTACTCATGATTTAAGTCCACAAAATGTCCTCACAGTAACTTCTTGACCAAACAACAGGACACCATAACCTAGGCAAATTGATACATGAATCTAACCATAATAGTCCATCCCTTGTCAACTTGGCAGCCATACACATCATCTTAAACTCTAAATAAAAACAATCGTGGACATATTTTTCATCTAACAATACTCAGCTGTCCTGCATACAACCTGAAATGTACTCGATCTCTCCAGAATGCAGTCATACCTTGGTATTTGACTGCTTTGAAATTTGTCAGATTTAGGATTTGACGCATTTTGACATGAAAACTTTGTCCTAGTACTCGTCATTTGTTTGGTACTCGACATGCAAGCTAGAACTTGTCAGTGTGGGTTGCCTTGTGACTCACTACCCTTTCTAGCGGAAACAAGTGTCACGTATTTGTTACACAGTAGCTCTTCCCCTGTGTACATCCCATTGAAGTCTTATCTTAGCTTCTGTGGACATTTTATGTATTTTTGCGTTTGTTTTTTGTTTTTCCTCACCTGAGTCCTAAGAAAATAAGCAGTAATAGCACTGAGCAAAAAAGAAAATTACTTCATACCACCAATGAGCAAAAAATAGAAATAATAGGTAAATGTGAGAGCGGTATTCATATTACTAATCTTGCTAGGTAATATGGTATGCCTATAACAACAGTGTCCACTATCATTAAGAATAAAGAAGCAATAAAAAGGCCAATGTTGTGAAAGGAGTTCAAGCAGTAACAAAGCAGTGTTCCTAAACACTCAAAGTTGAAGAGCTGTTATTAATTTGGGTAAACGAGAAGCATTTAGCCGCTACAGTGTATCCAAAGCCATGATATGTGAAAAAGCGAAAGTGTTGCATGCCAATCTTTTTAAAAACAAACAGAAACTGAGTGATGAGAATGTTGAAGTGTTAAATGCCAGCCACAGCTGGTCTGATAATTTTAAAGAGGACCAGCATCCGTAGTGTCCCGAAGCATGGCAAGGCAGTGAGTGCTAATAAAAAGGGTGCTGATGAATTAGTGAATTTCAAGGCTACCTGGAGGCTGAGGGCTTTATTCCCCACAAAGTTTTTAACTGTGATGAGACCAGAGTTTTTTTGGGGAAAAAATGCCAAGTAGTACCTATATCACAAAAGAGGAGAAGGCATTACCAGGCCAGAATTTGTGGCCAGAAGCGGTCACTCAGAGAGACTTTGAAGGGTTTGGGGCTGACCCCACGCCTGCAGGTACAGAGGGTCCAGTTGTGCGGGATATTCTATCTTTGGTCCAGTCCATGGGGCTGGAGGTCGATGCTGCTAATGTTGAGGGGTCAGTGGAGGAACATGGTGAAGAGTCAGCACTGAGGAGCTCAGGACCTGCAGAAGGAGCAGCAACAAGAGGTGGCTGAAGAGATTTCTTCAGGTGAGGAGGAGAGAAGGGAGGATGTCCTCAGTTCCTTGATAAAAGAAATGCGTGCAAAATGGGCCTAAGTTCAAAACTTTGTAGAGAAGTACCATCCGGACAAAGCTCTGACAAGCAGAAACGAGAATATATTGAATGACCAAACAATTTCTCACTTTTGAGGAATTCTGAAAAGAAGATAGAGGCAGTCCTCATTGGATAAGTTTTTAGTGAAGGTGCCAAAGGGTATGTCAGAATCTGTGGTACAAGTTGAAAAAAGGCCGAAAAGAGAAAGAACACCTGAAGTACAAGTGCCTGATGTTCTGTTGGAGGGGACTCTCCTTCCAAGCAGCACTCCATGTAGCCTCCCCTCCTCACCACTCTCCTCCCACCATCCCATTAGGCCATGGACTCTTGTCCGTGCAGGTAAAGTGAAAGTTTTATTTAATCTAAGTATTCATTTTTAGGTTTATTTCTCATGTAAAGTGGAAAAATATCATTTTACATATTGCCTTAAAAATGTGCATTGTCTTTGGTTTGGGAATGTATTAAATTTATTTACATTATTCTTTATGGAAAATATCTGTTTGGTACTCATCATTTTTGGTACTCATCGTTCTCCCAGAACCAATTAATGATGAGTACCGAGATATCACTCTACTATCCTATACAGTAGAGTCTTAATCTTAATATCCTATAACTTAAAATATTATGACATGAAACTAACATAATTTATGGCATATGATGATAAGATAAGGAAGAAACAAAGATATTTTCTTTATGAACATATACAAATGTACTCATAACAAAACAAGGAAATATTTATAACTATTACAGTCCTTTCTGTAAGTGGTCCCATTGTTGTCATTTGTATTTATCACCACCTTCTTCCACTACCCATTCCACGTTCCCTTTACCCTCAGCAAGCATCTCAGCTGGCTGTGGTTCTTTGCCACAGCAAAGACCCAGGTCTTAATTCCTTAAGTTTCTGGGCCATTGATAGTCCTGCCTAAATTAGGTTGTTGCAGTTTTCCATTGACTTTAATCACAGGGCATAGTAGGACTAAGAGACACCAACGATCTCCTGTATTCCAGGCAGTCTCTTCTTTACCTCTATTATATAGTAGCAGTCGTATTTCTCCTTGATAATCAGGATCGGTCATCCCAGCCGGTACAGTAATTCCCTTCTTCGCCTGTTAATTCAGAGGCACAAGGAGCCAAAGTGGCCAGGTGGCAGTCTTAACTTCCAGTTCAGTGGAATCATTGTAGTGTCTCCTGGGGGAAGTATACCTCCTTTTGGAATAAGACCAGTAGGCCAGCAGAGCTTAAGGTTGCAGGGACAGGAAGCAAAAATGCTTCTAGTGGATCACTAGGGCTAATGGTGAGTTATGCCACTCCCATCTCCACCCCTTAATTCCTTGGTTTGGGAGAAACAGCAGCATAGTTTCTGCATGATTTAGAGTGTATATATCTTGGAGAACATTGCTCCAGCCCTGTAAGGTACTGCCACTTAATTGGCGCTGTACATGAGTCTTTAGAAGGCCATTCCCTTGTTCTGTCAATCCAGCTGCTTCAGGATGATGGTGAACATGGTGAAGACAAGTGAATTCCATGCGCTTGTGCCCATTCCCATGTATCATTTGCTGTGAAGTAGGTTCCTTGATCAAAAGCAATGCTATGTAGAATATCATGATGGTAAATAGGGCATTCTGTAAATCCACAGATAGTAATTTTGGCAGAAGCATTGCGTGCAAGGAAGGAAAGCCCATATCTGGAGGGTGTTTCTTTTCCAGTTAGAACAAATCACTGCCCCTTCCATGATGGAAGTGGTCCAGTATAATCAACCTGCCACCAGGAAGGAGTCTAATCACCTTGAGGAATGATACCATATCAGGGGCTGAGTGTGGGTCTCTGCTGCTGGCAGGTTGGGCGCTGAGCAGTAGCTGTGGCCAGATTGGCTTTGGAGAGTAGAAGTCCCAGTTGCTGAGCCCATACATAAGCTCCATCCATACCACCATGGCCACTTTGTTCATGATCCCATTGGGCAGTGACAGGATTGGCTGGGGAAAGAGACTGACTTTACCCAGCTATCCACAGAATGTGTCATCCACTTGAATATTAAAATTTGCTGCTGCTGAATTCATCCTCTGGTGAGCATTCACATGGGACACAAATATTTTCATGTTTTATCCACTCAGAAAAGTCTATCCACATACCTCTTTCCCAGACCTTTTTGTCACCAGTTTTCTAATCATGTTCCTTCCACATCCCTGACCTTCCAGCCAAACCATTGGTAACAGCCCATGAATCAGTGTGCAAATGCACGTCCGGTGATTTCTTCTTCAAAGCAAACCAGGTACACTGCTCAAAATTCTGCCCACTGGGAGGATTTCCTCTCACCACTATCCTTCAGGGATGTCCCAGAAAGGGGCTGCAGTGCTGCAACTGTCCACTTTAAGGCGGTTCCTGAATATTGTGCAGAACCATTTGTAAACCCTGCCTGAGTTTTGTCTTCTTCAGGAGAATGATTGTAAGGAACTCCCCCGAGAGGCCATAGCTGTGTGCTGGGAAAGAAAAGGTAATGTGGCAGGAGTAGGGTGATGGGTCTTCAGGCTACTTCCTCATGAAACTTGTGCCTTCAGGACCCACTCAAGCCCTATCTCATATATACCATTTCTGGCTGATGATGGAGTATTGCTGTGCACACCCAACTTTATGGTTTGGTGGGTCAGACAACACTCAGTTCATGATAGGCAACTCAGGTCTCCTGGTAACTTGGTGGACCATGATTAAGCATTCGGTCTCTACTGTGGCCCAGTGGCAGGCCAAAAACTGTTTCTCAAAAGGAGAATAGTAATCTGCAGAAGATAGCAGGGCTTTGCTCCAAAATCCTAAGAGTCTGCCTTGTGATTCTCTATAGGGGCCTGCCAAAGGCTCCAGACAGCATCTCTATTTGTCACTGACACAGCACCATTGGCAGAGCAGCTTGCTTAGCAGCCTGGACCTGTTGCAGAGCCTCCTTTTGTTCTGTTACCCACTCAAAACTAGCAGCTATGCTGGTCACTCAGTAAATGGGCTGGAATAGCACACCCAAATGAGGAATATGTTGTTTCCAAAATCCAAAGAGGCCACCTGTATGTTGTGCCTCTTTTTTGGTCATAGGAGGGGCCAGATGCAACACCTTAGTCTTCACCTTAGAAGAGATATCTCAATACGCCCTACACCACTGGACACCTAGGAATTTTACTGAGGTAGAAACCCCCTGTATTTTAGTTAGGTTTCTCCCCCATCCTCTGATGACAAAATGCCTTACCAATAATTGCCCCAGCCTTCTTGCACACTAGGTTCAATCAAAATGTGTGTGTCTTGTGGGAGGGGGAGACAATTGAGGTCCTTGTGGACGTTATAACATAGGGCTGGAGGTGTGATAGGCCCTTGGGGTAGGAAAGTGAAGATATATTACTGGCTTTGCTAGCTGAAAGGAAACTGTTTCTGGTGGTCCTTACTAATAGCAATTGAAAAAAAACACTTGCCAGATCAATAGCTGCATACCAGGAAAAGTGATGATTTGCTTAAGCATTGATACCACATCTGGAACAGCAGCTGCAATTGGAGTCACCACCTGGTTAATTTTGTGGTAATCCAATGTCATCCAAAATTCATCTGATTTCTGCATAGGCCAAATAAGAGAATTGAATGAGGATGTGGTGGGAATCACTACTGCATCCTTCAGGTCCTTAATGGTGGCATTGATCTCTGGCAATCCCTCCTGGAATCCAGTATTGCTTTTGATTTACTCTCTTGGTTGGTAGGGGCAGTTCTTTTGGCTTCCACTTGATCTTTCCTGCCATAATAGCCGTCAACAAATCAAGGAACCAGTGTGGGAGTTCTGCCAATTGCTGAGTGTGTCTTTTCTAATTATGCATTCTGGAACTGGGGAATAACCATAAAATGGGTGGGGACCCACTAGACCCACTGTGAGACAGACCTGATCTAAAATTCTATCAATCACCTGATCTCCCTAAGCTCCTACTGACTGGTGGACCACAGTAACGTTTTTGGTTCTTCTGGAATTAATGTCACTTCTGAGCCAATGTCTAATAATCCCCAAAATGTCTGATCATTTCCTTTTACCCAGTGCACAGTTACCCTGATAAAAAACCATAGGTCTCTTTGGAGAAGACTGGGAAGAAGATTAACAGTATAAATTTGGGGAAGTGTAACAGGGTCCATCCACAGCCTTCCCATCATTCAAGGGGCTCTGAGTCTGTAAACTGTGTCAGGTCTGGGAATTGATTAAGGGGCTATGACACACTGTTTCTGTAACTCAAGTTAGACTTTTGTTCACTTGACCTAGAACTCTTCTGCTTAAACAGATCAAGTAGGAATTTAGTAGACTACCCGTCTTTTTTTATTTCTAGGTACCTCATTATCCACTAGCCAATGCCATAGGTCTCTGCAACCCATACAATTTTGATTGCTGTTTTGAGTCTACTGTTCATTATGGTAGCCACGTCCACCATGTCTCTGGCAGCTAATTGCTCAATCCAATCATTCCCACTGTGTTTAAGAATCCCAGTTCAGTGTCAGCAGTTTCCAAAGTAATAGCTGACCTACAGAGAAGAGCAACCACCGAGCTCTTCAGGGAAGATGGAGTTAGTCTCACAAGTTTATTTCTCACAGCCCTGGTGAAAGATATATCCTCTGGACATTCCTGGGGTGGGTGACCAGATCTTACATGACACATCCACTCTAATATTCCAGTCTGTCTAAGCATTTAGATCTCCTCATCTACAATATACCAGGAAGTTCTGGCATTTCCACCTCAGGTAATGCCAGCCATCTTTTGGTCCATGGTTCAGCCAGCCACCTGATAAACTGTCAGAGCCTTTTCTAACTTTATAACCTTGAGCTACCACATTGAATCCAGAATCTCTGCTTAGTGGGCCTATGTCAATAAATTCAGCTAGACCCAGCTTTATATCTCACACCCTCAATATCCATTCACAGACATCACTCCTGATTTCTGTCTATATGAATTGGAAAACTCACGCAGTTCTTCTGGAGTATAGGTCTGGAAGAAAAGACGGGTGGTGAGGGTGGGAAATCAGAAAGATTAGGCTTTTCTTGCAAGCCAGTTACTTCAGGGTGTTTGCAGTTTCACCTGGTGAAACGGGATTAATTTCTTCAGGTGGAGGTTGAATGGCAGGCTTCCCAAGGCAGACAGGAAGTTGGAAAGCTTTTTCCTCAGGGCATACTGGAGCTTGAGAAACAGTTTCCTTAGGACAGTCCATTACAGGTTTCTCTGGCAACAAGTCAGCAGAATTTAGGATTTCAGTGTCTCCGCTGCCGTCATTATCAACTCATATGACTCCATTCCAGTTTTCAGGATCCAGTTCCTTTCCAATCAATGCCCTCCCTTTAACAGAAGACACCCTGCAAAGTCGAGATTTTGGGTTTTCCATTCTAACTCTCCTTGCATAATGAGACTTGGGGTCTGGTTTTCAGCAATCTCAAGTCTGCAACTACACGAAACAAGATTTTCTTTCAGGTCACACATAGAAACTTTCACATCCTTCATGTGACACTTAAGTTGCAAATTTGAACACATCCCTTTTATAACTGTATCCAGTATATACAGAAACAACCAGCCAACATTATAATTTTTAATTCTATAAAACTCTGTTGTCAAAAACACTCTCACCCAGAGCTTGCCTTTGTAAAGCATGACTAGCCACTTGTTTGACCCTCGGTTCTTCCATCAATGAATTAATGTGAGAATCTCAATAAAGAGATAGATATTTTAAAGAGGAACCAAACAGAACTATTGAAGTCGAAGACTAAAATAACTGAAATGAAAAACTCCCCAGAAGGTTTCAGTAGTAGATTGGAGCTGACAGAAGAAAAGAATTTGTATTGTACCATTTTGAGTTCCTTCTCATTTGTTTCTGGATATGTATTTCATATATTTTCCTTGCTGTTACCCTAGGGTTAAAATTTACCATCCTGAATATATACAGTCATATTTGATTTGATGCCAACTTGACTTCAGTACCATATACCTACACTTTCCTTATATCCCTCTGATTACCACCTTTCTTGATACTCGTTACAAATTATGTCTTTATGCATCATATGTATATCAAAAGCCATAGATTTATCATTACTTTTTATACAATTGCTTTTTTAAAAATATATTCTTTTTTTAAATTATTTCTCTCCCTTTCCATGCCCCAGTTGTCTACTCTCTGTGTCCATTCCCTGTGTGTTCTTCTGTGTCTGCTTGTATTCTTGTCAGCAGCACCAGGAATCTGTGTCTCTTTTTGTTGCATCATCTTGCTACGTCAGCTCTCCGTGTGTGCAGCACCACTCCTCGGTGGCTGCGCTTTTTTCACGCTGGGCGGCTCTCCTTACAGGGCGCACTCCTTGCGCGTGGGGCTCCCCTACGCAGGGGACACCCCTGCGTGGCTCGGCACTCCTTGCGCATCAGCAGCACTGCACATGGGCCAGCTCCGCACGGGTCAGGAGGCCCTGGGCTTGAACCCTGGACCTCCCATGTGGTAGGTGGATGCTCTATCAGTTGAGCCAAATCCGCTTCCCTATACATTTGCTTTTTAGCACCTGTAGGAAGTAAGAAGTGGAGTTACATATGAAAAACTATAGTATAGTAGTACTGGCATTTATAATTATCCATAGAGTTACCTTTACCAGAGGTCTTTATTTCCTTATAAAGACTGAAGAACTAACTTTCTTTTCAGGCTGAAGAACTCCCTTTAGCATTCTTGTAGGACTGATCTAATGGTGATGAATTCCCTCAACTTTTATATCTGGGAATGTCTTAATTTCATCTCTTTTATTTTTTAAGGAGGTACTGGGATTGAACCTTCCCTGCATGGGAAGGAGGTACTCAGCCACTGAGCTACACCTGCTCCCCATTGAGAATCTCATTTTTCTTTTGTTTTGTTTTTAGGAGGGTGCTCAACCACTTGAGCTCCATCTGTTTCCCATCACCCTCATTTTTGAAAGCAAGTCTTATCAGATATAAAATTCATGATTGCTCATTGTTTTCTCTGAGCACTTCAAGTATTTCATCCCACTGCCTGCTTGCCTCCATGTTTTTTTTTTAAAGAGAAATTAACACTTAATCTACTTGGGACTCTTTTTTATAAAATGTTGCTTTTCTCCTGCAGCTTTCAGAACTCTTTTCTTGTCTTTTGCAGTCAACAGTTTGATTAGTATGTGACAGAATATATTTCTCTTCCTTTTTATCCTGTTTGGTGTTCCTCTGAATTTCTTTTTTTTTTTTTTTTTTTTAAAGATTTATTTATTTATTTAATTCCCCCCCCCCCCCCGGTTGTCTGTTCTTGGTGTCTATTTGCTGCGTCTTGTTTCTTTGTCCACTTCTGTTGTCGTCAGCGGCACGGGAAGTGTGGGCGGCGCCATTCCTGGGCAGGCTGCACTTTCTTTTCACGCTGGGCGGCTCTCCTTATGGGTGCACTCCTTGCACGTGGGGCTCCCCCACGCGGGGGACACCCTTGCGTGGCAAGGCACTCCTTGCATGCATCAGCGCTGCGCATGGCCAGCTCCACACGGGTCAAGGACGCCCGGGGTTTGAACCGCGGACCTCCCATGTGGTAGACGGACGCCCTAACCACTGGGCCAAAGTCCGTTTCCCCCTCTGGATTTCTTGAACGTGCATATTCAGATCTTTTGCTAAGTTTGGGAAGTTCTCTCTCATTGTTCCTTTTTTTAAAATTTATTTCTCTCCCCTTCCCCCTCCTCACCCCCATTGTCTGCTTTCTGTGTCCATTCACTGTGTGTTCTTCTGTGTCCACTTGTATTCTTGTCAGCGGCATCGGGATTCTGTGTCTCTTTTTTGTTGTGTCATCTTGCTCCGCCAGCTCTCCATGTGTGTAGCCCCAGTCCTGGGCAGGCTGTACTTTTTTTTTCACGCGGAGGCTCTCCTTACAGGACGCACTCCTTGTGCGTGGGGCTCCCCTACGCAGGGACACCCCTGTGTGGCACGGCACTCCTTGTGCACATCAGTGCTGTGCATGGGCCAGCTCACCACACGGGCCAGGAGGCTCTGGGTTTGAACCTTGGAACTCCCATGTGGTAGGCAGATGCTCTATCCATTGAGCCAATTCCTCTTCCCTCTCATTATTTCTTTGAATATTTTTCTGCTTCTTTCTTCTCTAGCTGGGACTCCCATAATGCATATATTGGTATTCTTGATGGTGTCGCACAGGTCTCATATTATTTTTGCTTTTTATAATTCTTTTTTCTTTCTCCTTCTCAGCCTGGCTTATTTCAGTTGTTTTGTCTTCTGGTTCATTCATTCTTCTGTCAGCTCCAATCTCTTATTGAAACCTTCTTGGGAATTTTTCATTTCAGTTATTTTAATCTTCAACTCCAGTAGTTGTTTAAAATGTCTATCTCTTTATTGAGAGTCTCACATTATTAATTCATTGTTTTCCTGATATCCTTTTTTTTTTTTTCATTTTCCTTCATCTCCTCGAGCATGTTAAAGATCATTTTTTTAAGTCTTTTTCTGGTATGCCCACCACAATATATCACCCTCTTCCTCTTATACTTCCTTCGATGCTGCACAGTGGACTCCAGAGTTTTGAAATAGATGATTCAGACAGTTCTTGCCTATTTAATAGTTCTTATGCCAGGACTAATTCCTAGATCTTATTCCATCACATTCCCACAGTTTCTTACATATCTGTTTCAGGAGCTACTATTTGATGTTCTCATTATTAGAGGCTTTACCGCCTCCAGAGTCCTACCAAACATTTCATTTTGCAGGCCCATTGCCTGTTTGAAATTTGTAATGGGCCCACTTTTGCATTTCTAGTCCCTTCCCTGTTCTACCTTTATCTCCCACCTGTTAGTATCCCCATGCTACAGATCTTCCTGGCCATTATATCCCTTCAGATGTAATATCTTATCCTTAATGTCATTTTTTTGGAAAATGTTTATTTTGAAATAATTTCAAAATTATAGGACAATTGCAAAAATAATGCCCACCCCATACAGAGTAATATACCCCCACCTAGATACCCAGATCTACCAACTTTCAGTATTTTGCCACATTTACTGTATCATTCTGTTTACTCCTTTCTACTTACCTATTTTCTAAACATTTGAGAGTAGGTTCTATACATCATGTTTCTTGAATACTTAATACTCCCATGTACGTTTCTAAGAACAAGGATGTGCACTTATGTAACCACCTTAATTGCAGTTAGCAAGTTCAAGAAATTTAACATAAAACTCAGAGTCTATACTCTCATTTTTTCATATGTCCCAATAATCTCCCTCTCTTTCTTCTGTAATTGTGGAAATATGCATACATGAACTTTCCCATCTCATCCAGTCCCAAGCATTGAATTCAGTGGGGTTAATCACACTCACAAGATTGTGCTACCCTTACTGCCTTTCATTACTAGAACTTTCCCACCACTGAAACAGAAACTATACACCCATTATGCATTAACTCCCTTTTCTCCCTCCTTTAGCATCCTAAATACCAAACCAACTTCAATAGCGTAAACACACTATGTTCCTTCCATCCATCCACCTTTATGCAGCTCTTGTCACAAATTATTATTATTATATATATATTTTTTGAGGTACTGGGACTGAGGATTGAACCCAGGATCTTGTATGTGGGAAGGAGGCACTCAACCACTTGAGCCACATCCACTCTACAAATTACATATTTATACATTATAAGTCCCAAACCATTGATTTATCATTACATTTTATTCATTTGCATTTTAGATCCTATAGGCCTTCATTTCATTTTAATTGAGAATTGTTTCTCTTCTGTATCATACCCCCTAACATCATATGGCTCTTGATTACTTGAAATGTGGCTAGTCCCAGTTGAGATGCACTCTATGTAATTGTAAGATACACAGCAGATTTCAAAGACTTGGTTTGGAAAAAAAAACGTAAAATATTGATTACATAATGGTTATATTGGATTAAATAAAATATATCATTAAAGTTAATGCCACCTGCTTCTTTTAACTTTTTAAAATATGACTATTAGATAATTTAAAATTACTGTGGTTCACGTTATACTTTATTGGACTGCATTGTTCTAGAGAGCAAGTACCATGCCATCCATATACTTGATAGATGTACAATAAATATTTGTTTGTTGATTTATCAGTCTTTGAATTCTAAACTTCCAGGAGCCCAGTCCTTATGCACAGTTGAAATAGAGTAGGACATTTCTAGGCCAAGAATATTAAGTAAGCTGTTATAAATCTTAAATAGAATTAATTTAGGCATCCTTTTACATCAGAAACCTGCCTGGAGATATATGCTACAACATAGATGAATCCTGAAAACATGCAAAGTGAAGGAAGCCAGTCACAAAAAGGCACTTACTATATAATGCCATTTATAGGTAATGCCCAGAATAGGCAATTCTGAAAAGACTCAGTAGAGTAGTGGTTGCTAGTGGTAAAAGTGGAAAAGGGAAGTGACTGTGAATGGGTCCATGGTTTCTTTATGGGGAGATAAAGTGTTCTGAAATTGGTGGTAAAAGTTGCAAAACCACTGAATCAAACCCTTGAAGATGGTGAATTTTATGTAATATGAATCATATCTCCAAGTTGCTATTAAAAGCATTCAATACAATTGAGTATTATTCAGCCATGAAAAGAAATGAGGTGCTGATACACACTACAGCATGGATGAACCTTGAAAACATTATGCTAAGTGAAGTAAGAGAGACACAAAAAGACAAATATTGTAAGATTATGATTCCACTTAAAGGAAATAACTAGAATAAGAAAATTCATAGATACAAAAGTAGAGTACAGGTTACCAATGTTTGGGGGAGGGGGAATGGGGAGTTATTGCTTCATGGGTAGAGTTTCTGGTTTGGGTGATGAAAAAGTTTTGGTAATAGGTTGTGGTCATAGCACATTATAATTAACACCACCATATTGTACACTTGAAATTGTGTATTTTGTTATATATAAACACAAAAGAAACTTAAAAAAAATTCAAGATCAAAATATAAAGGACAGGCTGCACATCTAGATTATTTTTGGTCTATCAGTATTTCAGAGAAATAACTTTAAAAGTCCAGATTTAGCATAATTAATATATCATGTTTTTTGTAAGGCTTGTACTTACCTGGGACTAAACTGGTCATGGTATTTTTTTAAAAAAGATACTAATGACTGCTACTTATATAATTTTTTTAAAACTTGGAGAATTATATTTTATTAGCATTATCATGGACACTTATTTTCTAAAATCAATAACAGCATGTAGTTTCTTTTGTTTAAAGGATTTGTATAAGTCCTTGAAAATACTATCTGCTGAAGTGGTGCCTTGGCATAATTTAAAGAAGAAGGATGAAAATGAAGGTATCAAAGTTGAAGATCTTTTGTTTATAGTAGATACCATGTTAGAAGAAGTTGAAAATAAGGAAAAGGTAACACTTAATATTTATATAAAATTTTAAAATTAATCTTATCTAAAAATCTTATATTTGATATGGATGTCGATTTTTTTTTTTGAGGGCTCTGTTTCTCTTTATAAGCTTTTATTAAAAGTTTTTGGATTATTTTAAGAAGTGATCTCTTTTCTCTTATTCTCTCTCTTTTGGACAGGACAACAGTATGCCAGACTTTCAAACTTTGCATGCTGTTGTTTCTCATTTTCAAAAATTGTTTGATGTGCCTTCTTTGAATGGAGTCTATCCTCGAATGAATGAAGTTTATACTAGGCTTGGAGAAATGAACAATGCTGTGAGAAACCTCCAGGAACTCTTAGAACTAGGTAACGTCCTTTCATCATTTAAGAATTATTCCTAATAAATAAATTAAAAGTTGGTAGAGGTGACGTCATCAACCTAGCAATGTAGGACATTAAAAAATAGAACCTCACATCTATGGCGAAATGATTTTTGGCAAGGCTGCCAGTCCACTCAGTTGAGAAGAATAGTCTCTTCAATTAATGTTGCTGTGAGAACTGGATACCCCTACGCAAGAGAATGAAAGAGGACCCCTATCTCACACCATTTACAAAAATTAACTCAAAATGGATCAAAGACCTAAATTTAAGAACCAAGATCATAAAACCTCTAGAAGAAAATGTAAGGAATCGTCTTCAGGATCTTGTGTTAGGCAATGGTTTCTTAGACTTTACACACAAAGGACAAGGAATAACAACAAAAATAGATAAATGGGACCCCAAAATCAAAGACTTTTGTGCATCAAAAGACTGTCACAAAAGTAAAAAGCCTACTCAATGTGAGAAAATATTTGGAAACCACATATCTAATAGTGATTTAATATCCAGAATATATGAAGAGATCCTACAATTCAACAATAAAAAGCAACCTAATTAAAAAATGGGCAAAAATTTGAAGACATTTCTCCAAAGAGGATATACAAATTGCTAGAAAGCACATGAAAAGTTGCTCAATATCACAAACTATTAGGGAAATGCAAATCCAAACTACAATGAGATATTCCATGCCCACTAGAATAGCCATTATGAAAACAAAAACAACAGAAAACTGCAAGTGTTGGAGAGGATGTGGAGAAATAGGAACATTCATTCATTACTGGTGTAAGTATAAAATGGTGCAGCCATGGCAGAAGGCAGTTTGGCTGTTCCTCAGGAAGCTAGCCAAGCATAGGATTACCAGATGACCTGGCAAACCCCTACTAGGTATATAACCAGAAGAACTGAAAGCAAGGACTCAAACAAATGTTAGCATACCAGTGTTCATAGCGGCATTATTCACAATTGCCAAAGATGAAAGCAACCCAAGTTTTCACCAGCCAATGAATAGATAAACAAAAATGTGGTATATACGTACTATGAAATATTATTAATTCATAAAAGGAATGAAGTTCTGATGCATGGATGGACCTTGAGGACATTATGCTGAGTGAAATAAGCCAGAGACAAAGGACAAATACTGTATAATCACCCTGATATCTACAAATCATAATAAACTCAGAGTTAGAATCTAGAATACGTTACCAGGAGATAGACTGGGGTTACAGAATTCTGAGTTGATGCTTGCTTTTGAAGAGAATTTCTATTTAGGTTGATTGCCAAGCTTTGGAAATGGATGGTTGTGATGGTAGCACATTATTCACAGCACTGAATTATATAGGTGAATGTGGTTAAAAGGGGAAGTTTAGGTTACATAGGTTACTTGAATAAAAATTAAAAGATGAAACAGGACTGTATAACAGTGAATTCTATTGCTGATGAACTGTAGTTAATAGTACAAGTATAAAATGTTTTTTCATTAATTATTACAAATATATGACACTAATACAGGGTATTAATAATAGGGCTGCATATGGGAAAAAGATACACCTTATGTAGACTGTGGACGATAGATATTTTAATAATCTTTCATCAATTGTAACAAAAGTAACTACCGTAAAAAAAACAGTACAGTTATAAAGAAGTGCTATCATCAGTTTTAACAAATGTTCCATACCAGTCAAGGTATTGGTTGTGGGTCATGTTTGGGAATCCTGTATTTTATGCATGATTGTTCTGTAAACCCATAACTTCTTTAATAAAAAAAATTTTTATTAAAGTAGGTAAAACATTTAAATGTAAAAAAATAAAGATAAATGAAGCCTGAAATGTTTGGTGTAATGATTTTGAAAATTCTCTTTTTAAATATCTTATCCTTTTATTTCTCTTTTGCAGATAATTCAGCCTCATTGTACGTGCTGGTAAACACAGTTGGAAAATTGTGTAGACTGATTAATGAGGATGTGAGTGAACAGGTTAAACAGGTTTTGGGACCTGAAGATCTCCAAAGGTATTTATTTTAAAAGTTTACATAATGTCAGAGTGCTTGGAGGGGTGAAATTGGAGACTCCCAAAACTTCATAAGTTATTTACCTTCTCTATTTGAAATAGTACTTTTAAAATAACTTGACAACTTAAAATAATATCATACTCTTACAGTAGAAATAGATCTTAGGACCTGTAGATTTAAATAGGGTAGGTAAGGAACTCTTCAGTATTGTTCACTAAGCCTGTTTCTGGGGAAAATTATGTAGATAGAAAATCAAACCTTTTTGGCAACTCCATGTCAGTTCAGATTACAGGAACAAGTCCTGTTTTAGGATGTTGCCATGGACCACTAAACAGCTGCTAAGAGTGTATTATTAATTATTTGATTAACAGATAAATGTTAAGGATTTTCAGACAGGCAGACATAAAACCTGTTGTTTTTAAATATATTGAAGCATTGGAACTATACCTAAAGAATTTTTTCCCCTAAAATTTCACGCTGCAATTTATAGAAATGGAACACACACATATATCACATATTCCATATATTTGCAAGTTTTCTGAGAAGAACCCTTACATGATCTGATGCTTGAGTTTTCTGATAATTGATGCTTTATTTTAAAAGGAGCATATAACTCACTATTGTTCTTACCCTTCCCACAGTTTTACTAACTACTAACACTTTTCTTAATGTTTCATAGAATACTAGTATAAAAGGCAGTCATTTTTAGAAAATGTTATGAAAAGCCTAGAGCTAAATGGAAGTTTCCCATGTTAGAAATATTGTACATATTTAACTTTGGATCAAGTGTCTGTAACTGAAACTATGAGATAACTCTTTTTAGAAAAGTAACATTAGGTCAATAAAAACGAAAAAAGAAAATAAATGATCATTGTTTAAATTTAAATTGGCAAGATATTTTATTTGCAATCTGAATCAAGAAAACAAAGTTGGAAATTCAGTGAAACTGTGCTTTATTTTTTTAACAGCATTATCAACAAATTAGAAGAACATGAGGCATTTTTTCCAGCATTTCAGGCATTTACTAATGATCTACTTGAAATCTTAGGTAAGATCTCTGTTGGTGGCAATTATATTTAGAGAGTCTTAAGATGCCAGTAATTTGAGAAGAGTGTACCTTTGTCACTGGACTAGTCTTTTACCTAGAATGCTTGGTAAAAAGTATTTGGAAACCACTAGCAGTTCTGGAAATAGACTCCTAACTTGCAGAATTGCCTGGGATTAGTCTACAGAACGTAGAAGCATAAACCATTTGAGGAATTAGGAGCTAACTTTGTTTGGGGACCTTATCATGAAAAATGGCATTACTCTAGACAGGCCCAGTTTAACCTTGACTCTGTCATTGTCTAAATAGGATTCCTGGAAGAATTTATGATCTTGGAAGATGTGTGTGTGTCTGTGTTTTAGGGTAGTGCCTATATATTGTGTTTTTAAAATATACAATTAAAATTTACTTATCAGGTGATATGAACTAATGTAACGTAGTAAACATCTGTAGAAAGGAAGAGAATGAAGTATTACATTTATACTTGTGGTCAGGCTGAGGGCCTTCATTGAGTTTTTTTACTATAAGAACAATTTTTATAGTTTAAA
Source organism: Dasypus novemcinctus (assembly GCF_030445035.2). NCBI lineage: Eukaryota > Metazoa > Chordata > Mammalia > Cingulata > Dasypodidae > Dasypus > Dasypus novemcinctus. The sequence continues at coordinate 7,388,641 of NC_080676.1, read as the reverse complement.
GTGATTTTTCACTAATGAATTATTGTTTTTCTCTTTAATTATTTGAAAGATTTTTCTTCTTAAAGAATGGCTCCTTGACATAGGAAATTAACTTAGAAGAGCAAATGAATGAGACTGGATAGGCAAATAAGGAATGAGAAAATTAAAACTTGTTAAGAAGAGAAATAAATGAAAAATTTGATTGGAGTATATGGCCTAGTGAACATAAAAGAAGTTTTGTGTCCAGTCCAGGCCATGGTTATATGTTTGAAAAGATCATAGCAAGTGAAAATGTAATTTGAAAGTCGAACTTAAGCAAAGGCATGAAATTGTGTTTAGAAGAGCCTAGTTTCACATGATTCTACTTTCCTTGGAGTGGCCATTAATTTAAACAGCACAGTTCTCCTCATTACTAAATATTTGGAATATTAATAAAATTTAAATAGGTATGCTGGTTACACCTACTTCAGAATCCTTCTGTAGAAACTTCCTCTCAGATAGATTATAACACTCAGCATGGTTCGGATAGGATTGTTTGCTCCAAAAAGCCAAGTTTCTCCTGTATTTTGATCAGAGTTAAAATTCTGAAGTTATGTTATATATTTAGCACTGGGAGAGTTAAATCTATTTTGGCCAACATGATTTTATTAAGCATCTAGTACTACAGAGCAGTATATTGAATGCCAGAGACTGAAAAGATTTCTTATTTAGAAATCTACCTTATAAATGAACCTCACATAGAATGACTTTGACTAATATGGGAATTTTCTTAGCCAGTCAACACGACTTATATGAGAAGAAGGTTTTTGTTGTTTTTTTTTAATCTAAAAGTGAAAGACAATCTTTTCAGTATCTGGGATTTCTTATTTAGTGAAAATATAGGTGTGATTTCAGAAACAGGCATGGGGTTCAGGGAATAACGTGATGTTATACCATACCACGACATAACTTGTGAACCAAGTCGTCTGTTCTAGGTGTGCTTACTTTGTTTTCTTTCCTGTATCTTGATCCTTTGTAAGTAAATCTAGACAAGTATTCTGACTGAAGTCAGGACCTTGAAGAACTAAAAGAGAAGTGGGATAGTGGTTCATGTGTTGAGGTTAAAAGAACCAGAATTCAGCTAAGCAGGGAGAGAGAGATAATCCCAGGAAACGCGGTTCATGGTCTAGCCGAATGAGCTAGAAAAAAGTGGTGGGTATCTAGAGAATCTGCCAGGGTTTACTTTATGAAGGGCTGGGGTCCAGACAGTGAGAGAAAGGCTTGCTGCTTCAGTGGCCAGGAGCTCCAACTTAAGCTAGTGGGAAGAAGATAGTTGTAGGAAGAGAAACCAAATTTAGAAAGAACCTCACAGACAAGAACCGGAGATGGTTTATCTGTTAATCAGTACCAGACTAACGTGCATTCAAGGTTTATATTCTGAAGAGCCTCATACCTATTGTTAAGTTTCATCCTGAAAGGTAGACCTCAGAGTGACCCTATTAATAAGAAACCTTTCCAAGATAGTTAAGGAGAATAGGACTGTGTTCTCTGAGAAAAAAATCTCCAGTCCTCAGATGAGGCCTTGGGAAAGAGGCAGCCACTACTTGGGATTTCTCCATCTAGACGCACTCATGTAATTATACAGATTTAAAGAGGCATTTACATAACAACAATAAATGTGGACAGCTGGATCTGCTCACGAGAGCGCACTGCTAATGAGGTTAGTACTAGAGTAGGCTGCTTGTAGGATTGTGATAGTTTTTCAAACACGCCCTTGATGCATCTGTCTCTGAGTCAGAGAAACTATCATGTGACACTACTGGAGAAAAACTTCAAATGCACAAAAGCACCAATATTGTTGCCTTTGTGTTTAAAACATTGCATAGAAGTTCTCATTTCACATGAGCCTATCACTAGGTTGATCTGGATACTTTTTCCAAAGTACTCTGCTTTGTTACTCTTGTTTTTTTCTATTACAGAAATTGATGACTTGGATGCCATTGTACCTGCAGTAAAGAAATTAAAAATACTTTCATACTGAAAACAAATCCAATCATTTTTACTGTGTAAATTGAGTTCCTAGACATTCTAAATATTTTTGTATGATCTTGAAACAAGGGTTATTCAATGTTTTTACTTGCAGTATTCGTCCCTTTCTTAGCATTGGGTACTTCTCCATCCATTTTATTTTTATTAACTTTTGATACTCGTATAGAGAAAACAGTTGCAATTTAATTGAACTTTAGATCCCTTAATCGTTTCTTAAGCAATTGTTGAATGCCTAAAATTTAAGGTTGTTTTAAATAAAGTAGGGCATGTGAATAAAAGAGAAATTCAGGGAAATATATGGTAAGACTGCCAGTGGCTCTCAAGTCCCACCAGTAGGAAGCTTTGCTTTCCTGGCAAGGCCTAAATGGCACACTCTATTAAGATACTTCTTAAGTTAGTTTCCCTGTCAAAGCAGGAGGAAGAAAAAGAAGGAAAGCTGTGTTAACATTTTGTTAGTATAGGAACTGAATTATGCAGTAAAACAGATGAGTACATAGAAGTCCTTCATTTTTAAAAGGATCTTTTTGCAGTCTTGATTGTAATGCACTTTTAAAAAGACATAAGAATTTAAATAAAATTTTCGTAAAGAATTTCCAAACATAAGTGTCCTCAATGACTTATTTTTATTATTCACAAAAATGAGTCAGATTCTCTTCTTAGGCTGAGCCTTCCTTGGACAACTACTGCGTTTTTACATAAGAGTACTTTTCTTGATGCCTGATAATATTCTCTATTATCAGTAGTCCGATTTTCTTGAGAGGTCTCACATCTGTAGTACAGACCACTTTGGTCTTCTCCCACCTTTTATAAGTAGGAAGCCTAAGAAGACTTCTCAGATTCTTGTTGTTTGGAATGCAACAATATTATAAAGCATTTCCTGGAAGCGGCATAGAATGGAGAGAGTAGATACCAGTGGACAATCATCCAGATCTTTGGTCTTACAACTTTAGGGTTAGGGATTAGGCCAGACAATGACAGAGATTCCTTCCATATTTAAAATTCTTGTTTTGTTTTATTAGCCTGCAATTTGTGGAAGAACTGTGTCTTTGAAGGTTGGCTAGAAAAAGTATTTGGGTATTCAAAAATGTAAATACTCTGAATTGATTAGGTTATTCCAAGAAACTACTATGAAACAATTTGGAAGTCTAACAACATTTGAAAGGAAGAAATGTAATTAAACATTTTAAACCTAATTTGTGGCTCTCTTAAAAGCCTATTGATAGCTTCTAATTTAAAAACACAGGTAGTCCTTGGAGCCCTAAGGGTTTTTTAGAGTGCCCCAAAAGCTACTGAGAGGCACAGTGACACTAGTAGGAAGGGATTTAGGGCCATCCATGATCAGATTCGCTTTATCCAATTTAATTATTTAAAATATAAATAAGCACTATAACTTGTGTTTAGCTCTTGATTATTTTTTACAATTTTGAGATAGAATTTTCATATAATAAACTGTACATATTTAAAGCATACAATTTGATAAGTTCTGATATATGTATACACCCGTGAAACCATCACCACAATGAAAATAATAAAGATACCCATCATTCCAAAAGTTTTCTCTTTGCCCTTGGTAATCCCGTCCCACCCTTCCCATCCCTAGGCAACTGATTTGCTTTCCATCACTATAGATTAGT